>NC_084813.1:21889626-22249252 GCF_963583255.1 Pyrus communis | reverse complement strand
GAAATTTAGAGAGACCTACCAAAGAGAGGAGTTGAAGAACAGAGTTTTCATGGAGGGAGTTTGGAAAGAACCGAGTGAGAGAGAAAATATGAATGAATCAAAACGGTTGGAAGACACGCAACGTAAACTTATGAGCCTTATGTGTTTATGGTTTATACCTCCCCTCTGACTTATCTCAAAGTAGTACCCGTTTTTTGGATAAAATCTTAGTAGATACAGAAAAATTATCATGTGGTACTCAAATAAGGTCACATGATGTAATATGTTTATGTCTTATAATATGAATGGATAGTACAACAAATATCTATTTACATTATAACATATGAACGTCATCCTTTTTGTTCAGGCGAAGATTTCTCTAGAGAAGAATCCGTGGACCTCAGCACAGCTCCCCAAGGGATTGGCATTTTGAATGTGTAGTCGGGATCTTGCTTGTTGATATGGTACAAGAAGAGGATAAAGTTAGTTCTTAAAGGTGCCTTTGTGGGGCCTTAGGTGTAGGCCTTGAGGCTCGCAATCAAAACTGAGTGCTAGGCGTGTCATTGCTATCTCAATATAGCAGATGTAGAACAAGTGTGTTCGAATGAAGGGAGTCCAGATCCCTTTAAGTCATTTACTTGGTTCTTGATTGATTTTAATGATATCATATCCATTAAACTAACCATATCTAGATGCAAGTGGAACTCTTAAAGTAGGAAAACTGATGGAAATGACTTAAATACATGCTGAAGAATGCATTAAGTAATAGATCTACAAGTTTAGAAAACAAACAAAGAGTTTCGGGCAAGATTTCACCTTGTCTGCCAAGGTTGAACTTTTTACGATCACTTCTCTTTGAATTAACAGGGGTTTATATGCTAAAAAGTGATAGATGATAAACAAGTTTACATAAGGGAATCAATACTACACCAGTAGGGGAGATAGCAGAGCTTTAAACTAGACAAAAGATGGCTTTTGTAGGGAATAATCCTGAAAAGGATAGAGATCTGGATTGCTTACAACTTTTGGATGCAAATCTGGCTTGATAACAGAGTTTGTATGTTTGTTTGTTTGATTGGTTGAGTGTCATTGTCTCTGATACCTCTTCTTCCTTTTATAGGCAAATTAGCCCGGCTAATGTAGCTTTATTCTTGCCCGAAAGCATCTGAAAGGTAGCGAGTCATCAGCTTTTTACTTGGAATGCCACTGAAAAGTGTTCTTTGGTTGGTAGTAGGTTAGTTTCCATCAGTTGTCACTTCAATGGTAAACAAGTGGCTTATATTTGGCTGAGAAGACTTCAATTTTCGTTTGGGCTCGGTGTTGGGCTTCGGGCAAGTCTCCTTTAATTAGGCACTCTTGGACTTTCCTTTATTTAAGCTCAACGTTCAAATATCAATCCAAACATTTTCGCATCAAGCTAATTACTCGTATGTATACAATTGATTGTATACTTATGTACAACTATCTTATATTGCAATGTTACGTACAATTTGATCGATACATAAACTCTTTTCCACTTTTCGGTTGGTATTTAAATATGTTTACTTGGTTTCTAAACTTTATATTGTTTATTTCATTTTTGGGGACGTTTAAGCTTAATTGGATTCACTTTAAAACGTTTACAAGAACAACTTGATTCTCTGTAATCCCGAAGGGTCGTTTCTCTTTTTATTTTCTTATTTTATAAGGAAGTTGTATATATTTAATTTTTTTTACTTATTTTTGTTGTTGTGTCCTTTTCAGTCTTTATAGTATAAAGATTGAAGCTAGGCAACTAAATTCTGACTTTCCTATTAAATTCTTTGAGAAATGCTAATTTCTTAAAAGTGAGACTCTTCATAAATTTTCTGTTATCTCATGTTTTTTACATAATATTTTATAATATTGATACGAAATTAACTTAAACTGTGAAGTGACAAATAATTCATGAAGAATCTTACTTTAAGAAACTCTTCTTAGTATTTCTCAATTTAGTTTTACATATAACATATGCTCGAAGGTGGCATAAATTATAGAAGGGAAAATATGAATCTTCCAAGAAACAAATTGAAACAAATTGAAACAAATTGGATTTGCTAGTAGTTTTACTAATATACTTTAGCTTTATCAATTACCGATTATTGGTAGCAAGATAAGGCCATAAAAGCAGCCACAAATTTACAATCTTAATCCTTTTTCAAACATGCAGAATTTATTCTTAATCTATTACTATTGTGCTCTATGTAATTTGAGGCGCAGGGTTTCATTCCAAAAGGAATTTATCGGTGACACTCCAAAAATTTGTTTTTATATTCTAAATTTTTTATAATTAGAAAGAAAAATACAGTTGTAAAGAATGCAGAATGAAACTTTTAGAGTGTTAATAATAGTTATCTTTCATAAAAAAGAAAGAGAATTCTGAAATGAGTAACTCTACACACACATCAAATTTCTTCTCCAAACTTTGTTTTGTTAGGCGAAACGAATATACAAATTTAGATAAGGACATCCTGAATTAATTTAAGGGATTCTCAAACAAAAAGAGTTCTGAAACAAAAATTAAAGTCAACTTGACCAATTTAACTGTCATCATATTACTGTCCCTCAAAATAATGTGTTTATTTAATCCAAGGCCTCACTCTGAATTTTATCGATTTGTAACGAGTATCACACTCTCATCATAAGTGTACAAACACATTATTTGATAAATAAACTTGATAAAAAAAGTTTGTGCCTTTAGTATTACTGTTATAAAAAAAATAAAAGACATTTTGTTGGCCAAACAACACGAATTAAGGGGAGTGGTTTAGATTTGTCCTTAAAGAATAAGATACCGTACTAGCTATATATTGTCTCTAAGCCAAATGGGACTGTAGGATAATGACAAAAGTGTGAGGTGGTACATTCCGTAAATCCAATATTCAAATTAAGCTAATTTTAAAGTATTAAAACATATTTAAAATATGGGAAACAAATATATAGTGAGTGTTCATTCAAGTATTAAATAAGTTTGTTACAATTGATTGAAAAAATAAAATGAAAAACCAAAAGCTTTCTATTCTATGTCTAAGTGAGATTTGCAACCTAGGTGGGTGCTTAAGCAAGTCTAAGTGGGTTAGAAGGGTGCCTAGATGGGCTAGGTGGGCACCTAGGCAAGTCTAAGTGGGTATCTAGATAGGTCAAAGCGGGCACCTAGGTAGATCTAAATGGGTTAGGAGGGTACCTAGGTGGGCTAGGAAAGCGCCTAGGCAGGTCTAGAGATTAATCGGAATAGTGGTCAACAACCTAGCTACTAAAAACAACTTAAGCGGCACTAAACAGATGGTTTTAGGGAAGGCCTAATCTGTCTTATACTATTTTTCGATCTTAATTTCTTGACAAGAAGAATGTTAAAGTCAGTCGTCTATAAATAAATAATTAATTGCAAAAGCGTGATTCATCAATTATAAACACTACACGTCCGTTCATCACCATTTAGAATTTGCTCATGCGTACACATCCATTGATCGATAAGTTGTGTGGCAACAAACCTACAACCCTTCGACCAAACCGATACAAATCATATAGAAATCCTTGGTTAATAGCAACCTTGGAGAGCTAAGTGGGCCTCTTGAAACCAACTAGGTATGTGGCCAATAGTAATTAGCAATTGCAAATGTTGGTTTGGAGGCAGTTCTAATGGAGAAAAAGAACACGAAATAAGCCCAATAAGTTTTAGAACTTTCAAACTATTGTAGTTATCGAAGCTTGTCCATCACCTTAATCAACCTACGGCCACTTGATTTTTAACTAAAGAATTATTTAAAGTCAATTAGCAAAACATCCTAATCATGTTTAGTCAAACATTGATGATGACATGGCAGATATATGTAACAACCACAATAAAAATAAAGACAGAAGAGAAGTGCTAAGAGAACTCTATTAAAAGTGTTTACTCCTTATGGACATTCTGTCATCTTATATTTTTTATAATATTGATAGAGACATTAAACTATGAGGTACTATAGAATTTATAGAGAGTCAGACTTTAGAAGAGTCACCGTAGCATTTCTCAAGAAAGAAAAGAGGAACGTATTAGAAGTATAATAATGTAGGAATTATGATGGTGAGCAAAAAGAAAAATTCACTTAAATAATTAAGAGGCATGTATTTGATTAATTAGTGCCACCATACACATATGATAAATTAGTATATACCATACACATATATGATAAATTAGTACCACCATACACATTTATGAAAAATTCATTGATGTACCAATCACAAAGTCTTGAAGAAGACGTCGCCGGGGTTGTGATAAATTAGTACCACCATACACATATATGATAAATTAGTATATACCATATAGCACCACGTTAATACAAACTAATGGTCAAATCAAGTGTATATATATATTGACGATGGTAATGTAATACCAGACAAATTATACGTGTCTTTTTTGTATTGCAGTTAAGCACACAATCCATAATTGTATAATTAGGCAACCTAATTGTGTACATCAATGATGCAATCAATCATGAGAAATGTTAAAAGAGATTTTTTGAAAGTGAGACTTTTTATGAATTATCTGTCACCTCATAATTTAACATTAATTTTTATGCCAACATTATCAAATATTGTGTAAAAAACATGAGGTGACATATAATCTCACTTTTGAGAGTCTCGTTCGCATTTGTCAACGATGATATCATATAAATTTCTCTATTTGGCTGAATTAAATGATGGCTTTCATAGGTGAAATGTCCTTATTAAACTAACTAAATACACCTTATGTTTAATGATCGAAATTAGTTCCATGTGAAAAAGATTACCTTAATAATAATTTGATTTCATTTAATTGTCCACATTTTCCACTTCATTTTTTTTTTTTTGTGAACAAATAATATTATCTATACTAAGGGGATGATGTGCTTAGTCTCACAATGGGCTAGCAATAATGTAGTTCAAATTTGCTTTTAGCGAGAATCGTACCTAAGACCTCTCATTTACAAATAAAGAAGAATACCACTACATTGTAGTACTAAGTGGCATTTCCGTTTCAATTTTATCTAACCATTTTTTTTTCACATTCTAGATGACGGAGTAGTTTTGGGTTAATTTAAATGATATTTTACTTCTTCTTTTTTTTTTGGTCAGAAAAATGATATTTTACTAGGATATTTAAATAAAGACACCCTACAATAACATAATAAATTCTATGTATGTATGTATGTATGTATAACTTAATTAAAATGTTTTCTTTTTCTTGTTGTAATAAACTTGATTAAGATGGAGAGTTGAGTAAACATGAAAATTTCGTTTTGGGTTTAAACGATAGTTTAATAGGGTGGGTGCATTTTCTTAAAATAAAAACACCCCACATTAACATAATAAATTCTATGTTTGTGTGTTTGTATAACTTAATTAAAATGTTTTCCTTTTGTTGTTGTAATAAACTTGATTAAGATGGTGAGTTGAGTACACATGAAAAGTCAAGTCAAATAATTTCTTTTTAATGAGGTTTGAACCAAATATGTGACTATGTGAGAATGCCAGGGGGACAATGATCATCTTGGGCATGCGTAATTAGACAACTTTTCAATGATGCTTAAAAACAACCGCATCATTTCTTTCTTTTCTTTTCGTTTCTTTTTGTTACAAAGGGGGCTTAAAGCCCAAGCAAAGTTGCTAAATAAAGACATCAGCTCAAGGGATTTACACACACTGCTCGAGTTCTAGCAACCTCAGAAATATAATTTAGCAGTAAATCAACAATTGAAGGAGGAGGGTTATCCAATATAGTACAACCTAGATCTAAAGGAAAAATCAGTTTTGCCAAACCATCAGCCATCATGTTCCATTCCCTATAAATATGGCTTATATCACATTGATCAAATTGAGAAATCAAGTGATGGCATCCATGTAACAAAGAAGTCAAGCGATGCAAATCATGCGCACCACATTTGAAGAGTGAAAATAAAATAGCAGAGTCTATCTCGCAAGCAACCCCCTAGCACCCTTATCCAAACCCATTTTCAAACCCAAAAGAGACTCCACAACTCAGCCTCAAGGACTTCTCCTACTCCTATATTAGCTGAAAAGCCCCCAATCCAAGAACCAATAACATTGTTTTGCCCTTGGCGAGGACAGTCAATATTCAATTTCATCTCTGTCATTTGGGTTTTAACATTCCGATCTAAAATTGGCAAGAATGTCAATTTTGCATATATAAAACAAAGTACACAAACCATATTAATTATATTAGATATGCTGAAGTTAATAGCTTCTTAAACAACTAGATTTTGGATTAGTGATCACATGAGCTACTATTAACATTAATAATATTAATTTTAATGACCAAATAATGCTATTTCATGTCTTGAAATGTGGACTAATTTGTACTTTAGCATCGACACAAAGCTTAAAACATGACACAGAAATAATAACCATCCATCACAAAGATTTTAATAATTTGTATAATACACACACACACACACACACATATATACACTTTTTCCACTAAATTACAACTAAATCCTGAGGAGATTCTCAAAGATGTGAAGCTATTACATGTATTTGTATATCTCGATGGTTCTCTTGAAACGTGCTAGGGTCATATACTCCGAATGAAAGAGGACGGTAGATAGAAGAGATCTATCTGGTTAAGGGTAGCATCATGCTCATTGTAACACAGCCACAACGACATAGTATAAAATAATTCAACAATAATAATCACTAACCACCCACCCTCCTTGTGAACTTTGAAACATTCCACACCCATATGTTTCAGTACTCTCTCATCATTTCCCACTGCCTTTAGAAAAACCAGATCTCTCTCTCTCTCTCTCTCTCTCTCTCTCTCTCATGATCTTCAATGGAGCACCAAGCCATAGATGAGCTTCCCTCTGGAAAAATATGCCCACAAAAGCCACCCAAAAATTTTGTACTGCTAGTCTCTGTCCTACTTCTTCTTGCAATCGTCCAACTCTATCATCCTTCAATATTCCGCTCTTTATTTTTGTCAAAAACTATTGATTCCAACCCACAAGTGCCCTCTACATCATTGCCGTCGTCGTCAGACCATTCAAATGTTCAGGAGGATGATTTGCCTTCTATTACTAGCAACTTAAAGTGTGACATATTTACCGGAGAATGGGTTCCAAATCCAGAGGCTCCCTACTATTCAAACACAACATGTTGGGCAATCCATGAGCACCAAAACTGCATGAAGTATGGAAGACCAGACGCTGAGTTCATGAAGTGGAAGTGGAAACCAGATGACTGTGAGCTACCCGTTTTCAACCCGGCGCAGTTCCTCGAATTAGTTAGAGGGAAGTCCATGGCATTTGTTGGAGACTCTGTGGGTAGAAACCAAATGCAGTCCTTGATATGCCTCCTTTCAAGGGTACGTATGCCGCCCTCTATTCTCTAGTGCCCCTCTACTATCAAATAAATTATTTATTATTTAATGTCCCCATAATTTTGTCCTGTGGTTTTCCTGGTAAATCAACCTATATACTTAATTACTAGCAAGAGAAATGACAATTACATTCGTTTTCTCTTTGACTTACTGATCAACCTGATGGCTAACTTGATCATAACGACGTTGATTTGATTAGGAAGTAGAATGTTTTATGAAATTTTTTTAATAGTTCAGACTACTCAGTAGTACGAAAAATGAGTGGTTATAATTGAATTGAGAATTTTTTTTCTTACTTACTGATCTAATAGATAAAAAGCTGAATTACTCAATAATTTAGATGAATGTAGGTTTTTTGATGACCTAATGGTTGTATAGATATAATATATCTCTAATTCTCTCTATATATACACTGAAGAAATCTGTATTTTTTTTTTTTGTTAAAAGAAATTTAGGGGGAGGGAAAGTTCATCCTTAGATTATCACAAGCTTTTTTAACAACTCAACTTACAGAGAAAAACTGAGTCTTAGCCAAAAAAACTCTGTATTTTTTATAAAGGCACACATATGTCAGACTCACAGCCAAGACTTTTCTGATAAAAGCTTTTTGTGGCCCCTTCGATGAACATGCATAGTAATTAAGTTAGCGACTTCGAAACTTGGAGACTAAAAGGAAAAGTTGGAGACTAAAAGGAAAAGTTGGAGACTAAAAGGAAAAGGAGAAGAAGGTGAGAAAAAAATTATATTTTGGATCGAATCTTGAAATATAATATATAAATTCCTATAGCAAATGGTGCTGTCACTTCTAGATTAGTTAAATAATTTTGTCCTAATATGCATGAGACTTAGATCTTCAAGGGTAGTTGACCTAAGCCCTTTATGTTATTGAAGGGTAAAGGGGATTAGGTAAAAATAATACGGGCACTATAGTGTCCCTGTCATTTGCTTATGTTCGATTTCTCCTTCTTTTATATTAAAATAGTTCAGATTATCGCTTTATTTAAGAGATCACAAACCCAAATGCTTTACTTCACAAATTCATAGTAAATTGAAAGGAATCTACAACTTAAGCGGTGTAAAACATATGTTCATGTACATAACATTTTGTTTGATTCTCTCCATCGAATATCGCTTCTATTAAAACAAAAAAAAACTCAGTTGAAAACAAGAATACAAGCAAAATGCTTTTCTGTATCTAAGATAATTTTAATTGTCTAAGGCGGACCCCCTTGACATATATTCGATGATCAGATCTAGCTTCCCATGTGCTACTGTCCATTACTGTGTCTTATTATATGGCACTCGACTTCCGAATACATAACACAAATGATTAACCCTCAACGTCTATAGAATAAAGCTTTGGGTCTCAAAATATACTTTTAACAAATATTAAGTGCATTAGGGTGCAAGCAAATCAAACTTACAATTTCAGCAAACATGATTAACTTCAGAGCTATTGGATTTGGTTCGTTGGAACCCAAATATGAGCACTTAATTAAAAGCACATTTAAGAATTTTCTGTAAAAGTGATTCAACTTATTAATCATTATTGTATTTTATATTTTTTTTCACTCGTAAGTAACATGATTTAAATTCGAACCTCGTGAATAGGGAGTTCGATATTCCCATCTCTAATGTAATTATCAGTGTATAAAAAAATGGTACTTGCCATGCGATGTTTTATTCTCACTATAGCACTTCTAAATTTTGCTAAATTAACACTACAGAAGTTATTTTTTGCTAAACACAAATCTGTATAAATAAATGCTCGTTGGTATTTAATTTAGGTGGAATATCCAATAGTAGTTTCAAGTACCGAAGATCAGAGATTCATACGCTGGAAGTACACATCCTACAACTTCACTTTGGCCGCATTTTGGACGCCATATTTGATCAAATCCAAACAAGTAACATACACGGAGGGTCCAACCAAGAACGGCCTTTTTGAGCTCTACCTCGACGAATTTGACGAGGCATGGACAACCCAGATTGATGAATTCGACTACATTATACTTTCTGCAGGGCATTGGTTCTTCCGTTCGATGGTGTACTACGAAAATCAAACGATTTCTGGGTGCAACTATTGCCTCATAGACAATGTGACTGACATAGGCAAGCAGTATGCCTATAGAAAGGCTTTTAGGACAGCTTTTAAGGCCATCAACAGCTTAGAAAATTTTAAGGGCATAACATATGTTAGGACTTTTGCTCCATCACATTTCGAAAATGGAATGTGGAACGAAGGAGGAAATTGTTTGCGAACGAAGCCGTATAGGAGCAATGAGACACGTTTGGAGGGTTTAGATTTGGAGCTTTACAAGATCCAAATTGAGGAGTACAGGAAAGGTGAAAGGGAAGGGAGAAAGAAGGGGTTGAAATACAGGCTATTGGACACAACACAGGCAATGTTATTAAGGCCAGATGGTCATCCTAGTAGATATGGGCACTGGCCAAATGAAAATGTGACTTTGTACAACGACTGTGTGCACTGGTGCTTGCCGGGACCGATCGATACATGGAGCGATTTCTTGCTGGAGATGTTGAAGATGGAGGGTATGAGATCAGCTGAGGAGAAAAAGCTCCGGATTACAAACGACACGACTTTGAATTGATGAATGTAATTACTCGAAGTTGATACGTATTTGATCAATGAATTATTCAATTGTTTCAGAGTTTTTTGGAGTTAAAGTAATGTTGAATTACTTGCGACTTTCGTACATAAATGAGATAAAATTATACAGAGACAAATTCGGACAGTTCAATATAACTGCAGTGATTTTCGGTGGACGTGAGAAAGGAATTTGCAAATATTTAATTTCGAGTCTTGCAATGTCCACTGCGATGATCCCCCTTACTTTTGTACTATAGCATCGACATAAACTACAGCAAGTAAATCGCAAAGATTTTAACAATTTTTATATACATATATTTCACTAATTTACAAATAAATTCTAATGATATTCTCAATAGTAAATTGTAGTAATGGTTCTCAATTTTAACTCAATTGGAGCAATGGTCCCTCAACTAAAAATTCATTACCATTGGTTCCTCAATTCATCAAAACATGTAGTTATGGTCCCTCAACTTTAATCCAACTGCAGAAATGGTCCCTCAATTTTAACCCAATTGGAAAAATAGTCCCTCAACTTTAACCCAATTGTAGCAATGATCCTTTTAACATAACTCATTTTGACAAAATTCTGACGAAGTTGACGAAAATTACTATAGCTGCATGTTTTGATGAGTTGAGGGATTAATGATAATTGATTTTTAGTTGAGAGACTATTACTCCAATTTAATTAAAATTGAAAGACCATTGTTACCATTTACTCTATTATCAAATATAATAGTATGGGTATGAGTCTTTTGGATTCGTGGATCCAGACTGTATTACTCGGCCCAATATACCACTCAGATTATCGGAGAAATTCCTCGAACAGCCAACCAACTCGAGGGTGAGCAATTTTTCATGGGCACCAATGCCTCCTCCCTCACTTGTTATGGTACTTTCTCGTGACCGGTTGCCATGCCCACCCGCAGTTCTCTAATTGAGATCTTATAGTCTCTCTGTTCTATCAGCCTCACTTCTCTTTTGGTCACTGTTAGAGTGCTAGTAGCGGTGTGTTGATTTCTAAGTGACTTTTCAGTTGCCTAGAGTGTATCAACTATCCTTTCGTCACGGCTTGATCTGCGCTTTCTTGTTCTTGCTGGCCCTGTTGGGTTTTTTTCAAAACGAACACTCGGAAAAAAAAATGTAAAACGATTCGGATTTTACATCACTATGTTCCCTCTTGAGCCAAGTGGAATCCGGTTTTAGAATATTTGGAGGATCGACTTGGGCCAATAACCAAGGCATTGACGATCGACAATTGCCAATAAGTTTGCTCCTTTCGTTTTATCTATTAAATATATCTGCCTCTCATTTTATATACAATTTCGTCTGCATATTACAGTATCGAAACATGTCACCAGCCAGTAGACATGTACGAAATTGCCACAAGTAGATCTCTTTACTTACTGGCCAAGTGCTCACTTGCTTGTACCTAATTGGATGAAGAATTTCAAAGTATTTTAATTGCATGAAGAATGGCTGGTGGGTTTGCTACATTTTAGGAGTAGGATTCTCACAAACCCCTCCTCTCAACACTTTTTCCTTTGTATTTCTTTTTCTGAGACAACTAGTGGCAAGTTACGTTTATTCATTCTTTCCTAGCCTGGAGGGACTATGAGGAATTTTATCTTGTCCGTTGCCACAGTCAAGCAGACTTACCAACTTGGAGCATTGAACTCGAAACCTTCCACATTTTTTTGTTTATTAAGGAGCCGCAGTCCGTGTTCTTAGCACTGAATTGTCACTATTGGAAAGGATTAGTACATCCTTGTTTTTTTTAATTCTATTTTAAAATTTTCTGGATATATAGCGTGTGGTCAAGCCATTACTGGTAGGTCCGATAGTGACCAAAATATAGCAAACCCGCCAGCCATTCTTCATGCAATTAAAATACTTCGAAATTCTTCATCCAATTAGGTACAAGCTACTGATCAGCACTTCGCCAGCTCTAAGTACAGAGATCCATTTGGGCAATTTCATACATTTCTACTGGCTGCAGGTGACATGTCTGGATATTATAATATGCAAACGAAATTGTATATAATACGATAGGCAGATATACTTGATAATCGGTGTCTTTAGGCCGTCAACCACGAATATATTTGTTCTCAAGTTATTGGTCTCATTTGTCTGTCATTTTGTATACAGATGGATATTGTTCAAAGTTTCAGATTGTTTGTAATTTGGAAAGCATCAAATGGCTGTCATTGTCCTTTTCCTTTGCCAGCTTCCACACATCTACACTGACATAGTTGCTTATATGGTAAAAATGTTATTCTCAGGACTAGATCATGCTGATTCTTTATTAAAGGACATAATATGGATATGGTGTCGATAAACCGTTAATAATAGTTAAACAACTTTTTTTTGGGTGACAGGATGATGATGGATTAGGGAACTACATATTCCAATATATAGCAAAACATATCAACTTGTTATATCAACACGTTATGGCATTATCTATACAAATTTTTGTCTTTTAACTTTAGCAAGGATGGACGTCTTACACAACTGGTAAAACTGTGCAAAAATAATTTTGTTACACTATTACAAGGAAAACCTCTATATAATCATAATGTTGGGACCAAACCAATTTTTTAACTTCAGGGTGGTTATTAGTTACCAGATGTATAGCTAAAAAAATATTATTTTTTGACTTAGTTATCCTTAAAGAAAATTTTATGAATACAAAGATGTAACGTTGAAAAGAGAAAGACTCCCAATCTTTAAAATCTAGTGCATATATATATATATATATATATATATATATATGGAATGCTCTCTTTAATGCTTCTCTATAAACATGGTTGAGAAGGTAGAAAAATTATGGCTCACCAAGCAGACGTCCATGTTGACGAGGTACCACGTAGCCGCAAGCTCAAAGGCGTGGTATATATGAACTCTAAGGATACATTGTCCCAGTAACAATTGTAGAGAAATATTTAGCTCATCTTAAACTGTTATTTGTGACCTTGTGTATTTTTGTACTTATTAACTATTATTAGTATATGGAGACGAGTTTCCTTATACGGGGCCAGAAAAAATTATAACTTATTACAATATTAAGTTTATTCTTATACATATAACTACGCAAGTTAAGATCAAAATTCTTTATAACTATAAAGTGGTTATTCCCATACTAGAGTACTACTATAAAAAGATTTTACCGTGTAAATTTCACATAACAACATTTCTAGATTACCTTGTTTACCTGTCTGCAGGGACTACCCCTTTTAATTGTTAGTCTCAATCACTTCAGAAATGGTTTGGACAGCCTGCTTGCCAAGATAAAAGTGATAGCAACCAAGCAACTGTTTGAAAGTGGTGGCATATATGTTAGTAACTCAATCTTTAGTGCCATCTATCAGCCACTAAAGACTGAAAGTGACCACCATTTTCTTTTTATTTTTCATATGTTAATGGTAAAACACATAATCGAAACGAAATCACATTTCTACTAAATTTATTAACAGAACAAAACACGGTGACTACAAGGATGTGATTTCGGATTAGTGTTTACCCTTCAATAAACTGCCGGCAGGTCCGGCACTATTTTGTGCATTATTTTGTTCCCAATGATAAGTAAAGTCCGCAGACGCGTAGCCAAAGCTGCACTATTACATTCCACTATCAATCCATACACTGACGATATGAACAGTGAAGGCCATGAGCCTAATCTGAGAACCCTTCACTTTGCAATCATTTCTGACTTCACTCTTAAGCCACTCCAGACCCAAACACTTCTGGTATAAAATACCCGATGACTATCCGTATGAAATGAGTCAAAGTACGCATGCACTCAATTATTGTTGGCTAGATTTTATCCCAAGAAAGAATAAATCAAGTTCATTAGGGCCAATTCTGAACCAGACACGAATTAAGCCAGTTGATCAAGATAGTGTACTAACTTTCGGTATCAAAATTTGAAAAATTTGTAAATGGCGCTTTACCACAATAACGGAAAGCATGATGCATGTGCATTGGTTTGATCGTCCACCTCCCCTTCCCCCTAACAACTAACAATTTAAATCACTAATGCTATCGTTTGTCAAAAAAACTAAAAAATAAAAAAAAATAAAAAACTTAGTGTACATGCAACTGTTTTAGAAGGTAATTATCCGCAAATAATGTGTATGCAATTATATGTAAGGTGGCTTTGCTACTTTTTGTCCAAAGTTGTTATTAATTATGAAAAAGGATGCCTCAACAAGAAAAGTGGCATCATAATTTGGGTGGTAACCATGACAAACAAGTTGCTAACTTGGAAAATTATGAATTGCTAATTTTCCTCAATTATCACATAATTATTGGACCTATATAAACATATTTCATGAATCAATAATCTATTTCTAGCCTCACAATTCTCCACCATGAAGTTTCAAGCCATTGGTCTGCCTAATGCAAAATACACACAACCAAACAACACCTACAAAAAAGGTATTCTTCTAGCCCTCACCTTGCTTCTGCTCACCACAATCCCTCTCTGTATAAACAATAGCACAACTTCTCCATTGCCATCTCCTAACAGCAACATTACCAGTGGATTAAAAACCCTAGAAGATGAAGACCAATGCCAAATATTTAGTGGGAGTTGGATTCCATATCCAGATGGACCTGCTTACTACACAAATGAAACTTGCAATTTGATCATTGATCAGCAGAATTGCATGAAGTTCGAGAGGCCCGACACGGAGTTCATGAAATGGAGGTGGAAGCCCAAAGATTGCGAGTTGCCATTGTTCGATGCTGCTCAGTTCTTGGAGCTTGTTAGAGGGAAGTCATTAGCATTTCTTGGTGATTCTGTAGGAAGGAATCAAATGCAGTCCTTGCTCTGCCTTTTGTCCAATGTAAGCATTCAATTACTACTAGATAGTCCGGCTATGGAAATGATATCTGCTCTTTTCTTTTTCTTTTTTTTTACAAATCACCACAAAGATTTTGAAAAATTCCAAGATAGTCAGACTATGGAACTGACGTCTGTTCTATCTTTCAGGTGACTTATCCTGAGGACATTTCTCACATGTATTCAACAAACACAGATTACTTCAAGCGCTATGTCTACCATGACTACAACTTCACTATGGCAACTCTCTGGGCACCCTACTTGGTTAAATCTAGAGATGCCGACCCGAATGGCCACGACGTCAACAGCCTCATGAGCCTCTACTTAGACGAGCCCGATGAGGGATGGGAAACTGAGGTTGAAAATTTCGATTATGTCATTGTCTCTGCAGGGCAATGGTTCTTCCGGCCGCTGATATACTACGAAAATGGTCGCGTTATAGGGTGTCACAAGTGCGGACGGGACGACATGAAATCTTTTCTCACGTACTACGGGTACAAAAAAGCGTTCCGAACAGTGTTCAGGACCCTTCGGAACCTCAAAAACTACAAAGGGGTGACGTTTTTGAGGACGTTTTCTCCGTCACACTTCGAAAACGGGGCGTGGAACGAGGGAGGGAATTGTCCGAGGACGAGGCCTTTTAGCAAGGAAGAAATGAAGCTAGATGGGTACATATTGGAGATGTATTTGACACAAGTGGAGGAGCTTAAAGCAGCAGAAAAGAAAGGTATGAAAAGAGGCCTTGAATTTAGGTTAATGGATACAACCGAAGCTATGTTGCTGAGGCCTGATGGACATCCAAACTTCTACGGACACTCACCTCACCGGAACATGACTATTGCTGACTGTGTCCACTGGTGCTTGCCTGGCCCCATTGATACGTGGAATGAGATTTTGCTGTATATGTTGAAATCCGGGCACAAAACATCCTGACGCGAAGAAGAAGCTCCGGTCCGTGCACTTGGGATGGGATGTTACTCTTGCAATATTAAAATTCAGACACGATACATGCATGGTTGGCTTGACATATTGTCACTGCAATATACTTGATGAAACGTTTTATGTACACATTGTTTATATTTTATACACATTTATATTTTGTGTATTTCAAAGTAAATACAAATATATATAAAATTAATCACACAAACAAAGGTTCTTGATGCATGTGGTAGAAAGAGTTATTTATTTGGGTCAGTTGTGGTGGATACATAGATTTGAGTTATGCTCAGAAGAATCATGATTATGCTAGCAGTATCTTGGTGAGAAAGACAACGTAGTTGCAAAAATTTGATCTTGTTTGCTGGCTACTTGTATATTTTTATATAAAATTAGGTGAGTCGTTTACTTCGTAATATTACGAATGCGTATGGCCCAACTGAAGACGACAACAGGGAAATTTCGTTGTTCGTTACCGTGTAGTTTCGGTGCATTTGATTCTCAAATGCACCACTGTTCTTCTTGAGACAAAGTATGTTATTAATTCATGTTTTATGAGATTAGTATATGAGTGTTGATGAATATTTCATGATCATAATATAAAGTACATGTGTACGGCCAAATCTGGGGGTTTAGATTGGACGAACTGACCAACGCAAAGTCTAAAACTTGGATGAAGGCGTTAGCAATGAGTGATCTACACTGAGAGGAGGAATAGTCTCACAATGGACTAGTAATAATATGATTCAAATTTTCTTTTGACGAGAATCAAACCTAAGACCTCTCACTTACAAGTGAATATGAATACCACTAAACTGTAAGTGTCAACACTATAGCAAGTTAGGGCAAATGTAAAATAATTTTTAACCCACATGTTGAGTAATCCCTTAAGGCAAAGACAGCCTTCTAAACTAGTAAAAGAATATTTATCCCTTAAGGCAAATGTAAAATAATTTCTTAGCACGTTTGTTGATATAATAAAAAAAAAAAAAAAAATTTAAAAAAAGTAATTTTCTTCATTTCTATACGTTCAATGTTTGAAACCATATATATTTCATACAACAAAGTTCTTCACACCCCCTCTCCTCTTGTGTTCTAAACGTCTCATTCCCTCCATCATTTACAATACAAGATATATTAGGTTTAGCATACAAACAGAATTTGGAAATATCGATAGCGTCTTTCATGGAACACTCTTCAAAACGAGATCTTGATGAAGACCAAGATGTTCAAAGCTAAAATGTAAAGCACAAAACCCGACCTCAGCAGCATGAGCCTCTGCTGATTCTCTGCTCGGCCATCGGCATTTCTATGATGAGCGTCAAGGATATAATCAGACGAAGCAGATCCTTTCCCTGATGCGCTTCGTCCAAACCTATTTCTAGCAGTATTCATTCTATGTTGCTACTTTCAAGATTCCTCCACAACGCATTCAGTCTTTCTAGCTCCATCTCTTTCAAATGAATTTCATTGACCAGGTCTTCTGCTTGTGCCTATAAACACTCGAGATAACAATGAACAAATTTATTACCATATACAAATGACATCAGAGAAATAATAAAAGTCAAAATATTACTGAAAAGTTACGGAGATACCTGTTTTGCTTCTAGCTGCTTAATTAGGCTGTGAAGTTGCTTATCCTAAATCTTCGCTCTTTGCACTACACAAAATAAATTGCTCACAATTTAGTCTTTACATACCAGAATGCCTGATTTTATGCTCACAAGGGGTTTCAACTAACAATTGCAAAATTCAGCCGAGAAGCGGTTTATAAGTTTATACAATAGCTTCGTGGTCCACCATATGCACCACTGAGATTCCAAAAGGTAATACCATGCTAGCCATGCGGTACACACAACTAAGTTCGACTTTTTTTATACCCAACCTAAAGACAGAAGTAAAGAACTCAGCTTTAATCATAAATTTCTTCGTCCTCTATGACTTGACTTGAAAACCCCCTCCCCCATTTTCTGGTTCAAAATCTTCTGTTTCCAATTTTGTGTAAACCTTATTCGCCTGAATGTTCCTAAGACCAATAATATATCTAAACAAAAACAACTAAATGGCTATTGTAAATTGTCAGTATAAATGCATTCAAGGAGCAAGCAAACACCATATAGAAAATAAATAGGATGAGTAATGTACGATATCTACCTGGCTAAGGCTGACTCAATGCATTATCTTGAATTTCTGCCCATCTTTCCTCTAAATCATTCACTACTACTTCCATTGAACTCTAACAGAACACAACATCTTTCCAGCAATCAAGATAAAATTCAAAAATACAAACAAACATTTGCAAGGAAGAAGATGAAACAACGGTAAGATCAAAAGGAAAGATGCAACTGACCAAGTCTTTTTTCCTCTCCTCTAACTTTTCAAGTATAGCCTTCTTTGAAGCTTCTACGTCATTTTCAGTTTCAACTGTCGCATTTGGGTCACCAGTGGATTCATCTGATTGGCCAGATCGACTGGCATCCAATGCGGTTTCTGCATTTTCAAGTTCATCTCTCAAATTCGTTTCACTCTCGTCCATCTCCTGATAACAGTAATCACCGAATTTCAGAAAGGCTGTGGCTTTCCATTAACTAAAGTTCGATGTCCTCAACATCATCAAATAAAGATCAAGATACAAGTGTAGGACTACAATACATGATAAATAAGAGCATCATGCAAAAATAAGTTGTGGGAAACGTAAGGCTCACCATTAGCTTCCTCTTAAGCAAATCCACCTCTTGAATTTTCTCCTGTATTTTACTTTCACAATTGGATATAGCCCTTTCATATGCAGCATTAGTACAAAATGGGAACTACTAAGAAAGAAAATCAATCAAAGATAAAAAACATCGCCTTTTCGATTACTCAAAATTTGAACCATACAATTCCATAGCAAAAAATCTACATTCACCTAAACCCAGAATAGAAAGGTTCAAAATTTGAAGAAAGTGTTCAACAATTCATAGTTGTACACAAGAATTACAATCCAAACAAAAAACCCAGATAGAAAACGACCGAATTCGAATCAGAACATCCCAATTCAACAACAATCGTAACAAATCAACGACCCAGAAAAGAAAAATCAATCGAAATTCAGACCGAACCGAACCTGTTCGCGGGTGGTGGAATGGGAGTTCAGTTGGAGAGAAAGGGCGGCGTTAGA
The DNA here is from genome assembly GCF_963583255.1 of Pyrus communis. Lineage (NCBI taxonomy): Eukaryota > Viridiplantae > Streptophyta > Magnoliopsida > Rosales > Rosaceae > Pyrus > Pyrus communis. The sequence continues at coordinate 22,230,345 of NC_084813.1, read as the reverse complement.
AGCGAGGGAGTGGGCGTGGAGATCAGGGAGGCGCTGAGAGATGTCGGAAGGAGGGAGTCTGAGCCGGAGGTCATGGATCGAACGGCCGAGAGAAGATGCTTTGTGATCCAAGTCCAGGACATACTTCTGCTGGTCCTGAGTGAATATCAGTGGGATGTCTTGTTCGTTGTCTTGCCCGCCACCTCCTCCCACTACGTCTGCTGCCCATGCTAGCAGTCCCGCCATCTCTCTCGCTCTCTCGCTGTGTGGACGGCCAGGCAAGGCAGTGTTCGCGGTTTCAGAATCGACCCGGTAACGAAGCGGGTTGGTAGCAATCCGGGTCCCCGTGGTGTTTATGAAAATGAGATCCAGTTTGTTTGAACAACTTGAGGCCCATTGGGCTTGATCAGCGACCCCGTTGTCCATTGGTCAGCGACCCCTTTCACATTGCTTGAGCTCCTTCGAGTAAGTCAAGTCAATGGAACTTGTACGATTCTCACTTTCACCTTGTCATTCAGGATGAGCTGCTTGTTCAAACGATCGATCCATCTGAAATTTTTTATGAACACAACTGGTTAGTAATGGCTCTTCTGAGATCAGCAGCTTTTAAGGATTCCAATTCTTCGTCTCAACGTTGTCGTTATCACGTGTTCTTGAGTTTCAGAGGGAAAGACACTCGCAAAAATTTTACCGACCACCTCTACACAGCCTTGATCGGTGCAGGATTCCAAACGTTCCGTGACGACGATGAGCTCGAGAGAGGAGAAGACATCAAGCCGGAACTGGAGAAAGCGATCCGGCAGTCACAAACTTCTGTCATTGTGTTTTCCAAAGACTACGCGTCTTCCAGATGGTGCCTTGACGAGCTTTTGATCATCCTCGAGCGCAAGAGGACTAACAAAGAGTTTGTAGTTCTACCTGTCTTCTACGATGTCGATCCATCCCAGCTGAGGAAGCAGACAGGATGTTTTGCAGAAGCTTTTTCCAGGCACCAAAGTACTCAGTCTTCCAGCAAGGTCAACAGATGGAGGGCGGCACTTGCACAAGTTGCTGATTTAGCTGGCATGGTGTTACCAAATCAAGCTGACGGGTAAAGTTTAATAATTTTTTCATGTGAAAATACATAATTTAATTATAACATGACTACAAGTTAGATTTAATAATTTTGTTTTAACTGTAAATTTTAGGTATGAGTCGAAGTTTATCAAAAAGATTGTTAAAGTCATAGAAGGAAAACTAAGAGGGGTCACACCCTTAAGTGTTTCCCCTAAGTTGATTGGAATTCAATCTCGAGCAAAAAGAATCGATTCCTGGTTAAAAGATGGATCTACTGATGTTGGCATACTTGTACTTTATGGGATCAGTGGAGTTGGCAAGACGACCATTGCGAAATCTGTTTATAATTCAAACTTTAGAAGATTTGAAGGAAGAAGTTTTGTTGAAAATATCCGAGAACTTTCGGAACAACCAAATGGCTTGGTACAAATACAAAAACATCTTCTTTCGGATATTTTGAATGGGAGAAATGTGGAAATACACAGCGTTAGCGAGGGAGTATCTAAGGTCGAAGATGCCATCAGATCGAAGAGGGTTCTTCTTATCCTCGATGATGTGGATCATACGAACCAATTGGATGCGGTATTTAGGATGAAACATTGTTTTTATCCGGGAAGTAAGATCATCATAACAACTAGGCGTGCAAAGTTGTTAAAGCCTCAACAAGTTTCTGAGGTGCATAATGTTGAACCTTTGAGTTATGATGAATCTATGGAACTCTTCAGTTGGCATGCTTTTGAACAAGATCATCCCGTTGATGGTTACATGAAACATTCAGAAGAGGTGGTAGATCACTGCGGAGGACTTCCATTAGCTCTTCGAGTTTTGGGTTCTTCTCTAATGGGGGAAAGTATAACTGTATGGCAAAGCACGTTAGAGAAATTAAAGGCTATTCCAGATGGTCAAATCACGAAGAAACTCAGATCAAGCTACGATTCTTTACAAGACAATCATGATCGAGATTTATTTCTCCATATTGCTTGTTTCTTTGTTGGAAAGGACAAAGATTGCGTTGTTAGGATTTTAGATGAGTGTCAGTTCTACACTGTTGTTGGAATTCAAAATCTCATCGACAGGTGCTTAGTGACAATTCATCGATGTGAGTGGCACAAATATTGCAAGATTCAGATGCATGACTTAGTTTGTGACATGGGCAGAGAAATTGTTCGCTCAGAATCAGAGAAACCGGAGAAACGTAGTAGATTATGGCATCATAAAGATTCTTTCAAAGTATTGAGAGAAAAAAACGTAAGAAGCATGCTTACCAAACAATGTTGTATGTATGTTTTTTCCATTTTGTGTAGCTTTTACTAATTTCTTTTTCTTTTTCTTTACATTAGGGTACCCAAACAATTTGCGGTCTTGTCCTGAATATGTTTCCTGCAGACACCACTTCAATGAATTCGGATGAGATGGTCTTCGAAACCGAGGCATTTGCAAGAATGCACAAACTCAAATTACTCCATCTCAGTCATGTACAATTGAATGGATCGTATGCAGAATTTCCGACAGAATTGAGATGGTTGTGTTGGCATGAATTTTCTTTGAATTCCATACCCATCAATTTTCCGTTGGAGAATCTGGTTGTTCTTGAAATGCGTCATAGCTGCTTGAGACAAGTTTGGAAGGGAACAAAGGTATGTTACGCTATACTTTTTCTCATCCTTTTCTATAAGGGTTCTCATTTTGAACATTCAATATTTGTGCATATGTTAGAATGAATTAACGTTTCGTCTCTCCTCTTTTGTTTTCTTAATTTCATTACTTTTTTTCAACAGTGCCTTCCATCGTTAAAGATCCTTGATCTTAGTCATTCTCATGACCTTAGAGAAAGTGTTGCTGACTTCTCACTTTTCCCCAATTTAGAAAAACTGATTCTTGTTGATTGTCGGAATCTGATTGATGTCCATGAATCCATTGAAAGCCTAGAGAAGCTTGTTTACTTGAATATGAAGGATTGCAAAAGTATTAGGATGCTGAACAAGAACATTGGTAAGCTCAAGTTACTCAAAACACTCATTATATCTGGTTGTTCGAAACTTAACGAGTCTTCACTGGACATGATGAGGAACATGGAGTCTCTGAAAGTGCTTGAAGCAGATGAAATTCCAGTGAATCAAGTACTTGCTGCTGGTGGGCAGTTGATTGAATCTTGGCCTGCGAGAAGTTCATATATTTTTTGGACCACTTTACCATCTTCTTTAGTATCTTTAAGTCTTAGTGGGCGCAATCTCTCGAATGAAGATTTTCCAATGGAACTTGGTAATCTATCTTCCTTGGAAAAATTAAATCTACAGTCCACTTCAGTTTGTAGCCTACCAAGTTGCATCAAAGGGCTAAAGAAGCTTTGTGAACTCAACTTTGGCGGGTGCAAGAGTCTTAAAGAACTTGTAGGGCTACCAAAAGTGAAACATGTGTTTGTGACTGATTGCACATCATTGGAAAAGGTAACATATGATTCATTTTCATCCTACAAAAATAGTTTAGTCTTGTTTCGTCACAACCGCAGCCTAGTTGAGGCGGAGTATACGTTCAGACTAGAACCCATTGGAAAAGTTGATACAGAAATGATCAACCTGTTGGAATTGCGCAATTACTTGGAATCCACAGCAACCATTAAGATGCACGTCCCATTTTCATATGGAAAGATTTCGCAAGACTATGAGTCTCGTCCCATCCAGGTAAACCTCTCTCTCTCTCTCTCTCTCTCTCTCTCTCTCTCTAGATTTGTCTCATATCCTATAAAAGTTAAATAGTAATGATTTCCATGGCATTCGTATATAGGGACTGTATGAATATGGTATATTCAGCACGTTTCTTCCAGGGAATCAGGTTCCAGGTCGATTTGGCCATAGAAGTAGTGATGCAGGAACCTCAATATCCTTTAGAGTGCCTTCACTGTCTCCAAATTATGTAATTCGAGGCTTGAACATCTTTGCTGTCTATGCACTTTCCGAACATTCTTCTTTTTGTGTATTCGATAATCCATTATTTAAGAAAGTATGGAATAAGAGCAAGAGTCTAAAGTGGATTTATAACCCACAAGTGTATGGGATTCCCAGGGAGGGAGAAGACATGGTATGGTTAAGCCATTGGAAGTTGGAAGGTGAGTTATTAGGTGGCAATGAAGTTGTTGTTTCAGTGTTTATGCAACCAGGTGTGTTTCACTTGAAGGAGTTTGGCGTCCAGCTTGTGTGCGAAAAACACGAAAATAATAGTACGAGTACGCAACACAACACGTGGACGGATCCTTATTATCCACGTGTCATCGGAGGAGATTTGTCATCACGTGAGGCGACAAAAGGAACGTATTGGCTCTGCTGGAGAGCACACTCACCTGAAGCTATTGCTTGGTTCGATTACCTCGATAGGGACTTTGATGATCATGAATTAGATACAGGTATGTGTGTTGTTTGAGTGGTAAAGCATTTGTATTGATGTACGTTATCAAAAAAGGCCTCGTTTGGTGTCAATGTATCTTGAAGGAAGAAATAAGGTTAACCTCCACTTCTACCTACAAGATACGTTGACTATAACGAGTTATAAAATTCAATCCAATCGTAGATACCAAATAAGGAGGCCGACGGTACTAATTAATCAGCATCTATCACAAGTTTATATATTTTTGCAATCCTAGTGACGCAACTTGGAGAAGAGGAAGAGGAAAAGGAAGAAGAAGAAGAGGAAGAGGAAGAGGAAGAAGAAGAGCAACTGCAGGATGATCCCATGCTTCTTCCAGCAGCAACAGGCAGACTTCCCTCAGATTCAGAAGATGAAAATAATGGCTCAAAGAACGACATAGAAATATCCGAGAGTTCAAAGAAGGGATCTCAAGGTAATGACAACGATGTTCAATCAGCTGCAAAAGATGTTGCAGATGAAGAATTGATGCAATGCTTGGAAATTTTGAACAACATGGAGGAACTTGACGATGATACTTATTCAAAATCTTTGAAGCTTTTCCACGACGATGCAACTTGGAGAAAGCTATTTGTGAGCATGCCTGATAAGAGGAAGAAACCTTTCATCCTCGGGCTTGGTTCACGTAAAGATTCAGCAGGTACGTGTGTTTATGTTTAGCATCGCGCAAATTTAGTTCTAAAGTCCAGGTTTTTATTTTTTATTTTTTTTATTTTTTTTTTTTATCTAAGCTTATTTATTTCTTTCTTAGTACGTTTGTTGATAGTATGCTTGCTGCAGCGACCAAGGCAGGTGGCCGAAACAACTCATTTGGTGGTCTGAGAGGCTGGAATGTATTCATGTTGGCTTCGGCTGCCTTCTTTCTCTTCGCTCTCTATCTGCTTGCTCTCAGCTTCCTCACCTATGAAAGAAGACGCGTCTAACAATCAACAACGTCAAAATGAATTTGTTGTATTACCGGACTAATATCTTATCTATACTCAAATTGGTTTTTATAAAATTTGCTGAATACTGTATTTAAGATTAGCAGATTAATATGCCTCAATTAGGGTTCTACTGCTCTACATGTTTTTCCGGTGATTGTGGTGTCTGCTAGAAAAATGAAAGGAGTTAACGGAAAGGATCAAATGCCATGCGAGAGTGAGTTTGAGGACCACGGAAAGCAAAACAAAAAGTTTGAGGGACGAAAATGAAACACGGTGGAAATACTCTCATCACACCAAGAACTGACAGTTACAAGGTATTTAGTTAAAAAAAAAAAGGTAATTTTCTTTATTTCTATAAGTTCATTATTTGAAACAAAGAATATGTCAAATATGGAAAAATAATTATGGCTCACCGAGCAGACTTCCATGTAAACAAAAAGGTATAAACATGCTTGAGAAGGTAGAAAAATTATGGCTCACCAAGCGGACTTCCATGTTGACGAGGTACCACGTACCTCTAAGTTCAAAGGCGTGGTTGAACTCTAAATATAAAACATTGTCCCAATAACAATTATAGAGAAATATTTAGCTTATCTTAAACTGTTATTTGTCACCTTGCGTATTTTTGTACTTATTGACTATTATTAGTATATGGAGACAAATTTCCTTATATACAGAAAAACTTATAACTTATTACAATATTAAGTTTATTTCTGTACATATAACTACCCAAGTTAGGATCAAAATTCTTTATAACTATAAAGTGGTTATTCCCATACTAGAGTATTACTATAAAAAGATTTTACCGTGTAAATTTCATATAACAACATTACTAGATTACCCTGTTTACCTGTCTGCAGTGACTACCCCCTTTAATTGTTAGTCTCAACCACTTCAGAAACGATTTGGACAGCCTGCGTGTCAAGGTAAAAGTGATGGCAACCAAGCAACTGTTTGAAAGTGGTGGCAAATAAGTTAGTAACTCAATCTTTAGTGCCATCTATCAGTCTCTAAAGACTGAAAGTGACCACCATTTTCCATATGTTAATGGTAAAACACATATTTGAAACGAAATTACATTTCGACTAAATTTGTTAATGGAACAAAAGACGGTGACAACAAAGATGTGATTTCGGGTTAGTGTTTACCCTTCAATAAACTACCGGCACAATTTTGTGCATTATTTTGTTCGCAATGATAATAAAGTCCATAGACACGTAGCCAAAGCTGCACTATTACATTCCACTATCAATCCATACATTGACGATATGAACACGAGCCTGGTCTGAGAACCCTTCACTTAACAATCATTTCTGACTTCACTCTTAAGCCACTCCAGACCCAATCACTTCTGGTATAAAATACCTGATGACTATCCATATGAAATGAGTCAAAGTATACATGCACTCAATTATTGTTGGCTAGATTTTATCCCTTTCATTTGGGCCAATTCTGAACTAGACACGAGTTAAGCCAGTTGATCAAGATAGTGTACTAGCTCTCGGCACCAGAATTTGAAAAATGTGCAAATAGCGCTTTACCACAATAATAGAAAGCATGATGCATGTGCACTGGTTTGATCCCCCACCTCCCCCTTCCCCCTAACAACTAACAATTTAACCCACTAATGCTATCATTTGTCAAAAAAAAAAAAGAAAAAAACTTAGTGGACAAGCAAACTGTTTTAGAAGGTAATTATCCCCAAATAATGTGTATGCAATTATATGTAAGGTGGCTTTGCTACTTTTTGTCCAAAGTTGTTATTAATTATGAAAAAGGATGCCCCAACAAAAAAAGTGGCATCATAATTTGGGTGGTAACCATAACAAACAAGTTGCTAACTTGGAAAATTATGAATTGCTAATTTTCCTCAATTATCACATAATTATTGGACCTATATATAAACATATTTCATGAATCCAATAATCTATTTCTAGCCTCACAATTCTCCACCTGAAGTCTCAAGCCATTGGTCTGCCTAATGCAAAATACACACAAACAAACAACACCTACAAAAAGGGTATTCTTCTAGCCCTCACCTTGCTTCTGCTCACCACAATCCCTCTCTGTATAAACAATAGCACAACTTCTCCATTGCCATCTCCTAACAGCAACATTACCAGTGGATTAAAAACCCTAGAAGATGAAGACCAATGCCAAATACTTAGTGGGAGTTGGATTCCATATCCAGATGGACCTGGTTACTACACAAATGAAACTTGCAATTTCATCATTGATCAGCAGAACTGCATGAAGTTCGGGAGGCCTGACGCGGAGTTCATGAAATGGAGGTGGAAGCACGAAGATTGTGAGTTGCCATTGTTCGATTCTGCTCAGTTCTTGGAGCTTGTTAGAGGGACGTCATTAGCATTTCTTGGTGATTCTGTAGGAGGGAATCAAATGCAGTCCTTGCTCTGCCTTTTGTCCAATGTAAGCATTCAATTACTATTAGATAGTTCGGCTATGGAAATGACGTCTGTTCTTTTTTTTTCTTTTTTTTTCTTTTTTTAAACAAATAACCACAAAGATTTTGAAAAATTCCCAGATAGTCCGGCTATGAAACTGACGTCCGTTCTATCTTTCAGGTGACTTATCCTGAGGACATTTCTCGCAAGTATTCAACAAACACAGATTACTCCAAGCGCTATGTATACCATGACTACAACTTCACTATGGCATATTTCTGGGCACCCTACTTGGTTAAATCTAGAGATGCCGACCTGAATGGCCACGGCCTCAACAGCCTCACGAGCCTCTACTTAGACGAGCCCGACGAGAGATGGGAAACTGAGGTTGAAAATTTCGATTATGTCATCGTCTCAGGAGGGCAATGGTTCTTCCGGCCGCTGATATACTACGAAAATGGTCGCGTCATTGGGTGTCACAAGTGCGGACGAGACGACATGAAATCTTTTCTCACGTACTACGGGTACAAAAAAGCATTCCGAACAGTGTTTAGGACCCTTCGGAACCTCAAAAACTACAAAGGGGTGACGTTTTTGAGGACGTTTTCTCCGTCACACTTCGAAAACGGGGTGTGGAACGAGGAAGGGAATTGTCCGAGGACGAGGCCTTTCAGCAAGGAAGAAATGAAGCTAGATGGGTACACTTTGGAGATGTATTTGACACAAGTGGAGGAGCTAAAAGCAGCAGAAAAGAAAGGTATGAAAAGAGGCCTTGAATTTAGGTTAATGGATACAACCGAAGCTATGTTGCTGAGGCCTGATGGACATCCAAACTTCTACGGACACTCACCTCACCGGAACATGACTATTGCTGACTGTGTCCACTGGTGCTTGCCTGGCCCCATTGATACGTGGAATGAGATTTTGCTGTATATGTTGAAATCCGGGCACAAAACATCCTGACGCGAGGAAGAAGCTCCGTTCCGTGCCCTTCGGATGGGATGTTACTCTTGCATGCATGGTTGACTTGACATATTGTCACTGCAACAACCTAGAATAAATTATAAAATATACTTGATGAAACGTTATATGTACACATTGTTTATATTTTATACACATTTATATTTTGTATATTTCAAAGTGTGTCTATATATATTCTCATCCCTCTTTTTCCTACTTTATTGATTAAAATCTTATTCCTTTTCAATTTTTGACCCAGGTTCTTAAATCTTAACAAACGTCATTAATTATTTTAATAATATTTTTTTTCTAAATATTTTCATTTAGTGTTAGAAACGTTACATTTGGTATATTTATATTTATAGCTAATTTTTTTATCATACATTTTTGTTTTTAGTTGTACCCATTTTTAATTTGCAACCCCCTTTTTTTTTTAATTTGTACCAATTTTCTTTTCAATTTTTATTTGTACCCATATATTAATTCCTTTTTGTGCCAATATTTTTTAAACTTTTATTTGTATTTGTACCTATATTTTTTAATTTATTTGTACCCATTTTTAGTTTTGCTAAATGTACCCATGCTAATTATATGTATTTATTTTATGTTTTAAAATATATCAATGGTTATTTTTTAAAATAAGTTAATAATTATGTGGGTACATTATTTTTTTGCTATAATTTTTGTGAAGAACAATATTACTCTAAATTGATTTTTAAGTATTTATTATATTTTAAAAATATTATTTGAATTTGTTTAAATTTTATAATTTGTGTGACATTAAATGCATGAGGTAAATCTCTTAAATAATGCTAAGGACCTTGATCAAAATATTTAAACAAACAAAGTTTCAGTCTAACAATTAAGTTGATTAGGAACCGGAGCCAAAGTGACCCATATATATGTGTATGAAATTAATCACACAAACAAAGGTTCTTGATGCATGTGGTAGAAAGACTTATTTATTTGGGTCAGTTGTGGTGGATACATAGATTTGAGTTATGCTCAAAAGAATCATGATTATGCTAGCATTATCTTGGTGAGAAAGACAACGTACTTGCAAAAATTTGATCTTGTTTGCTGGCTACTTGTATATTTTTATATAAAACTTGGTGAGTTGTTTACGTCGTAATATTACGAATGCGTATGGCCCAACTGAAGACGACAACAGGGAAATTTCGTTGTTCGTCACAGTATAGTTTTGGTGCATATGATTCTCAAATGCACCACTGTTCTGATTGAGACAATGTATGTTATTAATTCACGTTTTATGAGATTAGTATATGAGTGTTGATGTATATTTCATGATCATAATATAAAGTACATGTGTACGGCCAAATCTGGGGGTTTAGATTGGACGAACTGACCAAGGCAAAGTCTAAAACTTAGATGAAGGCTGCAAGGATTTTTTTTTTTTAATTAACCAACGATATTATCTACACAAGGGGAGGAGGTGGGCGTAGCCTTACAATAGGCTAGTAATAATGTGGTTCAAATTTACTTTTGACGAGAATAAAACATAAAATCTCACTTACAAATGAAGATGAATATCACTAGACCGTAGTACTAAGTGTCAATGCTATAGCAAGTTAGGGCAAATGTAAAATAATTTTTAACCCACATGTTGAGTAATCCCTCAAGGGAAAGACAGCCTTCTAAACTAGTAAAAGAATAATTATCCCTTAAGGCAAATGTAAAATAATTTCTTAGCACGTTTGTTGATATAATATTTTTTTTAAAAGAAAAAAAAAAGTAATTTTTGTTATAAACTTTCCTAGTTTAAGTGTGATTGTTTAAATCATAAATTAGATTTTATTCTAGTTATTCTTTCCTATATGAACTTGTATTCCTTAGGGATGAAGGATTTTTTCTCCCTCTTATTACTATAAATAAAGGCATTAAGTAAGGGGAATAACACACATATTCCTTTATACAATTCTACAAACACATCTCTCACTTTTCTCTCCTTGCCACCAGCCCCATTCCCCTTGTCAGATAAAATAGGCTACAACACGTTATCAACACGCTCCTACCGCTGCGCTTATGAATATGATGTGGAAGTTTTTCCTGCTTCAAACCAGTTCATCCATATCATCATGCAATCAGGTTCTTCCAAAACAACAGTTTTTATCTCGATATTTTTGCAGCCCTGATAGCATGAACATTCACCATAATGCATGACCCAACTTTACGTTTTTCGAATTTTAGATTCTACATAAATTGTGTATGCATTATATTCATAATTGTTGAATTATGTGAATTTGATATTGTCATGAATTGCATCACATATATGTTCATTCATTCAAATTATATATGCTTTGAATTAATTGAAAGAAAAAAAAACAGAAATCTGAATACACTAGGGTTCTTCAAACCCATGACCTAAATCGTGCAAGTCGCCAACACCAGGCTAGCAGCCTGCGTCGGTTTAGCGAGCCCAACCCAGCCACGACCCTCAAGGCAGCAAGCCCAAAACAGAAATGATGCATTTGAGGCACCATCGTCGCCACCCCGACCCTCAGCTTGAAGCCCAGGTCATCCTCGTCAATTTTTCCAACAAAACACGACCAGCGGTCGTGTGATTTGGACGAAACTCATCGTTTTCACCAACAATCTTCGAAATTCCGGAAGAATTTCGTGAGTTTGTCATTGGATTCAATCGAATCCCTTCGATTCTCACCATCCCCTCCTCCGACGTCGAGTTTTCACCTCCGTTGTCCAATTTTGGTTCTCCGATTAACCGACGGCTTGCACCGATCATGGAACACCACCTGAAGTGGCGCCATCGACCAACTCTGGTGGATCCCCAAACCTAGCGCCGCTGGGGTGGCCTGAAGTTCCAACCCGAGCCCTAACGAGCCTCGGATTCCCTTTGGTCCATTCGCACAACACCCTTGCTTCTTGGCCTGCTTGTGCCGATAGCCTTAACCTATATCACCATCCATTTGGGCTTTGGTGATGACACGACCCGAGAACTAGTTGAGTCCTTCTGGGCTCTACCGTTTCTCCCAAGCTTCCGTGTCTGCATCACAACTGATCATTGCCCTTCATGGGCCTCTAATTTGGGCTTGCGCATGCAACCCACTTATTTTGTGATGTTGAGCCAGCCTACATGCTTGGCCCGAAACCAAACTTGCCCAATATTTGGGTCTGGGACGCTCGGCACCTATTTGATTAGACCACAATTGGGCTTTGGCCTACTATTTTGGGCCCCGAGTTTAATTGCCTAATTATTTTTAAGCCCAATGGGTTTTAAATTTTTTTCACCCACACTTTAAATTTGGCCCGAAGTTCAAATAATTAATTCAATTATAATTATAGACCTGAAGTTCTATTTGCATATTTTCTTGTTGCATATATCTATATATATATATATATATATATATATATATATTTGCGTTTGCCTGTAGGAACATATGAACCTGAAGTTCAAAATTATTTCGAAACCTGAAGTTTCTAGATACATGCCTTGTTTGAAAACCTGAAATTTTCCTTAAAAACATCACCCATGAAAACCCAAACTTTTTCTTCATGAGAATTTTAACCAATACATGTCTATTACAACCTGAATGTTCTATTCCTATGTGAATGGACTGATATTTTTCTCCATTACACTAACCATATTTTATCCATCTATTTTGTGATAGGAACATGTCGAATTTGAACAAACTCGACTTCATCGCTTTGGAGGTCTCTAGAATGAACTACCTCAAGTGGGTCCAAGATGTGAAGCTCCACCTCACTGCAAAGAATTTGCGTCCTACCATTGAAGATGAGACGAACAACCCTGTTGGTGAAGCTCAGAAAGCCACTGCCATGATCTTCATCCGAAGACATATTCATGACGCACTGCAAACCGAGTACCTTGCTGAAGAAGATCCACAAGCACTATGGTGCTTTGGCTGATCACTTTGATCACCAAAAGGACATCTTCTTGCCTGAAGCAAGACATGACCAGCATTTACACTTCCAAGACTTTAAGTATGTGCATGAATATAATTATGAAGTTTTTCGAATTCGATCACTTCTCAAGTTTTGTAACAAAACTTTGACCAAAGAGAATCTCCTGGAGAAGACCTATTCGACCTTCTCTGCTACTAATATTGTCATGCATCAACAATATAGAGCTCAAAAGTTCACTAAGTTTTCGAATTTGATCTCTGTTCTACTTCTTGCTAAAAATCAGAATCAGCTGTTGATGAAAAATCATCAAGCTCGACCTATTAGAGTGATTGTTGTGCCTGAAGCACACTATAGCACGAACCAATGCCCAAAACACAAAAAGAGGCATGGTAGGGGCGGCTAAAAGCCACCCCGTCAAGGGCAATAGAGCCAAGACCCATCTAAAGGAGGAAACAAAGCCCATAAGTGCCCTAACCTCTCTCCCAAGGCCCCAAACTTCAAGAATAAGGGCAAAACACTTGAAAGGATGCGGATATGTGTTATCGCTATGGTTCAAAGAACCATTGGTCCCGTGTTTGCTGAGCTCCTCAGAAGGTTGTAGATGAATATCATTCTCGTTGTAAGAAGTTTGAATCAAACTTTGTGCAAGTGGACGAACCAAAGAGTACCAAGATGGAGGTTTCTGACTTTCAGGAGGATACCATACCTATGGAAGATTAGAATCTTAGACATAAACTATTTTTCTATTTAAAATTTAGACATTGTGGCTAAATTCCACCTAGTGGCCGACCCCCATTGTGTTTTTGGTTAAATTTTGAACAATTTTCCTTTATGTTTGGATTATTTGTTGGTGATTTGTTTTTGGTTATTAAGTTTTTAATTAATTTCCATCCTTGAATATTTAAAATTATTTTGAATGGATATTTTTTTTTAGAACTTTTATGCATGTGACCGATTCAAATTAATTTTTACTCTAGGTATGACTAGTGGGGAAGTTAGTTGTCTGATAGATAGTGCAACCACGCACACCGTTTTGCGTGAACACATCTATTTCACTAACTTCATACCTAAGAATGCACCTCTGACAACCCTCTCAGGCTCATCCACCCTGATCGAAGGAAACGATACGGCACGTATAATGTTGTCTAATGGTACAATTTTAATCATTGATGAGACACTTTATTCTCCCTGTTCCAGAAGAACGTTGTTGAGTTTTAAGGACATTAGAGATAATAATTACCACACTAAAATCTATGTAGAAAATGGAGTTGAATTTCTATGTATAACTTCATTCAAATATGGCCAGAAGCGTATTCTAAAGAAAATGGAGCGTATCCCGAGTGGTCTGTATACTACGACCATACACCCCATAAAGAGCCACTACGTGACCAGCCCTACCTTTGGGACCATGCATGAAATTACACTTTGGCATAATCGTTTAGGACACTCTGGATGAATAGCGATGAGCCGTATCCTCAAATCATCACATAGGCATCTATTAACCTGCAGTTTAGGTTCGATTCAAGGAATCGCATGTCAAACATGTTCAATGGGAAAGCTTATTACTAAGCCTTCTTATGACAGGATTCGTTCGAATTCTCCTATTTTTTCTACAAAGGATTCAGGGGGACATTTGTGGACCAATTCACCCTCCCTACAGACCATTTAGATATTTTATGATTTTGGTTAACGCCTTCACACGTTGGTCACATGTGTGCTTGTTGTCCACAAGGAACGCTGCATTCTCCAAATTGTTGGCTCAGGTTATTAAGCTTAGGGCTCACCACCCTGATTATTCGATCAAATCTATTCGATTGGATAATTCTGGAGAATTCACATCTAAAATTTTTTATGACTATTGCATGTCAGTTGGGGTTAAAGTTGAATATCTTGTACCCCATGTTCACACCTATAACGGCCTGGCATTCATTAAGCGCTTACAAATGATTGCTTGATTGTTAGTCATACGTACCAAGCTTTCGATATATGCTCAGGGCCATGCAATATTGCACGCAGCCATATTGGTCCATATGAGGCCTGTTGCGACCCAACCATATAACGCCCTTCAGTTGGTTACGGGATACGAACCCGACATATTGCATCTGCGCGTTTTTGGTTATGTTGTCAATGTGCCGATTTCGCCGCCCTTACGTACAAAAATAGGGCCTCATCAAAAGATGAGAATCTATGTCGGATATGATTCTCCTTCAATCATTCATTGCTTAGAACCTTTGACAGGCAATTTGTTTACCGCTCGTTTCATGGATGGTCACTTTTATGAGACAGTATTCTCGTCGTTAGAGAGAGATAAGAATGTCAACATTCCTGAAGAACGACGTGAATTATCATGGACGACTCTCACTTTGTCTCATTTAGATCCCCGCACTGCTCAGTCTGAAACTGAAGTGCAGTGCGCATAGCTTAGAGCATGTCAGATGCTTTCATTGATCTAGTGCGAATGACAAGATCACATATTCCAGCTGCGAATGTGCCATGCCAACTTTGGTGATCTACGTACATTATCGGCTAGCCAATCATCTTCCTTTACACATAAGCGTGGCAGACCTCTTGGTTCAAAGGATGCACACATTCAGAATAGGAAACCCACGGCACAGGCACTTGAAAAGCCTACTATGAATTTGATTATCGCTTACTCATTCTATCCAACTTATGAGGAAATTCTAGATTATGGAAGCATCCTTGAATAGACGAATCCACCCTCCCCCCTCCCCCCCAAGAATCGTGAGATTTCGGTCTATTATGCTTGCTTAGATGAAGTGTGGTGTATAAATGAGATGATCATCGATAATGCATTAGCATATGCAGTAGCTACTGAGATCATGTCGAGCGATGACGTTGAACCTCATTCTGTTGATGAATGTCGATGTAGAACCGATTGTTCAAACTGGAAATAAGCAATCCAAGTCGAACTCGATTCGCTTGTGAAACGTAATGTGTTTAGACCTGTAGCTCATACTCCTCCACATGTGAAGCCCATTGGCTACAAGTGGGTTTTCGTTCGGAAGCGTAATGAGAAGAACGAAATTATGATTTACAAAGCTCGTCTTGCTGCGCAAGGCTTCTCACAACGCCTCGAGATTGACTATGACGAAACTTATCCACCAGTTATGGATGTGATTACTTTTCGCTACCTTATCAGTTTGGTAGTTTCCGAAAAACTGAATGTGCAACTGATGGACGTAGTAACTGCGTATCTCTATAGGGATCTTGATATGAAAATTTATATGAAACTTCCCGAAAGACTTACATTGATTAGATCAAATATTTCCAAACCCCAGAACACGCTCTCAATTTGGCTAAGGCGTTCACTTTATGGTTTCAAGCAATTCGGAAGAATGTGGTATAACCATCTGAGTGAGTATTTGACTAGTCAAGGATATGTGAACAACGAACTATGCCCTTATATGTTCATTAAGAAGTCACATTTTGGTTTTGCGATAGTTGCAGTATATGTCAATGACATGATCTTTATCGAAACTCCTGAAGAGCTCGCGAGAACTGCCGTGCACCTGAAGTTGGAATTTGAGATGAAAGATCTAGGAAATACTCAATATTGTCTCGGTCTCGAGATAGAACACCATTCAGATGAAATTTTAGTACATCAAACGAAGTACACCCAGAAGGTGTTATGCCGCTTTAACGAGGATAAAACGAAGCGTTCGAGTACTCCTATGGTCGTTCGATCAATAGATGCAAAACGAGATCCCTTCCATCTGAAGGAGGATGATGAAGAGATTTTGTAGCCTGAAGTTCCTTATCTAAGTACGATAGGCGCTTTATTGTACTTAGCTCAATGCACTAGACCCGACATCTCTTTCGCTGTTAATCTTTTGGCAAGATACAGTAATACACCAACACGCAGACAATGGACTTATGTTAAAGACATTTTCCACTACCTTAAGGGTATTGCGGATTTGGGCTTGTTCTATACCTACGGATCCTCGAGTGATGCCGTACCCCCCGTTTCTCGAGTCGATTCTCGCCTTGTTGGTTATGTCGACGCTGGATACTTATCTGATCCGCACAAGGCACGCTCTTAAACGGGTTATGTCTTTACCGTTTAAGGCACCGCAATTTCTTGGAAGTCAACTAAACAGACCTTAGTTGCCACTTCATCTAACCATGCTGAAATTCTCGCCTTCCATGAAGCAACTCGGGAATGCTTTTGGTTGAAAACAATTGTGGGCTATATTTGAAAGCTCATGCAATCTTTACCCTACCGTTGATGTCCCGATGACGATCTATAAAGACAATGCAGCATGCATCGAACACCTCAAGAAAGGTTACATCAAAGGAGACAACACCAAGCACATTGCGTCAAAGTTCTTCTTCTCACATCAACAACAAGAGCATCAGAAGATTGAAGTCATGCAATTCGTTTACAAGACAATTTGGCTAACCTCTTCACCAAATCACTACCGAAGACGACATTTCAGAAGCTTGTTCATGGAATTGGTATGCGTAAACTTTCTGAGTTGTAACATTGCTAATTCTCTTTGGAATTGTGTCAAACTCAAGGGGAGTATCCTGAAGTATACTTATTTGATCTTAATGTACTCTTTTCCCCTAGGATCAGGAGCATTTTTCCCACTGGGTTTTTACTACCTAACTAGGTTTTAATGAGGCACCCACCTTGGGCTGATCATATCTCTAATGACGTCTCGTAGACGTTTCATTTGACTTTGCATTTCTCATGCGTTTTTCCTTAAACTATGGGTTTTATCCCTACTTAGGTTTTGACCATAGCCTAAGGGTTTTTTAGTGAGACTTACTTCCTTATGCAAGTTCCTACCTTATTGAGAATAGCATGTTTCCAAAATCAGTGTCGACAAGTCGATTTCCTCAACTTCTACGTGATGTCGAATCTACCTTGAGTATTTACGCACTCAAGAAGGAGTGTTATAAACTTTCCTAATTTAAGTGTGATTGTGTAAATCCTATATTAGATTTTATTCTAGTTATTCTTTCCTATATGAACTTGTATTCCTTGCGGATGAAGGATTTCTTCTCCCTCTTATTACTATAAATAAAGGCACCACGTAGGAGGGAATAACATACACATTCCTTTATACAATTCTACAAACACATCTCTCTCTCTTTGCTCTCCTTGCCGCCGGCCCCCTTCCCCTTGTCAGATAAAATAGACTACAACAACTTTCTTTATTTCTATACTTTCAATATTTGAAACAACGTATATTTCATACGACAGAAGTTCTTCATACCCCCTCTCCACTTGTGTTCTAAACTTCTCATTCCCTCCATCTTTTACAATACAAGATATATTAGGTTTAGCATGCAAAGAGAATTTGGAAATATCGATAGCGTCTTCATGGAACACTCTTCAAAACGAGATCTTGATGAAGACCAAGATGTTCAAAGCTAAAATGTAGAGCACAAAACCCGACCTCAGCAGCATGAGCCTCTGCTGATTCTCTGCTCGGCCATCGGCATTTCTATGATGAGCGTCAAGGATATAATCAGACGAAGCAGATCCATTTCCTGATGCGCTTCGTCCAAACCTATTTCTAGCAGTATTCATTTCTATGTTGCTACTTTCAAGATTCCTCCACAACGCATTCAATCTTTCTAGCTCCATCTCTTTCAAATGAAATTCATTGACCAAGCCTTCTGCTTGTGCCTATAAACACTCGAGATAACAATGAACAAATTTTTTACCATATACAACTGACATCAGAGAAGTAAAACAATTCCAATATTACTGAAAAGTTACGGATATACCTGTTTTGCTTCTAGCTGCTCAATTACGCTGTGAAGTTGTTTATCCAAAATCTTCTCTCTTTGCACTGCACAAAATAAATTCCTTACAAATTAGTCGTACAAACTAGAATGACTGAAGTATGCTCACAAGGGGTTTCAACTAACAATTGCAAAATTCGGCCGAGAAGCAGTTTATTTGTTTATACAATAGCCACATGCTCCACCATATGCACCACTGTGATTCCAAAAGGCAATACCACGCCAGCCATGCAGTACACACAACTAAGTTCGACTTTTTTATACCCCACCAAAAAGCAGAAGTAACGAACTCGACTGTAACCATAAATTTCTTCATCATCTGTGACTTGATTTGAAAACCCGCTACCCCATTTTCTGGTTCAAAATTTTCCGTTTCCAATTTTGAGTAAACCTTATTTTCTTGAATGTTCCTAAGACCAATAATATATCTAAACAAAAACAACTAAATGGTGTAAATTGTAAGTATAAATGCATTCAAAGAGCAAGCAAACACCATATAGAAAATAAATAGGATGACTAATGTACGATATCTACCTGGCGAAGGCTGACTCAATGCATTTTCTTGACTTTCTGCCCATCTTTCCTCTAAATCATTCACTACTGCTTCCATTGAACTCTAACAGAATACAACATCTTTCCAGCAATCAAGATAAAATTCAAAAATACAAACAAGCATTTGCAATGGAAGAAGACGAAACAACTGTAAGATCAAAAGGAAAGATGCAACCGACCAATTCTTTTTTCCTCTCCTCTAACTTTTCAAGTATAGCCTTCTTTGAAGCTTCTACGTCATTTTCAGTTTCAATTGTCGCATTTGGGTCACCAGTGGATTCATCTGAATGGCCAGATCGACTAGCATCCAATGCGGTTTCTGCATTTTCAAGCTCATCTCTCAAATTCCTTTCACTCTCATCCATCTCCTGATAACAGTAATCACCGAATTTCAGAAAGGGCGGGGCTTTCCATTAACTAAAGTACGATACATGTGTAGAACTACAATACATGATGAATAAGAGCATCATGCAAAAATAAATTGTGGGGAATGTAAGGCTCACCATTAGCTTCCTCTTAAGCAAATCTGCTTCTTGAATTTTCTCCTGTATTTTACTTTCACAATTGGATATAGCCCTTTCATATGCAGCATTCTCTTCCTGCAATGTCACCTCTCTCAACTGTGCCTGTGCACAAGTACAAACGGGAACTACTAAGAAAGAAAATCAATCAATGATGAAAAACATTGCCTTTTTTATTACTTAAAATTTAAACTATACAATTCCATTGCAAAAAATCAACATTCACATAAACCCAGAATAGAAAGGTTCAAAATTTGAAGAAAATGTTCAACAATTCAAAGTTGTACACAAGAATTATAATCCAAACAAAAACCCAGATTGAAAACCACCGAATTCGAATCAGAACATTCCAATTCAACAACAACAGCAACAAGATCAACGACCCAGATAAGAAAAATCAATCGAAATTCAGACAGAACCGAACCTGTTCGCGGGTGGTGGAATGGGAGTTCAACTGGAGAGCAAGGGCGGCGTTGGAAGCGAGGGAGTGGGCGTGGAGATCAGGGAGGCGCTCGGAGATGTCGGAAGGAGGGAGTCTGAGCCGGAGGTCATGGATCGAACGGCCGAGAGAAGATGCTTTGTGATCCAAGTCCAGGACATACCTCTGCTGGTCCTGAGTGAATATCAGTGGGATGTCTTGTTCGTTGTCTTGCCCGCCACCTCCTCCCACTACGTCTGCAGCCCATGCTAGCAGTCCCGCCATCTCTCTTCCTCTCTCTCTCTCACTGTTTGGTTGGCAAGGCAAAGGCAGTGCCCGGTTTCAGAATCGACCCGGAAACGAAGCGGGTTGGGAGCAATCCGGGTTGTCATTTTGCGCTATGAATATGAGATCCAGTTTGTTAGAACAACTTGAAGCCCATTGGTCTTGAGAAGCCCAATTGAGTGGAACAGGGCGAAACGGGTTTCTAGCTCGGAGATTAGATTTAAGAAAAGGAAGTGACCATACTATCATGACTAATGGATCTAATCTTAAGCAGAAACGATTTAGATTCAACTAACCAGCTAACAAACTCTTAAAGTATTTTAATTCGGTCGAAATATAGTCATATTTTGAAATAATTTTTTATAGAAAATTTGATGTTAACCCAATTTCATAAGCAACTTTCAAAAAATACTCATATTTTTTGTTGGTTGATGCTTTGATATTGTAACCTAATCTTGCATGGATGCTTGTGTTGCTTCTTATGTCGATTTGGGCACCTTGTGCAAGTGTGTTTATTAAAGAAGGGTTTTACTTGAGATTATTAGAGATGTGAAATAAAATTCACGAAAGGTGATTCTAATTTTCGACCGTTTATTACCGTCTTAAAGTTTCAGCGACGGCTTCTTATGATCGCAAATTTTTTTTGCATCCCCACCTATTTCATTCCCCCATTTGTTGTGGCCCAGCCGTTGCAAAACCATTTTTTGCGAGCGCAACTCACCGACCCAAAAGCAATTTTTCCCAATATTGAATCCGTATTTTACCAAGGTATTTAGAACCAAAATAGCCTTAAATATACAATAATTTGATAATAAGACATAGCTTTATGATCAACTCGGATCACAATTACAAATATAGGCTCAAACACTAATCATCATTCTCCCCCCAAACGCCTAGATCATGAGTGAATTAAAGATAAGGAAGAAGATGCTAGAACTGTCAATGCACAAGAAAATCATGTTAATGGAAAAAAAAATTGGGCGGCGGCATTTGTTAAAACTTCCTTACAATTGACCAAAAAAGATTTGGAGAATACTTTGATGAATTACTAAGTCAACTGAGAAGCGATATGACAATTTTGCAGGGCTTCCACTTATAGTAGCAGTTGAATTTAGTATTTACGAATCTCTTTAGGCTCTTTAATTGTTCATTTTTTTTATCGGTTGTGATTGGTTGGCTAGATCTAATTTAATCATTGTAACACTATCAACTACTGTGCCTTTGACATTCCCCACAACACTAATGACGATCTGAGTATGGGGCAATTCAAGAAACAAAACAATAAAAGAATACTCAAAACACCCCAAGAAATTGAAAATATGCGCATTTAGAAAATTGCAATAGAGCAAGAACAAATCATCGAACTATAATCACGCATACGTCAAGAACACATATGAGGTCATTTGTTAATGCCTATGGTTTTAGTCCGAATGGACATATATATTTGATATGTAAGATGTGTGAAAGGAAGATTATTGTCAAAGTAACTACATATGAATAGATTATATTAGTTTCCTCCGATGTCTTAATTCATTCTAATTGGAAAATTTGTACAACATTTGTAACCATATACTAGGATAAACTCCAACATATATATGTGCTCCAAAACCCTAGACCTCAACCACTACTCCAAATGTTTCATGTTGTTCCTGTTTTCGTCATAGAAAATGTGATCTCAACATCAGGCATATGATATGATGTTCAAAGGAAATATATGTTTCATGTTGTTACTGTTTTTACAAAAAAAATTATACACATTTTGTGGAGCCCATTGTGTAATGTATTTCAACAATCCGAACTGTCTCTTTTTTACTTAAGATTGTGGTTGGATGAAAATCGTATTATTACTTCAGTTGAGTGTTTACTTGTTAATGATTATGAAATATTGCTAGAATATTATTCGTTGAGAACATAAATGTGATATATGGGAACAATGAAATGAAATTATTTGTGAATCATTCATGATGTGTCATGTGGTTGGAGCTTCCGGTGTTGAAAAATGAATTATGAAAATGAGGGTACTTGAAAGGATCTTTTGTGTCGTTGAGTCAAATTCTTAGTAGGTATCATATCTCACGCGAGTTCACAAGTTTCTTTTAGGGTAATTCGGGTTTGGGGACGAGGAGTTTAGGCAAGATGACTAACAAAAGCGGAAATTGGGTTGTTGGCTAACAAGAGGGATACCGGACTTGGGTTTGGTATGGCGGACTGGAGAGAGTGTAGGCTTGGAATTCAAGTCCTGCCCGTACTGCCGATCACTGAAGCCTTGTTCTCTGATGTTGGCTATGTTAAGGAGCTTGTGAAATGGACATCGCCGACACTGCATATCGAAAAATGGAAAAGGTTTGCGTATGGCTTGGAAGGGATTTACGACAAAGAAAACGCAGTGCAAAAGATTTGCAAGTTTGAAGGTTTTGATGATGAGAACTCCCTCACTAATCTCTTATGGTGGATTCATAGTAGAGGTGATGGAAAATGAGAGTATCACGGACATAGAAATTATTAAGAGTCTTATGTACGAAAGAGGAGAGTTTTTTTTTTCATCCAACTCATAGTCTTAGTGATGTTACTTGTAAATGAATATTTGGTACGTGTTTAAAAACGAAATTACTTATCCAATAGATGTTTGCAACATGGCGTGTTTTTTACGCTCTTGTAAGAAAGGTTTCTGGACCTGTGTGTTTTGAGAACTGAACCGGAAACGAACCGGGTTGGGAGTAATTTACCAATTTTTGGATGGCTTCAGATTTGGGCCTATCAAGATGAGATCGGGTACGTGAGACACTTGTGAATTCGTAAGTTTTACTGGGCTAGCCCAAACCAGCAGCAGTTTTCAAGTCAATGTTTGACCCATTTTTCTGATTTTTATTAATAGGTTAATTATACAAAATTATCTTAATTATGGGTCGAACTACAATCTCATACCTTATATTTTAAACATTATAATACCATACATCAACTTATGAATTCGTTGCAATATCAGACATCTGTTAAATTTTCTGTTAATTTATTTGTTAAATGATGATGTGGCAGTAGGAGGATCCACTCATTCTCCAACTAAAATAAAAAACTAATTAATTAATTTTTTATTACAATTGAAGTTAATTTTAAAAAAATTAAAAATTAAAAATTAAAAAACTATTTCCTCACCCAGGCACTCTCTCTCATCTCAATTGTCTCCCTCACCGACTCATCAATTTTCAGGTCAATGTGTTTTAAATACCTTATCTTTCTTTTTTAAGTCGCCACTCTTGAAATTATGAGTCTAATGACTATGCTACTCATTAGTTTAGTTCTAATTTTCTTTTCAGTGGCAAAAAGAAATCTATATTTCTACTCTAACTGATTAAAAAAACTGATTTCTGCCCATTATTTTTCTCATTAGATATATTTTCTCTTACTTCTACTCTTAGAATACATGTTGATTTGTTTAATTTGATTGTTTAAAAAAAAAAAAAAAAAGAGTACGCTAAAGGTAAAAAAAAGTATGAACAAATTAAGTTCCTAAAAAAAATGATTGTCGTGTATAATTCTTAATCTAACTAGGCAATTGAGGATTGGTGTATTCTTATTCATCATACACTCATGCAAGAGTCATGCACTTAATCATTTATTTTGTAAGTCGACATAAGAGTAAATTTAGCTATGATAAATAACTATGTTAAAGGGTTGATATATTTTTACGAGCTCTTTATTGAAAAAGGATCCTCGCCAGATCCTTTTTTTAAGGATCCTGTGATTATGACCGTTCAACGTACATCGTGCGGTCAGAAATCATTTTAAATTTAAAATTTAAAATTAAATATAAATAGTACCTAACGAAAATTAACCGTATAACGTACGATGAACGGTCACAATCACGGGATCCTTCGGATCCTTTTCCCTCTTTATTACCCAAGGAAATACAAAAGGGAACATTCTTCTCTCTTTTGAATTACAATTCTCAGAGCTATGCAAAGTTTACAATAAAACCAGAATCAAGACCACACCATAAGTCATATGATTGCTTGCCTATGAAGCATTCTAAAATCCCACCTTGTCACTGGTATCCCTTCCTCCAAATCCAAGTACTTTTGGATATCTTGCAAGGAGTCATGTGGGGATTCCAAATTTCCCACATATATACACACCAGAGTTCTTCCTCCTTGTTTGCTAACTAACTGCTAAAAAAACCCCCACCATTTCCTCCTAGCTTCCCTCTTGGCTCTTCCCCAATTCCCACCGAATCACCCAAAAAAATAAATCTATGTTAATTGTTTTCCGCTCGAGCGATATTTTGATCTAATCTTATGTTATCAAAATCGTGATCCGAACTTGGTGCGTAGGAAGGACATATCCGCTCCGACCGACTTAACTTCGTTTTGGTACTCTTTGTAAATTATTTATTTTATTTTATTATTATTTATTTCTGACGCGTTCAACCTTGTTTGCATGCGGCCTTAACTAACTTATTGTCATTACCAAATCCAATGTTGAAAAAAGTGAGAAGAAAAATCAAAACCTTAATCACCAAGAGTTTCAAAAAACCCAAGAAAAATCCCTATAAACCGCCACCCCCTCAACCATTTTCATTTCCATCACCACCCCCTCCCGAAGAAGAACCCCAAACTATGTCGCCACCACCGCAGCAAACTCTCAGGCCACCCGCCACCGCCGGCCCATTCCTTTTCCCCCAAACGCAATCCACCGTGCTCCCCGACCCTTCCAACTTCTTCTCCCCAAACCTCCTCTCCTCCCCTCTCCCCACCAACTCCTTCTTCCAAAACTTCGCCCTCAAAAACGGCGACCAACCCGAGTACTTCCACCCCTACGCCGTTAAATCCTCCTCCGCCTCCCTAACCATCTGCTACCCATCTCGCTTCTCTACCTCCGCCTTCATATATCAAGTCTTCGTCGCCGATCTCGCCATCTCCGCCGCCCAAAAGCCCGATTCCCCACAACCCCACAAAATCTCCTCCTTCAACGACCTCAGCATCACATTGGATTTCCCCTCCTCCAACCTCCGCTTCTTCCTCGTCCGCGGCAGCCCATTCATCACCTGCTCTGTTTCCAACTCCACCTCTCTTTCAATCTCCACCATCCACGCAATCCTCTCGTGTGAATCAAACGGCTCAAAGACCAAATACACCATCAAGCTCAACAGCAACCAGACATGGCTCGTATACACTTCCTCCCCAATCGATTTGACCACCAGCGGCCTTTCACTGATCACCTCCAATGGGTTTTCTGGGATTGTTCGGATTGCGATATTGCCGGATTCGAACCCGAAATTGGAGGCCAGCCTTGACCGGTTCAGTTCTTGCTACCCGGTTTCCGGAGAAGCGGTTTTCACAAAGCCGTTTGTTGTGGAGTACAGATGGGAGAAGAAAGGATGGGGCGATTTGCTTATGCTTGCTCATCCTCTGCACCTCCAGCTTCTCTCCGGCGAGGATTCTCACGTCACTGTTTTGGAGGATTTCAAGTTCAAGAGCATTGATGGGGACCTTGTTGGCGTTGTTGGCGATTCGTGGGCGCTGAAACCCGACCCTGTTTCGATCACCTGGCATTCGAGTCAAGGAGTTAGGGAACATTCGTATGAGGAAATTGTTTCTGCGCTTGTTAAAGATGTTGGGGATCTGAATTCGAGTGGGATAGCTACAACGTCTTCGTATTTTTATGGGAAATTGATCGCGAGGGCGGCGAGGCTGGCTTTGATTGCTGAGGAGGTGGCTTATTTGGATGTGATTCCGGCGATTAGGAAGTTCTTGAAGGAAACGATTGAGCCGTGGTTGGACGGAACTTTCCCGGGAAATGGTTTCTTGTATGATAAGATTTGGGGTGGCATTGTCACGAAACAAGGGGCGACTGATTCGGGTGCAGATTTCGGGTTTGGAGTGTACAATGATCACCATTATCATCTGGGCTACTTTGTTTATGGGATTTCAGTGCTTGCGAAAATTGATCCTGCTTGGGGGATGAAGTATCGGGCTAAAGCTTATTCGCTCGCTTTTGATTATATGACGGTAGGCAGGCGATCACATTCACATTATCCACGCTTGAGGTGCTTTGATTTTTACAAATTGCACTCGTGGGCAGGCGGGTTAACTGAGTTTGCAGATGGTCGTAATCAGGAGAGCACGAGTGAGGCAGTGAATGCCTACTATTCAGCTGCATTGTTGGGATTAGCTTATGGAGACACGCATCTTGTGGCCACGGGATCACTGCTTGCAGCTTTGGAGACTCAGGCGGCGCAAATGTGGTGGCACGTAAAAGAGGGAGGTAACATGTATGAGGAGGATTTCACAAGGGAAAATCGTGTGGTTGGAGTTGTATGGAATAACAAGAGGGACAGCGGACTTTGGTTCGCTCCCCCGGAGTGGAAAGAGTGCAGGCTTGGAATTCAGTTGCTACCGCTACTGCCGATCACTGAGGCCTTGTTTTCAGATGTTGGCTTTGTTAAGGATCTTGTGAAATGGACACTACCGGCTTTGAGTAGGGAGGGAGTTGGGGAAGGATGGAAAGGATTTGTCTATTCCTTGGAAGGGATTTACGACAAAGAACACGCTTTGGGGAAGATAAGGAATTTGAATGGTTACGATGATGGTAACTCGCTTACTAATCTTCTGTGGTGGATCCACAGCAGAGGAGAGGCAGGAGCGGAATTCGGACTTGGACATAACGTTTGTTGGTCTAGGCACTATCATTAAATTTCGTTGCACTATGATTTACGATTGTGATTTCGTTCTCCGTTGTATTTACTGTCATGTTTTGATTGACATACATTTGTTCTTTCTACTGAATTGCGAGCTTTCTATCTATTTCGATCCGTTGTATTTACCTGTTGTTATTGAAACCATCTGCTTTCCTGAAATCTATCACATTTTATACGACTCTCACGTCAAAAAACATTGACACAACGAGGGGAGGTCTCGAATTCTGAAATTTTAAACTTTCGCAACGATGTTTATCTTTCACAGCATGAACTGAACCGAACCCGAACGCCATTGGAAACTCACTGAGCCTGAACAAGGTCTCGGATGAGAAATCGCCCTACAAACGCCACACTAACCAATTCTTCGCCGTTACGCACTTGATTACATAGTTGAGCAGTAAGGTCACACAAACGCCTGACGAGAATCAAGACCTAACTACGAGAAAAAATGCAGACCAGAATAAGAACATAATAATAAAAAAGAACCAGAATTCTGCACTCAGTGAGAAGTCATCCTCCGAATCTTGGTCATCTTCCGAATCTGGTTCACCTTTCCAATCCGGGTCATCTTCCGAATCCGAGTCATCTTCTGAACCTTGGTCATCCTCCATGCCTCCTAACACTGCTCTAGTTCCATCCCTTGGTTCTTGAAGTTGGGCTATTTGTTCTTCAACTTGGCGAATGAAAGCATTCAGTGCTCTGCGGACTTCAAGACTCAATGGTAAGTCATCTTCCTGGCATCGACACATTTTGATTGTTTCTGGTGGCTCCTGGCATGATATAAAATCCATCCATCGTACAATATATGTCAAAAACAAGTACTGAAAACTGTAGACTTGACGTGAAATGATGTCGGAAGGGGAGGCATTCCATTGAATCGCTCATCCATCTCACACACACATACTATAGCTTTCCTATGTTCATTTTTCCCTCTGGTGGACTGCATTGTTTATATTTTGGGCTCATTTTCTCCTTGGGACATTTTCTCAGCAACCAAGCAAACAAAACGCCTCGAACATAAATTCAACATTCAACGAAAACAAACGAGAAACTGTATATCGAATTCGAAAGCAGATTACAGAAAATGAGGTCGAAATTAGTGAATTAGATGACGGAGGAAGAAGAAGGGCGTACCTCAGCTGAGAAATCGGAGTTGGAGTTGGAGAGAGGGAGAGGAAGAAATTTGAAGTGCGCGCGTTTACGAACGCGGTTTGTGCCGTTGGGAATGGGATTCCGCGGCCGTTTGGTCATTAGCTGCGGGTTTATATGAAACAAGTATGTTTGTTGGAGCCTTGGAGGAGTCCAATACTGCTAAAGCCCATTTTTCTATTAGCCCCTAAGAAATTACTCTTTTTTTTAGTTAAATACAGTAATCTCGAGATGTATATTTAAGCTAAATCAAACAATGATTAACCCTATTCAAATATTGAACTCGTCGTTCATAAGCCAAAACTGAGACCTCCCTAAAGAAAGGAATATCATTAATATGTAGTGCTAGTTGTAGAAAACTTTTTAAAATATCATATTCCAATGTTTTTATTCTATTACGAGAAATATCAGTTTTCAATTTTTGAGATGAACTTTGACATTTGAGATTTTAGAAAAGTTTGTATTTTCCTTTTCTTATATGAGCTGTGACGGGAGAGGAGAGTTTGAACACATGACCTTAAGCAAGAGTGAACGTTTTATTAACGAATTGAGTTTACATATGACAACCAATCTTTAATATCATCTAAATATATTGTTATTTTTTGCATATGGGGGTTAGAGAAGTTGGTTTGGGTAGAATACGTCTCTCGTGCACTCCAGTTTAAAATCATTTTCATTAATTATAGTAGTATAAAATATCACACTATTCAAAAAAAAAAAAATCATTAGATCCTAAAACAGTTAGAATTTTACAAGGCTAATGTCATCATCTCACCCTCAAATCCATTCACAATTATTTTTCAAATAAACGTATCCAAAAACCATTATTTTAAAAATAAATGCCAGCCACTTAACTTTAGAATTATCGTCACCTTACAACTATCATCGTTCAAATTAACAATCAGCACTCATCATTATCACTATATTTACACTCGACAAATTTCATGATTGAATGTCATAGTCATAGTCATAACCATAAAGTAAGAGTATCAATTCATAAAATCTAATCAAAACTCTAAATCATATCCTTTTCCTTGGCTATAAAAAAACATCACACCCCTATTGGTTTCCAAATCTCAAGTGCCATATTCAAATGCTAGTTTATATGTTTTTCACATACTATATCATATTCATAGAAAGGCCTGGCCTTGTTGCAATATTTTTAGGTCAATGCCCTTGTTACACTATAGGACAAAGCAAAAGCCACATTAAGTTGTACACCAACATAAAATAATTAGAGAGAGCTTGCATGCCATATTTTCTATCATTACCTCAACCAACAAACCTCTCATTCAATCAAAGCCTTTGAGTTGAAGATTTCAAGATTATGAGATGGATTTACATTAATTAATTTAAACGACCTTATAAAACAACTAAAAGACAAAAGCCCTCCTCCTTCGTAACTTCGAGAGCACCTTATAATCCCAAATGAAAAAGACCTGCATAGATTATATTCACACTTATGCGTTGGCAGAGCGATAATGATAAACCTTCTAGACACACACACACATATATATATATATACAGTTAGTGTACTAGACCGTGTTTTCGACACCCCAAAAATCTCTCCTCACTTACTTGTAGTTGGAGAGCAAATGAAACAAATAAAACAAATTAAAAGCTGGGTTTGCTACTCAGTACTACAGTCTGATGGTATTTCTCTTAACTTGGAAGCAAGAATTCTTAGGTTCGAATCTCGTGGATGCTGAATTTGATACCAAATTAGATTGCCCATTGTGTGGTTTAACCAAACTATCTATCTTCTTAATGTAAAAATATCGATGTATTAAAAAAAAAAAAATTGAATTTTGTAGAATTGTTTATTGCCGTTTGATCAACATGCGCACATTCGGAGATCATGGCTGTTGGGAGACTGCTGGCAGTGAGAGAATGAGATCTCACAGTATTTGTTTATTAATTGATTTCAAGTCCTACGCAGCCTTGTTATTTGACTATTCTGTTTTAAGACGTGCTATCCACACATTTCATTTACTTCTCACACATCTTTGATAATTTTCGGCCGTCTTCATACAAAAACTTTGTTTATTCACCTCCCCTTGATGCAAAATTAACACAACCACGCAGTGCTTCAACTGCAAAAGTTTTTAACCTAACAGAGTGAAAGCCTTGTTGGTCAAGCAATGTAACTTTTTACAAGTTAGACGTGAACACCCTCTCAATAAGATTTTTTCATTTTGCTTTTAGCTTATTAGGTATTAGCCACCGTTGCCAGCTATTGTTTCCACATACGGAACATGCTCAAGAATGAAACTCAAAAGATTTGACGGGAGCACACACAAGCGATGAATCATACGATTTAATTCAATGCAAAGCAAAGAAACTTACTAGGGCTTAACATGCTAACAATCCTCTTGAAAGGGAGGGGCGCCTTTGGCAACGCAAACACAAATAATGCACACTGTGGATGTAAATTTCTTCCTTCTTGTTATTGGACGAAAATGCTACTGGAAAAACAATTAATACCTTAGCTCAAGGCCAAGAGCCTCACATGCCCACGATGATTTTTTTTGGGGGGGGGGGGGGGCTTTGGCCGAAGAACCTCTGATGCCAAAGTTAGAATTTTGGGGGAAAAGTGTTTGGAGAATTTAGAGAATTTTGCAAGAGGATTCAACTTAGGTTTTTGGAGGAAGTGATATTTATAGGGGTGTGGCCGGCCCCCTTTGGAGAGGTGGGAACTGGCCACATTTGGTGGTTTATTGGGTGTAATTGCAAGATATTATGTCACCATAATATCTTGCAATCAATTAGGAAATTAATTTGAAAATCAATTAATTAATTTAGGTAATTAATCCTACTTTGAATGAATATTTGGAGGTTACCTTGTGGGGAGGATGGATGAAATAGGTTTTGAATAAATACCTATCTTAATCACTTTTGACATTGATTCAATGATGATTGTCCGTTGTTCGCGCGTAGGAGTTTCGATATGGCTTGAGGATAATCTTGTCTTTTAATACCCAAAAATCCACGTGTCGCCTCTATATTTTTCTTGATTATTTTTGGCTTCACACACACAATAAGTTTTACCTAAAATCAAGTTTAAAGCTTGGAACGGTTTATATGGAAAACAACTTGAAAGGGTTGTTCTTTAATATAATTCAATAATTTAAAAGAAAAAAAATGTGGTTAGTTGCCCTCAAATTTGTATACTTTTTCTTTACAAAGAAAATATACATTGAATATAAGTTCTTTTTAATTTTAACACCTATGATAGTACGTGGGGAAACTGGACATAGAAGTGTAGAAGTAAACTTGCACATCAAGAGTTTTTTTTTTTTTTTTTTTTCTTCCAACCACATCAAGTAAGAGGTTGAATAATATCTTTGAAAAAAAAAAAAAGAGTATGAATAATATCTGTTGAGAACATTACTAAGGGGGGTGTATTCAATTGGAATTTTGAGGGATTTTAATTCTTTTAATGAATCTAGGGGTATTCAATAAGGATTTTAAGTGATTATCTGAAATTCAATGTGTATTCAATCAAGATTTTAAGATAATTTATTAAAATCCTTAGAAATTCGGTTGTATTCAATTATAATTTTAAAGAAGTTTATAACATTTCAGGTGTATTCAATTAGAATTTTAATTTAAAGAATTTGGAAAAGTTGAGGAATTATAGGGAATTTGAGAGATTTTGTAATGTATTTTAAGCATCCACAAATTTTACCTTTCTCCATGAGATTTCGAGGAAATTGAATCAAAATTTTACATGAAATCTCTATAAATCAGTTAAACTCTATAAAAATCCTAGATTTATAAATCTGTTAAAATCTCTCAAATTCCCAATTGAATACACCCCTTTAAAATTCAATTAGGAGAAAAAAAATGAACAAAAAATAAAAATTCAAAACAAAAAGATATACAGGAAGGAACAGCTAAGAGCCGATGAAGGCGTTACATTATGCTAAGCATAAAATTTGTGATCATGCTGTGAAGTAATTTTGCAATCATTGTTTTTGGCTGCCAACTGCAACTCTGCATGTGGAGTCTCTCACTCACTGGTCACTGGAGAGATAGAGACAGGCAGACACTCTACTTCCGAAGTCGCCCCACGTTAACTCGCGTATTTTGTGGGTTTATAACTTTTTTCTCCGGCTCTTTTACCTTTTTCTACAAAAATATCAAATTTTCTCGGGAAAACATTGCGGCATTGCGGCAATTCCACCATTTACGAGATAAGTACGAATTTGCTCGAGCTTTTAGCTTCTGAGTTTTGTTTTTGAACTGTTTTAAAGATCTGGGTTGCTGCATTTGCCCAGTAAAGTTCTGAACTTTGTAGTGTAGATCTGGGTTGCTGCATTTGCCCAGTAAAGTTTTGAACTTTGCAGTGTAGATCTGGGTTTTAAAGCTGGAAGCTTGCAGATGGTGGGTTTTTTTGATCTGATTTGTGCTCAAATTTTGGGGATTTGGTTGTTAAATTTGTTCTTTCGGGGGTTCTGGGAACTGGGTAGTGCTTAGATTTTGTGAATTTTGGTTGATCTGAAACTTTCCGGGGTTTTGGGAAACAGTGAAGGAGTTAGAAGAAGACATTGGATTTTGCCTGGAAATTTTGAATTAGGGTTTTCTGACATTTGGGGATTGTATTTTTGTAATGTAATGGCATCTGTTGTATAATCATCAGTGAAAGTCACCATTGTTGTCATTGAATTTGGAAAGTTTGGTGATGGAATTGATATAATAAGCCAAAAATAAGCAAAATTTAGCATTCAATTCCACACAAACATGTCTTCAACAACCTCACCTTCTCCAAATTCTTCCCCTTCTGCGGTCCCACCAACTTCACCTGATACCCCGTCACCACCCCCATCAAATTCTTCAACTACCCCAACTACTACTGCAACCCCTTCTGACGCTTCACCTCCCCCTGCCCAATCTCGTCCTCCAGTATCATCAGCTGCTCCCACTCCAAAATCGTCACCACCGCCGTCAACTCCACCACCAACTTCACCACCGCCTTCCACGCATAAGGCTCCACCACCTTCCACGCCTCAGGCTCCACCGCCTTCCACGCCGCAGGCTCCACCGCCTTCCACGCCTCAGGCTCCACCGCCTTCCACGCCTCAGGCTCCACCGCCTTCCACGCCTCAGGCTCCACCGCCTTCCACGTCTCAGGCTCCACCCCCATCGCCTCCGGCATCACCCCCGTCATCACCTCCTCCAGCATCACCACCACCTTCGCCACCAGCTGCCTATCCTCCGGCTACGTCTGAACCCCCACCACCTGCATCAAAGGGTTCTCCCCCTCCCCAATCTACCCCACCTCCAGCAGAAGCCTCACCTCCACCTAAGTCCACAAAGTCCCCACCTCCTCCAGCTGAGGTCCCGCCCCCTTCGTCCGCTTCTCCACCACCACCACAAGGAGAGGCACCAAAAAAATCTCCTCCATCCCCGACCGTCACACCTCCTCCATCTGGCTCCAAATCTGCTCTTCCACCAGCTGATAACTCTCCCCCTGCACCCACGGTGCAATCACCACCTCCTTCGGTCCCTTCATCTTCTTCACCTCCTGTTACTTCTCCTACCGTGCCTAGTAGTAATTCGTCAAGTCCCACTCCCTTACCACAGAAGCCAACTGCAAGGTCAACCACTGGTGCCAATGTGACGTCAAATGCCACATCCGGAAAGAAAGGAGGGTTAAACACTGGAGGAGCTGTGGCAATTGGAATTGTAGTTGGATTCCTGGTGCTCAGTCTTGTTGTCATGGCGGTGTGGTACAGAAAGAAGCAGAAGAAAAGAAGAGCTGGAGAAAATTTTGCCTACAACATGCCTTCCCCCTTTGCTTCATCGCAGAATTCAGGTAACTCATTGAGCATGCACTACTTGAATGGTAACTGTAGCAGCTGTTTTATACGAATTGGATGAGCTTGCTTATTAAAAATTGCTTTATCTTCTTGTTGTTTTCTGCCATTCTACTTTCTTTTAGCACCATTAGCTCTTATACGACCTTTAGGCTTTAACATTGTAGAAAATCATATTAGAAGTAAGCTTTTGAGTTAGCTAGCAAGCTTTAGTTGAATGTGAGATGAGGTAATCGGATTCAAACTAATGAACTTTTTTCTGCTCTCCAGATTCGGTATTTCTTAAGCCCTATTCTCCAGCTCCCCTCGTAGGAAATAGTTCTGGCAGTGATTTGATGTATGCACAATCAGATGGTGGCGTAAACAATTCAAAGTCATGGTTCACCTACGAAGAACTAAGCAAAGCCACAAATGGGTTTTCAAAACAGAACCTTTTGGGTGAAGGTGGATTTGGTTGTGTATACAAAGGTGTTTTGGAAGATGAAAGAGAAGTTGCTGTAAAACAGCTCAAAATTGGTGGGGGACAAGGGGAACGTGAGTTTAAAGCTGAAGTTGAAATTATTAGTCGAGTACACCATCGCCATTTGGTTTCCCTGGTTGGTTATTGTATATCTGAGCATCAAAGGTTGCTTGTCTACGACTTCGTTCCCAATGATACCCTTCATTACCATCTTCATGGTGAGTCTTCTGATTTTGAAAGCAAGACCAATCTAATATGTTCAGGAACAAAATTAGGGGGCTTGTGGTATATCCTGTTGGGTTTGATATAGATGTCTTTTAATTGAATTATTAACTAGTAGTCTTATAAGTGATGGCTACGTTAACCTCTGCCAAATAATTTGCTAATGCTGCAAATGGTGCTTGGTAATTTATGCTTCAAAGTCAGTGCATGTAGTTCTCTTGTCTACGTTGGGGTAAATGTGGAGCATAATTTTGAAGTGTAATTCTCGTTTGCGTGTAAGTATCTTGTGAAAAATTGTACCTCTTTTAACTTTCCTCTATTGAAAACTACAGGTGAGGGCATGCCAGTTCTGGATTGGGCAACCAGAGTCAAGGTTGCTGCTGGTGCAGCTCGTGGAATAGCTTACTTACATGAAGATTGTGAGTTTATTCTTCTGTTCTCGACCTCCCAATTTCAGATTTGACTTTTCTAGACCTTGGTTTGTTCGAGTACAAACACTGGCAACTGTTCTATTATTTGTTAATTCAATGAACAGTTTCCTTTCCTTTTGCCGTAAATTTCCATTCAGTACAAACAGTGATTGATTCTATGCGACAGCCATTAGTCAATGATCATACAGAAACTAAGTGTAAGCGAGGGCCCTGTACATGAGAGTTTATGGTTCACACTAATTTCCAAGGCCTTCAACTCTCCAAGTAATATTAACAATTGGGAAGAATTTCTTTGCTGTCAACACAATGACATCTTTCATACAAACAAGCTTCATTTCTGAATTTAATTGTGCTCTATTGTTTAAAGTTTTTATTTCCAATATGGTAACCCAAAGGCTAGTTAAATAAATGAAATAAATCTTTATAAATATAAAATTAGCTATTTTCACTCAAAGTTGTGCAAAGTTTGTTTATCCATCGCTGTATTTATTGTCAGGCCTTCGAACATCTTATTCTCTCTTTCTCATTATTTTGTTTTAATGTGTTTATCAGGTCATCCTCGCATTATTCACAGAGATATTAAGTCGTCAAACATCCTTTTGGATAGCAACTTTGAAGCTCAGGTGTGTCTGTTTATATAACCATAATTTTCATGAAAAAAAGCTTGTATCGGGTTATAGTGGTTGCTTGTAGTGCTTGTAACACAAACCCATTTCCATCTACTTCTAAGCAAGAGCTGTTTAGTAGCCTGATAATCATATATTCATGGAATGACTCCTCTAACAATAACTGGCAGCCAGAGCTTGGTTTTTCTGTTTCTGATTGCTAGTCATTTGATAGCAATTGTTCTAAAGATGAATTTTCTCTTACTAACAGGTTGCAGATTTTGGGCTTGCAAAGCTAACATTGGATTCAAATACTCATGTGACCACAAGAGTAATGGGAACATTCGGGTAGATTTCTTCACTTTATTGGATAAGGATCCTCCCCATTTCTTCAATCTTTCTATTCATGGCATCACTTGCTGTTCATATGTTCTGATGAATAGAATTGTGGGATTTTTAGATACATGGCGCCAGAATATGCAACAAGTGGAAAGTTGACGGACAAGTCTGATGTTTACTCTTATGGTGTTGTGCTATTGGAGCTAATTACAGGTCGCAAACCTGTGGATTCTTCTCAGCCATTAGGTGATGAGAGCCTAGTTGAATGGGTAAATTCATAAACATTGTTGCTATCTCCCTGTAGGTGGTGGGAGTTATTTCTTTTCAAAAGTGCATCTATGCATATCATTGTGATACTGTTTTTTGCCAAATTCCGGATTTTTTCTTTTTCCATCAATTATGGAGGGGTCGAATTGTGTTTAGAATTTTAAAGGGATCAAGTCCAAAATTTTTATTCTCAGTTACGCATGTCATTACTGAGAATTCTCAAATGGCTCAAGTCAAAAGTTTTAATTCTCACAATTCTCAAATGGCACGTTTAGATTACTGCTTTCCGTTGGGCATGTTTGCGGTGGAGATTTTACCTGTATTGTGCTTACACTTTGATGGATTGTTGTGGTTCAATCTGGCAAAGTTAAGTCCTAGATTATAATAGCTAATTTTTCTTCCAGGCTCGGCCTTTGCTTAGTCAAGCACTTGAAAGTGAAGACTTCGAAGGGCTGGCAGATCCAAGGCTGGAAAAGAATTACATCGAGAATGAAATGTTTAGAATGATTGAAGCAGCTTCAGCTTGTGTGCGCCATTCAGCTGCGAAAAGGCCACGGATGAGACAGGTATTTACAAAATATTGCATGACACTCACCCACATTTACATGTACAGCAGATAACTAATAATCGTTGTTACTTTCCTAGGTGGTAAGGGCTTTCGACTCCTTAGATGAATTATCAGATCTCAGTAACGGAATGAAACCTGGCCAGAGCGAAATATTTGATTCTGCAGAACACTCTGCGCAAATTAGAATGTTTCAGAGGATGGCATTCGGTAGTCAAGACAACAGTGCGAGTTTTTTCAATCAAAGTCAGAGTAGCTGGAAAAGTAGAGACTCCCGAGAGCAAGGGTACCAGAATCAGAGAAGCTGGGCGAGTAGAGACTCTCAGGAGCATGGGGATCAAACTCAGAGCAGCTGGAGTCGAGACCAGAGAGACCCGAGAAACCCGAGTACTTCGATATCCATAGATAGATCTGGGATATGGAACAACTGAGAGTTCAACCAACTGTTTGAGCCAGGCTAGGCTGTGTTGTGTTGCTCATTTCTTGTAAATCCTACACATATCATATCATTTTTTCCATTTATTTTTTGTATTCTCTGCTAACATGATTTTGTTGCCAGGATCCCAATTTCTGTATTCTTTTTGTAATGTAGATGCATTGATACAGTATATTGTATCTGTATTTGTTGTTTTAATAGAAATATATAATTTTATTATTCTGAATTATCTTCTCTCCAAATTACTATGCATTAAAGTTTTTCCCGCTCTCAAAAAAGCAGCATGCGTTTATACCTTTCTCGGCCGTGTGACTAAGATTAAGATAAGATAATATGCAGGCTCTACATGCAATAACGGTGAAAGCTGTATCCGTATCTCCTAGTTGTAGATGACTGACACTTGTATACCTTTCTCCGCCTTCAAGCTAAGATCAAAATAAAATGTAACTGTGTGGGCTCTATATGCATTACCGGTGAAAACTCTATTTCTAGCAGTCTACGTCAATCTCAACCAGTTAATCTTAATCTAATTAAAGTTTTGTGTTTGATCCTCTCACCATTAAACATTTCTTGTATCAAAAGCAAAAACGAAAGGCAAACATGTCAACCACAAACTAATAAGGGTCTTTTCATTCCAAGTATAAAGGGATGGTTGGTCCTGAGTCCTCATTCAAAGGGTAAACTGTCATTTAACCCCTTGAACTATTACTCCAGTTGTAATTGACCCCATGAACTATTTTTTTGGTAAATTAACTCCCTCAACTATTTGAAATAAGCTAATTGACCCATTGTCGGTAGATTTCATCCACTATTTCGTCAAATTCAAAGGAAAATTAGTTTTTCCTTCATCAATTCTTACTAGTCAACTATAACCAACAATGTAATTATGACATGTGAAAGGAAAAAAAAAAAAAGTGTAATGACAATGTGAGATGGTCCTTTATGTAAATGTTTGGTTTTTAATGTTTTCTCATTATGCTATATACTTTTGAATTATTTTGTGTCCATGTGTTAAAATTTTATTGGTAGTTATAACTAACAAGTAACAATTAATGATGAAATGCTAACTTGCCCTTCAATTTGATGGAATTAATTCCGCAATTTAATGGCAAGGGTTAATTGACTATTTTAAATAGTTCAAGGGGTTAATTTACCAAAATAATAGTTTAAAGGGTCAATTTTCAACTGGGTTGATAATTCAAAAGGTACATACTAGATTAAGGTTCTCACAGAGTTCCCGAAATTTCATTTTTGGTTACCGTGTTTAATTTTGTTTATCAAACTGTGTTATGGGCAGTGGATTTCGAGGACATGAAGAAGCTAATGAGAGTTGAAGAAATAAGCCAATTGGAGTGTGTGGTTGTTGCAAAGATGGGCGATATGGATGGTCCTTGTGATGCTTTTAGAGGTTGCCAAGCAATTTTCCACACCTCCTCCTTTATTGATTCACATGGTATCTCCAATTAGTCGGTGAGTTTGTCAGGACAGTGTGTTCGTTTACTTGCACCAGAGTTTGATACTCCTTCCAGTGGATAGACTAGTTTAGAATAATTTTCTGAAATTTTGTGCCTATATATGAAACTCGGGAACAAATGACATTTCTTGAAACTGAAGGGGCAAGAAATGTTATTGAAGCTTGTTGGAGGGCAGCCTATGCAAAAAAGATGCGTCGACTAGTCACTTCCTCTCTTCTAGCTGCCATTTGGACTTGAAGAAGCGAGTCAAGCGACTATGAAGACAAGAATATCATTTTGATGAGTTTAGCTGGACCAATTAGGAATTCTGCAAAGAAAATAAGGTATACAAATACAAATATGTAAATATTTGAGGCCTTTTGAGTGAATTTTGTATTTGATAATTAGTCACACCAAATAAGATTTCTAACAAATTCATAATTTTATTGTCATCGTCATTCTAAGGAAGGTATCTTGCAATCTAAATATAATATATATTTTTTTTTTATAGAATTAATGCATGATGAATTTTTTCGAGTGCCAAGAAGAGCTTCCAATAAATAATCATGACAAAGGGAAAGAAAATATTCAAAACAAATTGATAAAATTAAGTGCTCGTTTGGATGTGCTTTTACAATGACTAAAAATGTTTTTAGGGAAAATATTTTTAGAACCAATTCTTAGTAAAAATATAAGTAAATCCTGAAAGCACTTAAAGTGTTTCCTGGAAGAAGAACATAACTGATATTTCTTGCAAAAAGCACTTTAAGTGTTTTTTAAACCAAATTTTTTTTTCTTCTAAAAACGCTTTCAACCATTCTAAAAACACATCCAAACGGGCCATAAATCTAGAAATAATTGGGCTTTCACTTTTGTCTTCTTGAGATCCAAAAATTATTGGACCTAATAGAAAAACATCAAACCCAAAAGGCCAACTCACCTAACAAAATTAAGAAAACGTCCTCCAAACGACGTCGTCGGGCATCGAAAGAAAGGAATAGCAGTGGAGAGTTCGGTTGCGCCGCAAGAAAACTAACCAGTACAAAACGACTCCCTCTCTCTCTCTCTCTCTCTCTCTCTCTCTGTGATCGGAAGAACGAACGAACGGAATTAAACCAATCAATCAAGCGATCGAGAATTCAAGAAGTGAAGAAATGGCGGAAGAGAGAGAGGACCCACAGCAGCTGAAGAGAGTGGCGGCGGCGGCCTACGACTACGAGAACGACCCCAGATGGGCCGACTACTGGTCCAACATCCTCATCCCTCCTCACATGTCCTCCCGCAGCGACGTCATCGACCATTTCAAGCGCAAGTTCTATCAACGCTACATCGTCCGTCCTCTCTCTCTCTCTCTCTCTTCTTTATGCAGTTTCTTTAATTTCAGTGATTACCCTGTATCGATTGGTTGTTAATTAGCATGTGTTTCTTCGGAATTTGGACTCTGAACACTTGAATCTCAATTGGTTTTCTTCTGTTTTGTGCAATTGGGGTCGGTTTTTCCATTTGGGTAATTGTGGGTTTTGTACCCTGTTTCTTTGTTTGATGATAAGGGTTATTGGTTTTGCTTTCTCCGAGTACTCGATCTATACTGCTGGGGTTTTCTTTGAATGGCAAGATTTTACGTTTTGGGAAATCGAATTGGAGGTGCTTGAATGCATGCTGGCCCTCTATAGAACCTCATTCGAATGTAGGGGTTCGATTTTGGAAAGTTTATGCAGGATTCAGTAGCTCGTTCAATTGTTGATTCAGTTGACTTCTTTTCTTTTAGATTTCTGAGTATAAGTGAGATCTTGCTACTTCGTTTCCAAAGGAATAGTTTTTGACACATGAGTGCAACTTTAAAGTCAACATTTGGTTGAAGAATTATGCTTTAGGGATTTCCGTGTGTAGTTTTATCGTAGATTAAGAGTGCCTTGTTGGTTGATGTTTTGGGGGAATGTAATTTGGTTGGAGATGCATGGATTTTGTTAGATTTTTCTTAATTGCGTGCATCTTAACAATACTTGGATTTTGTGAATAGGATCCCGAGCTGATGGTAGATGCGATGTCGTCAGGCAGTTCTTCTCAGCCAAAGAGACCATCTGCATCGTCCCGGACAACAAATGACCAAACTCAGCCCCGTAGCGCAGGTTGGAATGCTTTAATTTTTTGGGTACAAAAGTTAGATTTGCCTAAATTGCTGTTTCCCTTGGAAGAAATGAAATTTATCTCAAAAGAAAACTCTAGTTGCCTTCAGTAGCCTGGAATATGTTGATTATAGTGAATTGACCTTGAATTGGTGCTTGTAGGTTCAACTCCCAGAACTCCAGGGACAGCAGCAGCAGCTCCTCCAACTTCTATGCGTTGGGATCGAAAAACCATTCAGTTTTCTGTAAACGCTTGGGTACTG
Source organism: Pyrus communis (assembly GCF_963583255.1). NCBI lineage: Eukaryota > Viridiplantae > Streptophyta > Magnoliopsida > Rosales > Rosaceae > Pyrus > Pyrus communis. The sequence continues at coordinate 22,189,315 of NC_084813.1, read as the reverse complement.
TCAAGTCTACTCATGGATTGATAGATAGACACGAGTAACCTATACAAACACGCGTTTATATCCACGTATATGCATAGAGAATCAGCTTTCTTTTAGTTTCTTATCTATCTGTCAAACTATTTCCTTATAAGGTGTATGATGTTTATAAATCAGCCTGATTTTGAAGAAATGTCATATGACTTCTCGTAGGTTTTTTTGTTTGTTATTGACCATTCACAATTTATCTTGTTCCCTTGCAACCATGTTGTCTATTGACAGTCTCAATAAACAGTTTTCTATAGAGTTTACGTTTTACATTTTATTAACTGCTTATTCACTTCTCTGAGCCTGAATTATTCTGTCTTTTGACTCTATGGTTTTTCAAATGCAAATAAACTGCTGTAATGTCATTCTGGTTCAGTTGGGCAAGGGTCTTTCTCTGTGACAACTATGTGTGCTTCTTTTGAATCCAAAACTTACTTCACCAATTTAGAGAAAAAAGTTCAAACTATTCATAATTTAGGCGTTAAAAATGGCCTCGTGCTAAGTTCTACTTAGAATTTAATAATTCTCTGTTGTTATTGGTTCAGTTTGTTTGTCTTTCTTCCCTGCAGGTGTTTCTTGTGGCTGTGCTTGCAATTTTCCCACTGGTGCCAAAAAGCCTTTCAGATAGGGCGTATCGGCTTTCCTTTATGGGCACTGCATGTTCGTCTCTGTATTCCTTGTATTCGCTGTATGGGGTAGGTATACTTTCTCATATTCACTTGCTTTCTTACTTCATTAATTTGGATATGCTGCCCTCGTTCATATTTTATTAACGCACCCTTTACCTTTCAGAAACCAAGGGCTTGGAACTTGCAGGCTTTGCAAGTTTACTTTCAGCCAATAATCACGACTAAGGATTTTATCTACTTGATATACTGCATTACCTTTGTCACATCACACCTTTGCCTAAAATGTGAGCATTCCTTAAATCCTCAAGTTTCCTTCTCGATTTCTTCTTTCTATGTTTTCAACCTAAGTTAGCCTCATTTTCTTGTTATGTCTGGTTTGATGGTGCGATCTTTATTGCAGTTGCACTGATTCCCATTCTCTGTCGGGCTCTTGAACATGTTGCCAAGTTCCTTAGGCACAATTTTAGTCAATCCTCATTGTACAGGTAGAAGAGTTGATGTTTAATAATGTTGCTTGATATTTTCTTGTGGTGTTTGAATCCAAGTTTATTAAGTTGAGAATTGGTAATTCTGAGTGCTGGGCATGAGGATTGTATTCAGGATTCTTGTAGTACTTTTACTTTTGGTTTGATGTTCAATCCAGTCTTACTAAATAATACCTTTCCGACGATGAGTTGAAATCTACTTGTGTTCTTTACTAAGCAATCTATTTCTCTTTCTGTCATGGTGAACAGGAAGTACCTGGAAGAGCCTTGTGTTTGGGTGGAGTCAAATACAACTACCCTCAGCATACTCTCTTCACACGCTGAGGTTGGAGTTGGCTTCCTTCTGATTATATCATTGTTCTCGTGAGTTGCTTGGAACCATTTTCTCTGCTGCTTTTTTCTAGTCACAGAAACATTCTTATTCCATTGTTATTGCTTTTGACTTCAAACATTTCGTAATTTGTGATGTATATTTGTAGGTGGCAGCGCAACATTGTACAGGCATTCATGTACTGGCAGGTGTGTTTCTGTTCTTTTCTTCATCATTATGGTTATGGAATGGCATCTTTGTTCCTGAAGCTAAATTCTTTTCGATTATATTGAACACACACACACACACACACACACACACCACAAACACACAAATGGATACAAGCACATGAAAGTATGCACCGAGTTAGTGCCCCTTGCGTCTCATTTCAAACATTGTTCTTCTCAATAATTATAGATATGAAAATATTATATTCTGCAAGAGTACGGTAAGTTGGCAAATATTTTTTGGTCCTTTTAGATCAAAATCTTGGTAATTTTGGAGTCAAATAAGTATTAGTGAAGTAAAAAATTGATTTCTGTATTCATTTTTTGCAATATCTCAACCTTTTATCAGAATTCAGAGCCTAATGAATTTCCTCCCTCCTTGCCTCCTTGGAACACATTTTACAGCTATTGAAGCTCATGTATCATGCCCCAGCAACTTCTGCCTACCATCTGAGCGTGTGGACTAAGATCGGAAGGACAGTTCATCCCCTCATCCACCGCTATGCTCGGTTCCTGGAAACTCCTCTTTCTGCTGTTCAGAGATGGTGGTTGCGGTAGAGAGTAGTCGGAGACTCGGAAGAAGAGGATGAGACTCGGAAGGACGTCGATGGAAATTTCCTTGAATTGCGATTCAGGAAAAACTGACGTCTGATACACTGAATTTGTCGAAACTGTCGTTTGGATTCTAGATGGATAAAAAGTATATCTACCGAGGTGGTGTCGATTCTCTAGTTTTACTTCGAATTAGGGTTCTCAGTTCTCCCTACAAGTTTTATAATGCTCCGGCGTATACGATACTTTGAGAGTATTAATCATTAAATATTGTTTTTCGTGTGTGTTTAACTAAAATTTTAACCATAAAAGATGCTCTCATCGTTTACATAAAGAGAAGCGAATCTTTGATCTAATTCTTTATTTTTTATTTTTTATTTATAAATATTATCTTTTATGTTAAATAAATATATTTTATCCAATTGAAATAAATGAAGTGGAAAATGAAATAATTGAGCAGCAAACTTGATTATTTCTTACACGACTTGTTAGATTGACAGAAAACGATACAAAATTAACAGATTTTTGATTAACCTGTAATTGAGTAGGATTGTTATCGGGGGTCATCAGTTATAAATCTGATAAGATATCGTTGTCAAATCTAAACATCAAACGAGATAATTTTTTGCATGACAGGTTTTATCCGACACAAAACAACACGATTCGTTAACAAATCGGATATTTAACGTATCATCTGTTAAGAGTCTATTAAAATAACGAATTTAACATGTCACATCTAGTTAAAATAACGTATATGACAATAAAACGACACTAACACAACGACAAATGCTTTCGCCACTTAAGTACACAACTGTAAATCGTGGGCCTGAATATTTATTTCATCGTTACTTTTTATGCATCTTTAATTTTTAATTTCTGGTACCTTCCAGGTTCCAACGGTTCGAGGCTTCGAGTTCTCAACCGCGAGCTTCAAAATTAATGGTTTAACGGTAACTTAGTGAAAATGTTGCCAACCGAAATTAGCAACCAGTCACCAAAAAATCCTAAAAAACATTTTCAGATCCATTTCTTTTACTAAATATTGGAGCTATCATCCAGCAGCTATGGCGTCGGAAACCGATCGTCTTCTCCGGCATTCTTTCACTTCCGAGGCAGACTACATGGCGGAAGATGCGCAAGCAGCGACGCCCATCCTTTCTGGGTTTTTGAGCTATCCTGTTGCTAATACCAATACATCAAGCCACAAGAGGCGTCGCAGGCTCGCCAAGAAACAAGCCTCCGCCGCGCCTCCGCCTCACCGGCAGCAGTCGTTCAGCCACGACATTGGTCACGCTGCCAAAGAGACTTACTTGATTACTAGCCTCAGCTTCACGCTCCTTCAATGCCTCGGGTACCTATTCTTCTTCTTCTCCTTCTTCTTTAGCTCCTCCTATCTTCACCTTGCTCAATTATTGGACTTCAGCGCTGTTTGGTTGCCGAGAAAATTGTAGGAAACCGAAAGAAAATTGAAATGTAGGACAAAAAATTAACCAGCCTAGCAAATTTGTGAATTATATCGAAGTTTTTTGTTCGATTATTTCTAATCATTTATTTTCATTCAGGCTAGGCTATCTGTGGATCACAAAGTTACTTGCTCTTGGTTGTTATGCTATATTACTTATGCCCGGATTTCTTCAAGGTGTGTGTGTTTATGTAACTACTTGGTATTACATAGTCATTGCCCGTATAAATCGTTCCCCTTTTCGTTATCCGTTTTGAATTTCGTCAAATAATAGTATCCACTGATCAAACTTATAAGAAAATTGTCGGTTATCCTGCGTAAAATCAAAAAGCTTCCGCTCGGATGCTACCACATTTGATGAGCTTCACTGTCGTGATTTGTTTGGTTTGTTGCTAATCGATGAAAGAACTTGCCACCTGGATGGGATTTTGCACCATCCAGATCATCTAATCTTTCAGAAAAGCTCCAAGTTTGATTACTGTTGTTGATGTATTTCAATATTCTCGTCTCTAAGACTTCAGTAGAGTCATCTCCGTAGATTTCACACTACCGTGCCATTATATTCTTTGACGTGACCTACTTCCTGAACGTAGATTTGTCTGCTTAACATGATGAGAGTTTCTGTTTTTATTTGTTTTGTTCTTTTAATGTAGTGAATAGTCAGCTGTGCATTTGACCGGAATATAACTTGTTTGTTGATTTTTCTTCAGTTGCTATATGTTATTTCTTTTCAAGCCAGGTCCGGCGTAGTATTGTGTATGGAGATCAACCAAGAAATAGGTAGGTTGATTTTGTGAAAGGAATTTAAACAGTTGATTGCGATTTTGTCAACTTCTGTGCACTCATTTATGTCATGTATCATTTACAGGTTGGATCTATATTTACCTGCAAATAGTGATGGAAAAAAACCGGTAGTAGTATTTGTAACTGGTGGGGCCTGGATTATTGGGTGAGTGATTTTAAATAGATGTGAGCTGTTAGCTCATCAATTCTTATAAGTTTTGTTCTTGAATTAGTACAACGGCCTGGAGATGATATTCTCTTCGTTTTTTGGGGTATCATGCAAAACATCTTTAGTTGAAGTTTCTGGTTATATATATGTGGCCATTTATTTAGTTGTTTGACATTAAGTTTCTATAGTTTCATGCTGGTTTAGGTATAAAGCTTGGGGTTCTCTTTTAGGTCTGCAATTGGCAGAAAGAGATATCATCGTGGCATGCATTGATTACAGGTAATTTGTTTTCGTTAAAGCAGTACAAATTGTAATGCACGATTTCATTAACTTGCATATGGTGATCTATATGAAGTATTTGAAAAAAAAAAAAATTCTTGGGCAGTGAATCATTGATAGACTCGTAAACACCATGTTCACTGTGTCTGATTATTAGACCGATACATTAGCACATTAAAGTATTCTTTTCCGTTCAACCAAGCTGATCAAACATGGCTAATTGGTTAATTTATGCCTTGTTTTCTGTTTCCCATATAAAGAACCAGTCACTGAAGCTTGAGCACGTTCCATGATCTAAAAGTAAAATGAACCTTTGGTTTTTTATAGTTCATTGTGCACGCATTGAAGACTTGAATCATGTTACTCAAACGAACAGTTTACACATCCGTTATGTCCTTTACCCTATAAGTGTTGATATGCAATATATGATTCTTGCAGAAACTTTCCCCAGGGTACCATCAGTGATATGGTGAAAGATGCTTCTCTGGGGATCTCATATGTCTTCAACAATATAGCAGATTATGGAGGTGACCCTAACAGGTCACAGTCTAATATTTGTTCTTTCCTTCCCTATGCATCTCAAAACTGGCTGAGTATATATATTTATTTATATGTTTTGGTCCTTTTGTGGTTGTTTTGAGTAGAATCTATCTAATGGGACAATCTGCCGGTGCACATATTTCTGCTTGTGCTCTCTTGGATCAAGCAATCAAAGAATCCAAGGGAGAGAGCATTTCTTGGAGCGTCTCCCGGATAAAGGCGTATTTTGGTTTATCCGGCGGGTAAGGTTTATTTGTTGCATTATCATGAATCAAGTGAAACTTTAATGAATTTAGTTCGAATAAACTCAAATTCTAGAAACATGGATATTGGTAAGCATGGGATATGATAGTTGAAAGAAATCCTTCCATCAGATCATGTACTTTTCCGTATAAACACTACAGTCTGCACTACACTCACAGCTTGTTGTAGCATCGAGCTGCGGAGACTGATAACCAGTCATTACTTTAGTACCATGTTGATAGATCTATTGATTGATGGCAATGGATGGGTACACTAATTTTCTTATATGCTCCTCACAGGTACAATTTGTTCAATTTAGTTGACCATTTTGATAGTCGTGGACTATATCGTTCCATCTTTTTGAGGTACTAACCAAGTGACATTTTGCTAGCCACTCTTTGGTCTACTCCTATCAATTATTTTGTACATTTTCCTGTTTGTTACTTCATGATGCTATTGTGGTGATGTGTCATGCAGCATTATGGAAGGTGAAGAATCCTTGCATCAATTTTCTCCTGAAGTTAAAGTAAAGGACCCAAGCAATAGGAGTGCCGTTTCTCTCTTGCCTCCTATCACTCTTTTCCATGGAACTGATGATTATTCGATACCATCAGACGCTAGGTTAGAATCCCTTAATGTACATTAATATGGGATTTTGATCTGTATAATACTAGTTTAGGCCTTGAAGTACAGACATCTGAATACAACTTCAACTTCTCCACAGAATATATCATGGTGTGATATTTTCAGAAACTGATGCGTCTTTATATGCAGTAAAGTTTTCGTAGACGTGCTTCAAAAGGCAGGAGCTCGAGCTGACTTAATACTATATGATGGAAAGACTCATACAGATTTGTTTCTTCAAGTAAGTGATATTTCTGATGCGAGCCTTTTACAAGTGTGACTGTTAAAAACTTACGACCTCCATTTACTATTCGTATTTTAATGCACCGATGCTCGTTAAAGGTTCAAATTGTTATAAAGAGATCTGAAGTAGGATATCACAAATTCCTTTCGGGGCATCTGACTCTTGGAAGCACTATGCAGGATCCTCTAAGAGGTGGTAAAGACGAACTGTTTGACCATCTAGTTTCCGTGATACATGCTGGTGATAAGGACGCTCTTGAGCAAGATGCTATGGCACCTCCGAGAAGGCGGCTTGTTCCAGAGCTCTTGTTGAAGTTGGCACGCAGCATCAGCCCCTTTTAGTCCTTGTACACTTGTCAGTGTTGATCACCAATTATGTCCATGCAAAGGAGAGGCTTCAATTAGCTCGCGGAGATCTATTTTTCAAAACACATTACGACATATTTACTTCGATGAGGTTGCTCCTTCGTAATCCAAGAGTTGAATATATGACGAACAAATACTGGTAGCCTCAGATATATAGAGATGTCTCTCCTTGGAATCCAATTGTTTTAAATGATGGGAAGAATATGCTTTTGTTGTCCATTAACGTAGACTTCAACGCCAAAACACGCAGATCAGCGGCCTTTACTTGGTTTTTGTATTGAACATAATCCTTTTGTTGTTCACAAAACACTTGTTGCCATTCGTCGTTGTTTTAGGCAGAATTGTAAGCTTGTCTCTCGTTTTAACATCTTGTTTGCCTTTCATCATCTTGTTTGCGATCCTGAGTCTTGCGAAGCTTTCTCCATCGGTAGACACTGCAGAAACCAGCAGCAGATTGGGGACTTGTGGGTTGCTGCAATTGTTCTCCCCTTTCCTCAGTTGCCATTCCTCAATCTTCACACACAATCGAAGCCACACCAACAATGTGCATAGAACAGATAGCCATCTACATTACAACACCATGATACACGATTATCTTTGAGAAAGACTCCCAAATACAACCGGTTACAAACTTTGAATCAAATGTAGAAACACCAAACCAAATTAACCAATAATAAGTTGTATATTAATCACTAATTTTAGGCAAAATTATACTCTGTAACATATGTGATAGAATAATTGTAATACGAAATGAACTCAACGATACGTGATGGAATAACTCTGTCTCACATAATCTTTTACCCCCTAGGCCATTAACCATCTTGAATTTTTACCTTATAATTTTACTTAGAAGTGAGGGATTTGAGTTACAAATTGAAATTTTGGATTTAATAACAAAATATCTCATGTGAAGGCAAGAGTTTTGCAAGTCATTAATCTCTTATCCAAACAAGGTAAGAAAATAAAATAAAAAAAGAAAAAGCAAAAGTCAATGATTTCTCCACACTAGAAATATAGCCACAAATAGCTGCGGCGGCGAGTCCGCGTTGTTCCGTACGCCGCAGCACACCCAATCATCGCCTCTCTCTCTTTCTCACACACACTCGGAATCCGTGGCGTCTCAGGACTTCGATTGAAGCTGCGGTGCTTCTGTACAGAGACCCTAATCTCACTCAACTCAAGGTAATTGCACTCTTCAAATCCCTAATTTCGAGCCCTTTTCTATCAATTTTCTCTTTTCCGTTTGGTTGCCGAGAAACCCTGGATTTTAGGTAAGAAAGTAAATTAGCTTGAAATGGAGCTTGAATCCGTTCACAATCTTGTGTCATTGCCAACTTGTTTCCATTTCAATTAAAAATTGTTCGCAATCTTGTGTCATTGCCTACTTGTTTCCTTTTCAATTAAAAAATTTCTTACTTTTTTGTGAAATTAGTACTAATAGATTATGGTTTATGCTTCAAGATTGGATTTTTGAGTTGTGGGGGTCTGGATATCTGGTTAATTTGATTTTTATTTTTTGTATAATTACTGTATTTTGGTGGTGTTCCCGACTCTTAAAGCTCCAATTTTATTTCGTAATATTGGACATTTCAACTTAAAGATCGAATTTTTGAAATATATTTATATACAATATACATGAGTGTGTTCATGTGTTTAGTTTAATTTACTTAGTGGCGGTATTTGAGTTCAGTATCGTACTTGGTTGGTTTTCTGATCTACCAATGATTTTTTATGTAGTGCAGAGTACTTTCTGGGTGTTCTCTTACAAAAGAAGTTGCTTCTTCGTAAATATGGAATCCGAGAATTTTATTGGTCTCCTTGCTTCTGGTGGTGATTCTGTCATTGAGAATGTGGGGCACGAAAGTGATGTTCAATATGAAGTTAAAGAAAATGGGGAGGATGTGGGGCAGGAAGGTGATTTTCAATGTGAAGTTCAAGCTAACAGTGAGAACCTGAGGCATGAAAGTGATGTTCAATATGAAGTTAGCCATTGCATGCTGGAATCAAACCTTGAAAAAGAATTGGTTGAAGGTGATTCGGATATGGAAATCGAGGACATAAACAACCTCCCTGCCTTGGACAGTTCTTGTTCGGCAAATGTAGGAATCAAATTAGGGGGTAACGAGGACGGGGATGCTCATTGTATACTGTCTGAAACTGTTACAGTTGCAGGGGAGTCAAATGTTTTGTTCCCAAGGGTGCATGAAAATGGTTGCCTTCCTGTCCAAGATTCAAGTACCTTTAAAGTCCCCAAAAAGGGCGGCACTTGTATCCTTCTTCCACATTTGTTTTTTCTTAAGGTTTTCTCCTTGTTTATTTTCAAGCACTTTCCAACTGTGTAACTTTGTGGCATGTGCAAATAGGTTTACTTCTTCAACCATATAATGCAGTATGTTAAAATTAAGAATACTGAAATGTAGGTTCTCTTCATTAATACCATGATATTTGAATTTTTGTTATCCGTAATTCAACATTGCAAGCTGTATCAGGTGTTAAGAGAGCTAGAATGACAGTTGATGAACATAAAGCTTCAGTTCGTGTGACATATGAGTCGTTGACAAGGTGGGGTTGGAGTAACCATTGTTGCATAATGTTTTCATATGCACTTAAGCAAAAAATACAAAGCATATAGATTATGTCCAATTGCAGTTTTCCATTTCTCAATTTCTTAATGAATTGTCATAATTTTTCTAGAGCTAGTAAACAAAAGCTTGAAGAACTATTACAGCAGTGGTCAGAGTGGCATGCAAAGCATATTTCTTCATCTCAAGTAAGACTCCTCGTTTAGTTGGCTCATCATATTGAATACTATATCTTGTGACGTCACTTTCTGTGGGATGGATCATCCAAAGTGTTAAGTTTTAAAGAAAGTTTAACTTCCATTTTCTGTTTGAATGAAGACTCGCTCAAAATTCGGGGCGGGTTGAGTTTAACAATCCTAGGTTTTGGAAGTAATTTGGAACATTTGGCATAGAGAGGTGGCTTGTGAAATGCAGTAAACTTTGAAGAATGATTTTTTAATTTTTTTTTTGTTATAATTCTGGTTATATGGCATTAAAGCAAGAGTATCTTAGAGAATGAGAGGTCTTCAATTGGTAGAGTCCAATCAATAAAATCGCTATTACCCTGTTTTGATTTGTTGACTAAAATTATGATGATGTGTTTTCTTGCCTTATTTTTGTTTTTCTTTTGACTGTTGGGTTTATGATTACTTGTATCATGTGATCTTTCAGGATTCTATTGAAGTAGTGGAATCAGGTGAAGAGACCTTCTTTCCAGCTCTTCATGTTGGCGTAGAGAGGACGTCTGCGGTGGTATGGTCCTGCTATTGTGCCTACTTTTCTCTATATGCGTTTTGTCTGCTTGAGTTTGGGTGCTTTTCTGATTACTTATCAAAATTTCGTATTATACTTAGCTGCTAAAGTTATGCAGCCACTAGTTGTTATACTTGGCTGACATCTCCTGATTTAGCTTTCTTCAATTTGTTAATTTCTCTGTTTGTCACAAAAACTAGAAAACGGAATGTTTTATATAAATTTCATTGTTTAATACCATTTGTTAGTTTTTCTGAAGTATTCTTTCATGTTCAGTCTTTTTGGATGGACAACCAAACACGGAAGGCAGATAACAACGAATCCAATGTTTTGGATAACAATGATGTGCCCCTGTATGATCGGGGTTACGCCTTAGGTTTGACTTTGGCTGGTGGCTCAAGTAATGCAGAGGGGTAAACATTTTTATCAGTATTTTAAATATAGTAGGATCATGTTATTGGTTTTATGTTTTATGATGATGGTATTACTATATTTGTTAAATTTTTTGTAGTTGGTTCCTCATTTTTCATGTTTTGGTTTAATCCTTCTGATAGACATGTTTATGTCCTTGATCTTCTTGAGGGAGAAAACACCAGATAATTAAAAATGAATAATGAGTATCAAGCGTGAAGGGTGATTGGGCTCTGAATATTGTTAGGTGTCTAAGTAGAGATCTTCATTTAATCCTTAATCTCGTCATGACATGACAATCAGGATGCTTTGTATGGTAATCTGGTGGTGAAATGTTTGAATCCATTTCATGGTTGTCTTCAGCCTGACTTCTACGTATGAGCAAAAAGTTGTTTTGCAGATGTTTGATATCCTTCTTTCTTTATTTTTATTTATTGTTTCAGAGGCTTGGAGATTATAGATGATGCAAGTCGTTGTTTCAATTGTGGCTCTTATAGTCATTCATTGAAAAATTGTCCAAAGCCTCGTAACAATGCTGCTGTCAACAGTGCCCGTAAACAGCTCAAGTCCAAACGTAATCAGAATGCTAGTTCTCGCAATCCAACACGATACTATCAGAATTCTCCGGCTGGAAAGTATGATGGTTTAAGGCCTGGTGTCCTCGATGCTGAGACACGGAAGCTTTTGGGTCTTGGGGTAAGTGATCACTCATTGTGTTTAATACAGAACACTTGTTATTGTCTACTGGTGTTCCTTCGAATTATGAGGCAAATACTGTTAGTTGAACGTTAAGCTCCTATTCCAGATTGTATTAGTATAGAAGCTTAATGATGTGCTTGTGGTCACATGAGTCTAGAATATTAAGAACCGATTTATTTATTTATTTTTTTGCTTGTGTGCAGGAGCTTGATCCACCACCTTGGCTTAACAGAATGCGAGAAATTGGTTACCCACCAGGATATCTAGGTATTTGAATATATTTTACTGAATTGGCAGTCACTTAAAGTAACCGATTATAAATAATTGTTGTAGTTCCATCACAGAAGTACCAAAAAAAGAAAAAACTTGGTGAAGTGTTTTCAAATTTACATTCCATTTTGCCAATGACCAATCAAAGGGAGAAAGAAAGTAGTTAGGTTTTCAGCAGGGAATTGATCTGGCCCTTGTGTCCTCTAGCTTCATTTACTTTGTCAAATTTTTATTAGGCAGAAAAAAAGCTTGTGGGTCTGATTTGATGCATAATCAATGGAAAGTTGCTGAAGCTCTTATGGTTGAAATGTTATTTGCGGGATTAGGCTGTGCATTCGAAACATATTCGAATAGTACAGTTCAGAATTTAATATTGCAATTTAATGCTTGATTCTGGTACAGCATTGTTTGTGGCTGTGCAATGTGCATTTTGAAGAGATTACCCAGCATTCGCAAATGTTTGAGGTTTTTTGCTTTGTGATGTATGGGATTTTCATGTGCTCAGGTTATGGAGAGTGATGTGCTAAAATCCTGGATAGCACCCTTGACCGTCCTGTTTTCTAGAAATATCAAACCTAGGTTTCAAAAAACTATTTGTTAGCCGTACTTTTAATTTATTGTACTTCCCTTTTCCTTTTAGATTTAAATTCTGTTTTCAAGTCATAACACCTTGTCTTGTCATTTTTAGATGTAGATGATGAAGATCAGCCATCAGGGATAATAATATACGCTGATGGGGAAATTAAGGAAGAACAGGAGGATGGGGAAATTATTGAGACAGACTTTGCTGATCCAGTGAGGAAGAAGACGGTCAAATTTCCAGGAGTCAATGCACCAATCCCAGAAAATGCTGATGAGAGACTTTGGGCTCCTGGACATGCATTTGAAGATCTCTCTAGGAACCGTTCACACAGCAGAGTGAGCCATCATTCAGAACCTGTCAGCAGAGGGCATCACCGCGAGCAAAGGTGGTCCAGGGATTATAGAGACGATGGGCCTCCTGGCGTTGATCCAGGTTTTGCGCCATCTAGTTACCCTCCAAGATATGCTAGTTATGATTACGGATACAACTCTCACAGTTCAAGTAGTGCTTCAGCACCAAGAAGTCCTACCTTCGGAAGGTCCCAGTCAGACAGAGGTAGAAGAATCCCGTCATTCAATGAAGGTTCTTTTCCATACTCCAATTCTCGTCATTCACCAAAGAATTATGACTCGGGCAATACTGAAAGTTGGAACGATGGAAGCAGGAATGACTACGACCTTGATCTTTCAACTTATAGTAGGGATAGGCTAGACAGGCATCGCCATCACCGCAGGAGGTAATGGCAATGACATGTAGCTAGTAGAGATGCTTACTGTGATGGATATAGGGATAGTTTAATCCAAGGAGGGAGTTGTACAAAGAACTAGATGTGATGAGTTTAGATGGCTCTGTGATCATCAGCCGCTGTTGTTGTATGTTTTTCTCTAATTTAATGTACTCGAAGATTCGAAGTTTGAAAGCTTTGTCGTTTGGCCCGAACCTGTTTCGGGCCTCATCAACATTTAAATAAAAATAAGAAATTATGGTAGAGTGAAGTTAAGGTGCAGGGAGTTCGGGTTTTGTCAAGAACTACTATTTGTTTATTAAAAAAAAAAAACAAAACTTTTATACTCATAAGGGTTTTGTCATTAAACTCGCAGAAACTAAGGGTTTCCCTTTTCAATTATATGCCCATTTTTCTACTGTAAGAAACAATTACATTGTTAGGAGATAAACGCTTCAAACCCGATACTTTAGAAAAATATCTTTTAGAATTCTAAGCTAAGAATTAATTAAAACATGACAAGTGATTGATTTATCAAATGACCGATTGATTTTGAACGCTATTCCGCAATTTATAAATCCAATGACTGGGTTTTTATTTAATAGCAATAAATGAAATAACTTCACTCATCTGCTTCTAATCAAACTATGCAAATTATTTGGCGCGCAGAAAATGGCACGCATATGAGTAGCACCCAACAAATGGATGGTTGTGAGATTTTTTTTCTACAATTTTTTTCTAATTCTCTGACTTTTGGTAGGTGTAAATAACCTTTAATCTAAAATATTGAGTGCTAAAACTATATTAGAAAAAAAAAAATTAGAGAAAAAAAATTTAATATATATTATAATTTTTGGAACTAAATTATTTTGGAAATAACTTCTTCTTCAAACTTCATCACATATAAGATTTATTTTTTTGTCATCAATCCCTATTAAGATATTTCAAACCAAAAAGAGAAATAGTGGGCTTTGTTTTAGCAAAAAAAGAAATACTTGGGCTTTGAGCTTGGATTTCCCTTTCTACTTTATTAGGGATTTCCTACCAAAACGATGGTGAAAAATAAAAGTTTACCTTACTATTTAAAATTCGATACTTGAGGACACTGAATATTACGGTTTGATGATATTCTTATTTATTTGGAAGTGAGATATATTCAGTTCAAATCTCGTCCAACTTAGGCTGCTCATAATGTGGCTTAGCTGAACTCCCAATCCCTTAAGTGTAAAAATATCGATGTATTAAAAAAAAAAAATCGATACTTGAGGGTCAAGCTTATAAAATTGTGTATTTACTTATTGACAAAGGGAACGCCAACGCAAATTCATGTTTGGGCAAGGAGAGAGACTTAAGCACAACTGGAATCGAATATTTATTTGTTTACACTTTTTTTCGCATGACATTTAGATAGACAAAGGTAAAAATGGGAATTTGGGAATACACACATCACCATTCTTCTGCTGTAAAGGTTTTTTTGTAAGTGTAGCCGGAGCCAGATATTTATCTGCCTATTATGCATCTCTTAACTCGTGTGGCGCATTAAGACAGAGCTAGATATTATTCGTTTATTACACACATCTTTACCTGGGTGGCGTAACGAGATAAACAGAGGTGAAAAGTGGCGTGCGGGTAATTTGGTAATATAAAACACCCTTCTCTCCTGTGCGGGGAGTAAAACCTAGGTTTTTTCTTGGATATTATATAAGTATTTCGACTGACTGCTCCTGCTTTGAACTTGTCTCTCTCAAACATTCACTTAAACTATTCAATAAAAAGCTTCAGTGGGCCACCACCGATGGTAACGTCGAGGACGCAAACTTCAGCTTCAAGCCAATAAAGAAAAAGAGGAAATTACAGGTCTTTTTCCTTAAACCCTAATCCCTCTTTATTTTTTCCAATTAGGGTTTTTCTCGATTTCCCTTCTTTTTGCTTCCTGCTGATTTTTTTAGGGGTTTCTGACTTCGTTGCTGATTGCAATTCGGCTGTGGCCGGCGGCGTTAAATCCCAATTCTTGATTCCGACTCGCCATTGATCACAATTTTGTTGCGTAATTTGATGATTTTTAATTTAAAAAAAAATTTAATTGAATGGTTTTTAGTGGGATAATTTGAGCAGCGAATTGCTGAATTTTGGATTTAGGGGATTAGGGATTTTAGCTTTCGGTGGGGTAAATATTTGTAATTTATTGAAAAAAGGATTGATAATTGTATTTGCAAATTGGGGACTTGAGCGAATTGATGAATTTGATTATTTTAATAGGATTTTGAAATTTAATTTAGAATAATTTGATGGTTTCGCGTGGAAAATCATGATTTAAACGTGGTAATTGGTAAATGTTATCAAACAGCAGCTGCATTGTTATCGAGATTCTTATTTTGTGGATGAAACTTTAATAATTTCCTGCAGCGTTGATGTACGCTCAAACATTCTGTTTGTAATCTTCCATACTAAATGTTCGGTAATTTACAGTTTCAGCATGAATGAAGTCTCATAAAATCAGCAAGATGGATGTACAAATATACAATTCAGAACAAACTCCTGGCCAGATGCCTAACTACCCAAGGCTGAATTCAAGTCCTTTTTTGCCGGGAGGGGATAGTTTACGTTGTCAAGCGTTGAAATGCCCAGTAGGTTACTTGAGGGATTGGCGCAGAGGTCCTAAAGTTATCCGCTTTCGTAATTTCGTGAGGAAACTACTGTAAGTCTCTTAAGCTCGCATTTCAACATAAGCAGATACATTAAACTACGCTTGCGTAGTCTTAAGCATTTGTTTTATTTGTTCTGACTTTTGAAATTCTTCCACAGTAATGAATACTTCTTAATACGTACCAATTACGGGTGTGGAGAGATGGCATCTGATTATGCGGCTGTTGTGGAGAACCAGCTATTTATGGAGGCTACTTCTGAGGTCTGCATTCACATTAAATTGAATTTAGCTTGATAAGTTTGTTATTTTATCCATGTTTTTGCTACTAAATGGGAAAAACTTAATAGCCAATCGTGGCCATGCTATTGGAAATACTTTTTGTATTCTGATGCTTGATAATTAGTCCTTGTAACATGTTTTTGAGTAACTCGGTGACCTCATCAACTAGCTTCAAATTCTTTAAAGAAAAAAACTTGTTACTTGAATCGTGTAGGATATATTTTTGCTATCTTGTCTGCCTGAAACTTTATGAATATGTGTTAGTTATCCTGAATTTTTCAAATTTTCATATATTTTAGGAGGAGTATGTGAATGTGGAAACATTATCTCATCGGCTGCAAAAATTACTCAACCTATATGATGCAAACTCCAGTCAACCAGCAGTTTCTGCAGAAACACCTTTCAACTGCTTGGGTGGTGCTAGTAGATCTGACTCTGCTTGTAATAATGCATTCATAGCTAACAATGCTGACGATGTTAACCTCATAAAAGGTGGGCCATTTGAACCGTCCATCATAAACATAATTAACAATTGGTTAGTTTTGGACATATTTATCTAATAGCGTAATTAATTTCTCTTGCAGGGTTCCCTTTTAATGGTGATAAGCAGGGAGATACTAAAAGATTCATTACTTCCGATGAACTGGACATGCATTTCCTGACAGGTCTAAGACAGGCTTCTACTGAGACTGTTGTTCCTCTTGAGGATGCTTCAACATCATTCGCTGCATGCTCCAATGCCAATCAAGGATATCTGAATTACATTTCTGACATATCATCTGATTGTCAGGTTCAACATCAACATCTTGGCCATGGTATGGGTTTGTTTTAGGTCCCCAAATCATATAATCTGAATTACATTCCTGGAGATATAATTCTTGATTCCATATTTAGCTACAGGCTACAACTTAGTATCTAAATGACAAAATCCTTTGAGATTTTTGATGACTTTATTGGGATGTCTTGGTTTTGCTCTGAATTAATGTAGAAGTAGTATTATTGTGTTCTTATTATGAAACAACATAGTTGGATCCAAGGCCATATTGCTCATGCTCCCCAAGTTCTCCCATTTTACATTTGATAAACTTGCTATATTGTATGTTCACTGATCCAATATGTTCTCAAGCAGACTATTTGCATCTGTTTATCAACAGGCGTGCACTTTTTTAGAGTTGTAAATTATGTTATTAGAGAATTTATATTTCTAGAAATAAATATATTATATAGGAAAAGTGTAAAACATACTTGAGTTTAACTAGTCTATCCGCTCAAACATCTTCACTAAACCCTTTATGCTGTTTGCCTGTTTCTAAGAAGTTTTTTTTTTTTTTTTTGGTGAAGTTGGATCCTCTAAATTTGAAGGTCGTTTGGGGTGTAACAAGAATGCTCGATCGGTTGTTTTTCCATCCACAGAGGGAGAGTTTTCAGTGTTTTCCTCTTCTAACTTGCTGATCCCGCAACATGTTCCAACGGATGTTCCTGTAGTCTCCAGAGAGATCTCAACTCTTGAGGATATATTGCAATCTTGCTCCCAGATGATAAAGTCTCAACATAACCGGAAACGACCCCTTCATCCATTAATGTGGTCTCAGGTTCCTCCAGTACAGTCACATGGTGCTCAACAGTATTCTTCAGATGGACCCAGTGCAGGAAACATTGAAGATATGCTGCCTTTGTCAAAAAGGTTGAAGATGGGTAACAAAAGTGGAAGTAATCATCTATTGGCTCCTTCAGTTGTTGAACATTGTGTTCCTGGAGGACTTTCATATCTGCAGCAACAGTCTGAATCTCCTACATCCATTAATTCTGAGGACATAGTGCAATCTTGTTCTCAGATGATAAAGTGTCAACATAACCAAAAACAATCCTCTCATCCATTGAAGCAGCCTCAGGCTCCTTCTGAACAGTCACATGGTGCTCAACAGTATGCTTCAGATGGACCCAATTCAGGAAGCCTCAAAGATTTGCTGCCTTTGTCAAACATGTTGAAGATGGATAATAAAAATAAAAGTTCTCATGTATTGGCTCCTTCAGTTGTTCAAATTTGTGTTCCTGGAGGACTTTCAGATCTGCATCAACAGTCTGAATCTCCTATATCTATAAGTTCTGAGGATATAGTGCAATCTTGCTCCCAGATGATAAAGGCTCAGCATAACCGAAAACGACCCTTTCATCCATATTTGCAGCCTCAGTTTCCTCCTGAACAGTCACATGGTGCTCACCAGTATGCTTTAAATGGACCCAGTTCAGGAGATATTGAAGATAAGTTGCCATCGTCAAAAAAGTTGAAGATGGAGAACAAAAATGAAAATTACCATATATTGGCTCCTTCAGTCGTTCAACCTTGTGCTCCTGAAGGACTTTCATATCTGCAGCAACAATCTGAATCTCCTGTATCTATTAACTCTGAAGTAACGCATGTGGAGATGGAACCTGTAAATAATTCCATACAAGAATCAATGAGGATCAATGACGTTACAAAATGTGATTCTGACAATATCCTTGAACTGAACTCCGAGAGTGTGCCCATTCCTTCTGGGGAAGGATCTGCTTGTCATCAGAGGGAACAGATAGACCTTACTAGCAGTAGTGAGATTATAGACAATGTGAAAGAATTTTCTGGAAGAATGGGGTCGAAGAGTTTCCAATTTTTCTCGGAAGATCTTAAAGAGGGAACTGTGAGGACTGAGTTCATCCAGACAGAGCCAGAACCAGACTCTGATTTTGAGGAAGTAATAAAGCCACAGAATCCAGAAACAAATAGTGTCCTATTGACGGAACCATTTAAAGAAGAGAAAATCAAGGAACATTTATCGAATCTTGGGCAGAGCATTGATCAGGTAATAATTTTATATTCATCATTACTACTGCTCCAAGAGTTTCAACTTTTTTTAATTGCCTAGGTTTTCATTCATTTAGCATGAAGGGGTAATATTCTTATGCATGTTGTTTAAAACAGAGTATCTTGATGGAAGACAGAGAAAACAGTGAGAAAGTGTGTCAGTTGTGCGCATTAGGAAAGCTGTTTTTTGCCCCTGCACAAATATATTGCTCATGCTGTGGTCTCCGTATCAAGCGCGGTGTAAACTATTACTGCACACTAGACGAGCATAGTTCACGATATTGTTTTTGTAACTTGTGCTATAAGGGGTCTCGAAGAGGAAATATCTCATTTCATGGGAGCCGTGTCTCAAAGGCAACACTTGGTAGAAAGAAGAACGATGAGGAAACTGAAGAACCGGTAAGTAAAGTCATACTGTCTTCTTATCTTCTGAGATCTTGAAAGTAATTACTTAATTCCTGGGGCTTTTTATGTGCTTGCAGTGGGTTCAATGTGATAAATGCAAGGGCTGGCAACATCAGATATGTGCTGTCTTGAATGATAAAAGTGCTTTGAGAGGCCAAGCTGAGAACACTTGTCTCAAATGCTTGTTAAAAGAAACAGAATGTGGGGAGCTCAAGAACTTACCAAAGAGTTCTGTTTTCAGTGCAAAAGATCTGCCAACTACCATGCTTAGTGACCATATAGAACAAAGGCTCTTTAGGCGCCTCAAGCAAGAGAGAGAAGAGAGAGCAAAGGTCGAAGGAAAAGAGTTTTTTGAGGTAAGAAGCAACCTCCGATTTGGAATTTTGTACTTTCAGCTTATCTGATTTATTTTTCATTCTACTGAGAATTTTATTTGTTTTGAGATTTGCGCAATTTTGATCACTGGATAGGTTTCGTGAGATGAATGCCTAGCGATTAGGAATAACCAATTTAATCATGGGCTGCTTGATCTTTATTTTCTATCTAATGAAGTTGCTTGTTTTGGATAATCATGTGTGTATCATCATACAGAAATGTTGATAATCTAAAGTCCTTTGAAGCTGCTTGTTTGTTATGTTTTTTCTTAATGGGTTGTTAGGTCCCGGGAACAGAGGGTTCTGTTGTCTAAATGGTTTGTTTTGTTGAAAGTGTAAAAAGAATATATCCAATTTAATGAGAATAAATACTCTGCCTTTAAGTCACATGCTAATCAACTCAATCACTTTGGTTCAATGTAAATTAAATTTTAACTTGAAAGTCCTGTTTTGATATTCACACAGAATGTATTTACAGTATACAATCCTTTCTGTCTACTTATTGTTTATGTTTTGTTTGATGATTGTTAGGTTCCAGGAGCGGAAGATCTTGTTGTGAGAGTAGTGTTATCTGTTCAAAAAACACTAAAAGTTAAGCAGAAGTTTTTGGATCTCTTTCATGATGAGAATTACCCTGCTGAATTCCCATACAAATCAAAGGTGAGACAGCTTTTACAATCCATAGACTTCTTTTTCCCACTGAATCTCCTCTCCATCAGTATAATTGCTTGTTTGTTACAACTTCAGGAAAACCTAATTGCACTTTTTTTTCTTTTTGCATCCAGGTTATTCTTTTGTTTCAGAAGATTGAAGGAGTAGATGTATGCCTTTTTGGATTGTATGTGCAGGAGTTTGGCTCAGAATGTAGTCACCCGAATAAGCGTTGTGTTTATATCTCATATCTGGATTCTATTAAGTACTTCAGGCCAGAGATAAAAACCGTGACTGGAGAAGCTCTTCGTACGTTTGTTTATCATGAAATACTGGTAGTTACCTCTTTTCCCTATCATTATTTAGTCCCATGTTATTGCTATGTAAATCGACACATGTTTACTTACATGTTCTGTTTTGCTATTTTTTCTACAGATAGCTTACCTTGAGTTTTGCAAGAAACGAGGTTTTGTTACGTCTTACATATGGGCTTGTGCCCCTTTAAAGGGTGAAGATTATATATTACACTGCCATCCAGAAATGCAGAATATGCCCAAGCCTGAGAAGCTGCGGCAATGGTCTCCCTCTCTCTCTGTCTCTCTCTCATGTGTGTTTGTTTGTCTTTGTGTATGCATTTCTGCATATTTTCCTTCTCTGATTTTAACTAATTCACTTGTGCAGGTATCAGTCAATGATAAAAAAAGCAGCTGAAGAAAAAATTGTGGTCAGTCACACTAATTTATATGATCGGTTTTTTATCCCCACTGGGGAATGTAACTCCAAGGTAACAGCAACTCGTTTGCCATATTTTGATGGTGACTATTGGTCTGGTGCTACCGAGGATGCGATCAGTGCGATTGAACAAGGGATGGCAGATACGCAGAAGAAATCGAAGAAAACAATAACAAAGAGAACTTTGAAAGCCATGGGGCATACAAATCCTTCTGATGGCTCTACCAAAGATATTCTTCTGATGCAGAGAGTAAGTATTCTAAACCTTTTCCTTTCTAATTCTTCCTACTAAATTGGTGGCTTAAAAGTTATCTTCTAATTATCTACTTCTTCACTTTGCATACTCTAGATGAAGCAACCTTGGTGGCTTAAAATATACCCTATCTAGTCAAGTGAGACCAGTGTGTGAACTCTGATAGATATGGGTACAAACAGAGCACAAACTAATGCTTGATTAATACGATCACCTTCATTTTGATCTGCTACTTCCCTAGGGTGTAAGGCGGGCAATATATTATCCAGATTCTGTGGTTTCCTGGGAAATATCTATTCCTTGATCACAATATCAATATTTGAGTGTGTGAATGTTAGCCTTAAATTTCAACAATGATAACAGTCAATAGGTCTTCGGAAAGAATAAATTATTTACACGAGCATTGTCAATTGCATTAATGCTATTAATAGATTTACCCTCTTTTTCTACCTGTTATTATCTCTCGTCTTATTTTGTTGCGTCTTCCTTTTTAGATGGGTCAAACCATTTTACAGAGTAAGGAGGACTTTATAATTGTCGACATGCAGTATGTTTGCACGCACTGTCATGAAGCAATATTATCTGGACGACGCTGGTCTTGTGGTCAGTGCAAAAGTTTTCACCTCTGTGGAAGGTAATGAATCACTCTGAAGTCTCTCCTTCTCTTCCAAACTTTTTATGTCTCCTTTAACAAGAATGTTCTCATTGAAATGTAGTATTGTTCATCCTTCTTAGCTACCTGATATCTTATTTCCCATCAAGGAACAAGTGGGATGAGCACTACTACATAATTGATGTGTAATGTTTTATCTCTATTTACTTTTTGAATGTATATGTTGCAGATGCCATGACGCTGAGCGCAAAAATTGTGGACAGGACATTCACATCTCCATCAACATGGAACGACATGTGCTTTCTCAGGTGAACTTTAAACCTTATGAGCTCTATGGTATTCTATTAGCCTGCCCAGTAGATAACTAAGCGAGTGGCAAAGGAAACTTAAAAGTTTATACCAGTCAATTAGTGTTAACATCTACCAAGCTTAAAATAATATGAACCGGCCTAGGTACCAGTTTTACCAAATGCATTGTAGATTTAAATATATGCTCCCGTTAATTGTTAGAGTGATATATTTGTACTTATAAAAATTAAATCTGATTAATTCGTATGACTTTTGCTCTTTTTCAGGTTGTGGTGGAGGATATGCTTTCTGACACTAAGGACGAAGATGTTATTTCAAACAACAATTTACTTGAGAATAGGCATAGTTTCTTGAGCTTGTGTGAGAAAAAACACTATCAGTTTGGCACACTTCGCCGGGCCAAGTATTCCTCAAAAATGATTCTGCATCATCTCCATAATGCTACTGCGCTAACTTCTGGGAATACATGCAGTCTGTGCCATAAGGATGCTGTGATTGATCAGAGATGGGTGTGTGAAATGTGCCCAGAGTTTGATGCTTGTGCAACATGCTATCGAGAGAAAGGAAGCTCTTGTCATATTCATAAGTTGACTCTAAGTTCTTCAGCTAGCCGTAGCCATACGACAGAGAGTCAACAGGCACCAAAAAAAGGATTTCTGGTATAAAAGTTATAATTTTTAATATTTCAACATTTCTTCGGACTTGCATGTAGTAGTTTTCATCTTTTCTCATGATAATATTATTATTAAAAATAATGATAAATATAATATTCATCATTCCGTCTTTGCAAATAGTAATTTTAGTTGGCCAAAGGAAAAGTTGCACTGTGCATGCGTGTGTACGGTTTTTGGTGATGTTCAGTTTCTTTGTCAGGTCATTATGCTTTAGACTTATAGCGTAAAAATGTGGTGCAGATAAGGGAACTGCTGGATGTTTTACAGCATGCAACTACATGTTACCCAACCAAGATTCAGCCTTGCTTTTACCCAAACTGCCTCCAAATGAAGAAGCTAATCCACCATGCAGTCAAGTGCACGGTTCGGGCTTCAGGAGGTTGTCAGTTCTGTAAGAAGGCATGGTCCGGATTGATTTTGCATTCGTTAAACTGTAGAAAACTGAATTGTACCACACCGCGTTGCATGTGAGTATTCTTTGCATTTAGCCACCATCCCCTCCACACAAAAAGGGGTCTTGCTTTTTTCGTTTTCATTATCTGCATTACCATAATTGCTCTATTTTTTTGCTCATTTATCGGATTATTTGGTATTGAAGGGACCTGAAGAAGCATGCAGAAGAGCGTCGGCTGAAGAATTAGTCAGGTAGTGAGCAGTGAAGGCTGCTAAGAGTTGATAGTCTAAAGTGTACAGAATAGGGCAGGATTGTCAACAGTGGCAGCCTAATGTATAGAAAGTTGAGCTTCCAGCGTTAAGTGTTGCACCGCTCAACGATGTTGTCAAATAAAAACACAGTAAAATCTGAGTCTAGTACCAACCCCATGTATACAAACTTTGTGGCATTCCTTCGGATGGGTTGTGACTCAAGGGGTTGGTACGGTTCCAAAACAAAATAGGCTTAGAAAAGGTATGCTTTTGATAACTGGTTAAGGCTCTTTCTGCAGTCCTTACCCCTTCCCTGAACAGATAGTTTTCTTGGACATCAGTAGACGAGCGCCTGTTTAGAATTGGTAAATCAGAACCTCTAGTTTGAGGCAATCACAGTTTTTATGTCTTCTTCTCGTTCTTTAGGTTTCTGATGTAATCTTCCGGTGACTTGATCATTTATGTACTTGTACATGTAAATTCAATGTCGTTTTTTAGTATTTACCAGAAAGAGCTTTGTTGTGTTGTGTCTTCTCTGTGCTGTAGTTTTTTGAAGGAGGTTTTGAGCTTGGAATCTCTTGTTTGTCAATCAGCTAATTCTTCTGCGAGAATGCCTCGAAAACAAGATAATTTTTCATTAAACTGTTGAGCGTCGAGCAATGTATTAGAAGGCCGAGGCGTGGGCCAGGCGTCCAAAGGATAGCCTTGTCTTAAATTTTTTTTAATATATATGTTTTATATATTATACATATAATTGTATAAAAAATAATATTTTGTATAATAAACATCTATTCTCAATTTATCATTCAAATCCGTTCTCAATAATACTTTGTGCCTACTTGTAGCTGTGCCTATTATTAGTGTGCTGTTGCTCTTGAAATGCATTGCTACTTTAATGTGTTGTATGGTCTGAATATGCTTCCTATTTTTGGTACTAGTTGCCATCTTCCGCTCGGTGAAGTTGAAAATGCAAAGCGGTACATGGTGTTTATGTAGTTTTGTGTTCCGAATCGGTAAAGGTGTATGTTTTGTGTCATAATGTTACAATGTTGTTTATGTAGTTTTATATATTTTAGTATTATATTGATCATAGCCTTTGTATCTACTTTAACCAATATCAAGTATTCGCCGTTAAGATCATCACACACAAACTATATAAAAAAAATTAAAATAAAGTAAAATCAAAAAATAAAAATCTCAGAGACCCTAACCTTTAAAATTGGGAATTTGTGGGGCTTGCTGACGGCGATGTTGCTAGGTGACTTCGGTGGGGTGACAATGGCTGAGCTGCTGTGTGTTTTGGTCTGGCGACGCGAGAGGAGTGAAGAAGGCAAAGGCGCGATTGAATAAAAGAGATGAGGTATGGTCCGTATGGAGATTGGAGATTAAAAATCCTTACCCAAACGGCATCGTTTTGGGAGGTTTTTTTTTTTAATTTTAACAAAAAAAAGACAAACAAGGTGCCTAGACGTCTTGAGGCACACCTCCGTCGCCTCGGCATCTCCGGTGAAGCCTTCTACCCACTCCCTCAAAACAAAGGCAGGAACACTGACGCCCAACCTCAAAGGACGCCTAGGCGAGCCTTTTAAAACACTGATGTCGAGACATAAACGTTGGTTGTGACTAGAAGCTCTTGAACAATAATCTTAGTCTATAATTTGTGAAAATTTTCAGTTAAATAAAAACAAAAACTAAAATGACTAAGAATATCCTAAATTTTTGTCAAATTATTTTGACTCATTGTTTATCAAACTGGGGGTATTCTAATCATTTTTTTTTTTAACAGAAGTTTTTCACGGAAGTACCAGAAAATGATTGAGGTGGAGAAACTCAGCGATCGCTTCTATCAATTTCAAGTCTTTGGGATAAAAGTGAGAAATTATGTAAATCTCAGACACTATTTTAACTAAAATGGCATAACAAAATGAATACACAAAGCAGGAGAGCAGTATGGTCGGAACCAGAACCCCTCCAGACCCGAAGGAACTGAGCTCACTCATCAAATGATCTGGGCCACTGAAATTTGATCCAACGGCTACAAATAAGGGGCCTCATTAAAAGTTATAATAATTGTAGCTGTTTGATCAAATTTCAATGAGTCCGGAGAGGATCCGGTTCCAGTATGGTCACGTGCCAAAAAACCCAAATAAAGAAGAATGGTCCTACGTGTACTAAAGCTGACGTGTCATATCTCAGTTGAAAGAAAGCCTGAAGATCATTCGACCGCCACCACCTTCGTCGGTCCGCGCAGGAAACAGATCCAAAAATTGAAATCCCCAAAATAAATCCCCCTTCTTTCCCTGTCAAAACCCTAAAATCTCCGTCCCTGAAAGATTTCAGAGCCTAAGGAAGAAGAAGAAGAAATGGCGGTTCCGGTGGTCCCGTTCCCGATCTTGAATGCAGTGAGGGTTATAGGAGTGATAGTGGCGGCTCTGGTGCTCACGTGGAACGTTCATTTCCGCGGTGGATTGGCTCTCATTTCCGATGACAAAAGTCTTATTTTCAATGTACGTCTCTGCCCAAATCCTCATTTTCTCTCACTTTCTTCTACTTAAAGTTCTAATCTTGATTTTTCAGAATTTCTTTTATATTAATCTGTTGGGAAATTAATTTCGAATTTTGTTTAATGGTTGATGGGTTTGCTTAGTTGACTTCTACTGGGTACTGGGTTTATCATGTAATTTGTTTTAAAGCTTAATTGTTGTCGAGTCATGCAATACTATGTTTCTCTTCTTTGCTTGTATCTTCCGTGTGATCCCCCGCTCCACTCAAGTTCGAATCTTCATTCTCCTAGTTTGGATTAGATTATGCTATTGTCCCGATCAAAGAAAGCTCATTCTATTAAATTTTTGTAGTTCACTATCATCTTGAGCTGGAAATTGATGCTTCTTTGGCCAATTTCCTGGTTGTTTGATCTAGGAGAAATTTCTCTTTGTAAATTAAGCATTTGGTGCATTCCCATTGCTCTCTCTCTCTCAATTTTATATGTTTGTCGTGTTTGTTGTAGGTTCATCCGGTATTAATGGTGATTGGGTTGATACTGCTCAATGGAGAAGGTAAAGTTTCTGTTCTTATGGCACTTGGCTCGGTATCTAGTTACGGATTTCTCAATGATGCGTCTCCCTCCCTCCCTCCCTCCCTCCCTCCCTCCCACCCTCCCTCCCTCTCTCTCTCTCTCTCTCTCTCTCTCTCTCTCTCTCTCTCTCTCTGTAATCTTGCATTAAAGTTATTGTGATTACCTTGGGTGATTGTGTCCCAATACAATGAGTTCCTAGAGCAGGCCAAGGATGATAAGTTTGATGTGTTTGTGGAAATATAATCGTATCGTATGTTAAAAATGTTCTTGATGGATTTTAGATGTAATCGGGTACTTTTCTTTTTCCTCCTTTCGCAAAGAGTTGTGAGAGAGCAATAAGTATATTTTTTTGTTCATCTTGTGTTTCAGTTACAGGTGGTTTTATTTCCTTTGCTTTAAAATGTGAAATAATTCTATAGGGGATTCTATGGAATCTGTGAAGTTATCAACTACCTGTATGCTTACCAAAATTGCTATGAATTTGAACCATCCCATGTTTCTACGATGATGCAGCCATGCTAGCATACAAGACGGTTTCAGGAACAAAAAACTTGAAAAAATTAGTTCATCTTACACTACAATTCCTTGCCTTTTGCTTAAGCATCATAGGCGTATGGGCTGCTTTGAAGTTCCACAACAATAAGGGCATTGACAACTTCTACAGTCTGCATTCCTGGTTGGGTCTAGCTTGCTTATTCCTCTTCACCCTCCAGGTACCTTTATAGTTACTGTTTTTCTTTGCCTGAGAAGATAGCTTGTACTACTTTTTTTTTAGCCAGTTTTCACCGAGGTTTTCTTTTCCCCAGTGGGCTGCTGGATTTGTAACGTATTGGTTCCCAGGAGGCTCGAAACACAGCAGAGCTAACTTGCTGCCATGGCATGTATTTTTCGGTGTTTATACTTACGCCCTTGCTGTTGTTACAGTAACTACTGGTATTTTAGAAAAAGTCACCTTCCTCCAAACCCACCAAGTAATCTCACGCTATTCAACCGAGGCTTTGCTCGTGAACTCTCTCGGAATATTGGTCGTTGTTCTGGGAGGTTTTGTTATCCTTGCCGTTATTACTCCGATGAATAATAATAGAGGTGATGTTCTCAGAGGACCAATAGAGTAAGCACAAGCTGCTCAACTGTACTGACTTTAGTTCACAAAGAAGGCATAATTTTACCCTAATATATGGATTACAAGATTTTGTTACTGTCAAAAGATGAGTGTATTAAAGTAACAATTCCTTTGGTTCTTCCTTTCTCATCTGTTATTTATTTATTTATTTTTGCAAAATGGTTATCATTATTGGTTCTTTGCAAAGCAAGGGTAAGGCTGTGTGCGAGAGAAGTTTGTCCCCTTCCCCTCGTAAATCAGGAAGCCTTGTTGGCTTGGGTCTCCCTTTCTGGTTATCATTATTCATGTCTTGGTTTATTGATGGCATGATATGGCATCTGGAGGTTCCATTTAGGATAATAGGGTGGCAATTTCAGACGCGACTCAAAATCTTCGCTGATTTGGAACGTTGCGCTTTCGTTTTTAAATAATGATCTGGATTTGTATAAGAAGAAAATTGTATAATCATCCAGTTGAGTTCTTAAGATGTAAATTGTAATCAATGGCAAGAGACTTGTAACAGAAGTGTTACAAGAGCATTCATATTTACGCCTGAGGTCCTGTGGTTGATTCTCTTCCTACTCGTATAGCTTTGTATAAAAATAAATGAATAGAATTGAAAATCGAGATGGTGCATTTTTTTAATTTATAATTATTAAGGTGAGGAGCAGAGTTCAAAACTAATACAATAATTTAGAAGATGACAGAATTTCGAACACGTGACGCATTGGTGAAACCCAACACCCTATCGGCCAGTATACTAGACCACATGCAGAGCACGGTCATTAAAACATACCAATACCACAACTCCCAAGTAGAACAGGCAAAACTTGTGTAACATAAATTTAAAACATCTGACTTGTGTCTCAATGACTCAATCCACAGACAGACACAGATAAGAGTGAGTGAGATCAAAAGCTAAAAAAAAGAGGAACTTCTGGCTCTGGTCTTCTTGTTTGCTAAAGGCTGCTGACTCCGAATCCACTGATTTCAGCATGCACATATAATTTTGAAGAAAACTCGAGAACCATAAGACCATTTCCGAGAGGGGAATATAAAATGATCACATCCACAGGTGTTCTCTTCCGTATTCGCGCACAATGACGGGCACGCTTGTGGGTGGAACCTAACAAAAGCACAAAAACATACGCGTCATCAGTCTTTTTCCTAATGAGAATGAACAGAAGTAATCTCATGAGCCATGAGTCGTCGTGATGACTTGCAAGTTCAGAATTTGTTGCAACAAGAAGAAGGGGACTTACCATGCCATAATCCGTGATTATCATTGAAATGTAATCTGATGGCAGTGCATCATAACTGCCAATGACAAATTAAAACAGGAGTGCACGGTTACTATGGGGAGATTAAAGCTGAGAATCGCGTTAAGTGCACAACACAACAGAATAATAAACACTTTACGTACATCAGATTCAGCGGTTGAAGATTTTCACAATTCGCGTGACCATCCAAAGGATTGACCTCCCTCCCAGGAACCTTTAAAATGACATCTGGATCACCTGCAAGAAGAACCATTACCAGAGTAACCAAGCAAGCACTTCTTATAAAAACTTTTCAGAATGACCAAAGCTCTATGCTACGAGTGCATACCGAGCTCATTAGAGCATATCGAATCAAGCTGTACCCTTTCATGAAACTTATATGCCTCACAACATACCAATACAGGTACACGGAATGCATGAGCTACCATAGCAACACAAGCAGTCCCAACCCTTGAGTAAACTGTTCCATTAGAGAGCACTGAAGAAGCGCCTAGAAAAACTCGAGTAACTTCATGCATGATATAGGAAGCAGCATTTATATGAGTGTAAGTGCAGCTGAGGCCCTTTCCCACCAACCTACGAAGTAAACGCTGTCCTTCAAGCTTTGGACGAGCGTCTACCACCACAACGCGAAACTGTTTGCCAAGCTCATGGGCATGCAATAGCAACATTTCAACTGCAGAGGATGACCCGTACGTTAGAAGAACATCACCATCCCTGATTTTGCTAACTGCATGCTTGACTATCACGTTGTCAGCAAGTATAATCTTCTCGGCTATGAACCGATCAATATCTGACTGGAGAGATGCTTTTGCTTCTGACTCGGACATAGTTAAAGGTAACTTGGCAATTCGGCTCTTCAGAAACCGAATTGCATTCCCCATGGTGATTGAAAGTGGCCTGCACTCACTGAAAAATGAAACGTAACTACTTATTTTTGCTGTCAAATCCCTACTCAGGTTTTTCTCTGGTGGTGTCGAATAGTCTTTAATGGCCTCCTGAAGTGCTAGAAGCATGGCAATACAACGAGCATTACCACCCGATATATCTCCTGATAAATACTGTAACCCAACCTGACATTCGTACAAAAAGCTACAATTAGATGGAACCGTAATCTCTTTTATAGTGACATTAACCTCTCGACATCATCAAGCAAAAGGCTCAAACCAACAAGCTGACGTAATCATCTAAATACCTTATAAACAGCAGGATGCACAGGGTCAAGTTGGAAAAACTTGGACTCGAGATCAGGAAGCTGAGTTCCATGCTCGTATTGAGGCAAATGCCTGAACAACTCAACCCTGTTCCTGGCCTCAGTTTGCTTAACCACCGACCGCCTTTTCGCCTTCTCCACACGACTCTTATCATCATATTGCATTCGCGGATGAGGAACTTCTTTCTTCCTCTCTTTCTCAGGCGGACGTTCACTGCCACCACCTCCGCCACCGCCCTTCTTCTCAGATACCGCCACAGATGATTGTGACGCAAGTTTCGTGGCCTTAGGCGGTTTCACATTTGCTGCTGCCGAAGCAGAAGCAACAACAGAAGGTGTTTTACCTCCATCAGCTAATAACACAATGCAAGGAACACATTCATAATCAACATACGAAATTCGAATTCTTTGAATACAATTACATTTCTATTAAAAACCACTTGTGAATCAGTAAAAGCTGGAAAAACATACCTTTCGCAGCGGCCTTAGCTGCTCGTTGAGCTTCCTGAAGGGCCCGCCTTTCGGCTTTCGTTGTTTTCTCTTTCAGTGGCTTCGAATTCCCAGCTCGCTCGCTTTGCACTTCCGTTGATGCATCAACATCTTTCTCTGCAAAAGTTTCAATATTTGTTTCTTCAAGCTTAGCAATCACAATATGCCTGAGCTAAATTAAAATCCCAAATCAAATCAAAGTAATCGAACAGCAATCAGCAATTACCAGAAATCCCAGAAGGCATCTTAACCACGGAGACAGTCATCAACCCACTCGCGGGGACGCTACTCGCCTTCACGGCAGCCGTCAGATCGAACCCTCCACTAGGAAACGAAGAAGACGTTGTCAAACCCCCAGCTGCTCTTACTCTTCTGAAGGTTCGACCCGGCGACATGACGACGTCGTTCAGGAACTCACCATTCCCCATCACAATTCCATACGACGACGACGCAGTAGGAGGCGAGGTGGGGAAGAGCTCAGAGGAGTTGTTGTAACTCTCGACGAGTACAGATTCTCGGCGGGCCGGTGAGGCGGGAACCGCAGGAAAAAGAACCGGACGGCTGGTGTCGGAGGAGTGACGTGGCGGGGGGATCATTACCGGAGAGAGGGAGTTACCGGAGGGGGAGTTGGAGACGGGAGGCGAGGAGGAGGCGATGGGGTCGGGCGAGGCGAAGAACCCGACTTGTCGGACCTTGGGGTCGCTGACTGCGCGGGGAGGCCGGCGAGGGTCCATTTGGGAATTTGTGGGTGTGGAGTGAGGGTTTTGGGGGGTGGGGAGAGTGGGTTTTGGGGTGCGGAGAGAAGTTTGGGGGGTTTGGATCGTTGGATTTGATCGGCGAGGGGAGGGAGAAGACGGGAAGCAGCAGAGAAATGCAGAGCGCGTGAAAAAGAAGTGGGAAATTTCCACTTCGTAACTGTCGTTTGATGTTTTTTTACATTATCGTTTGAAAGTAGAACAAAAATGGTGACTGCTTCTGCCATTGAGCATTATACACAGGGCCATTGACGATGACATAACAAGATTCTCAAAAGATTCTTCATCTTTTTCAAAATTTGTTACTTACGTGACTAACAAAATAATCCGCATGTAAAAGAGTATCATTAGACTGTAACGTTTGTGATATAAAAAAGCAGAGTTTAGAATGATTTTTGTAGTTCGAATAGCTTGCACGAATGATATTCATATGAAAGGCTCGAATGGCAGTGAGCATAATGACATTCCCATGAAAGGCTCGTCTAGAACTAGCTTGCGTGAATAGGACCAGTTTCTGTTAGAAGTGTTTTTAATTCGAAGTGTTTTTTGTAAAAACACATGGAAGTTCCTTCTAAAGAAGCATTTGATACCTGCTTCTCTACAAAATGCTTTTTACGAGCCAAAACTCTAATGTTTATCTTTGCATTTGAGATTATGAGTTTGTGTTCTCCTTCCTCTAATATCGCTTGCATCAAGCGAACAAATGTACATATGCAATCTGGCGTTCATATTGTACCTATTCACCAATGGGAGCAGTGCAGAAGGATAAAACGGGAGTGGAAATCACTATATCGTTTAAGAATGTTTTGACGAGCAACATTTAGTAATCAAAATCCGAAGCAACGTGAATGGAACAGATTTATAAGGATTCTGATAGAAACACACGCATGGCCACAGCCAAGATCAAAGAGGGGAGCTAAATTTTCAAAAATAAATTGAAGTGCCAAATAGAGGAACTGTTATTGGATAGAAGATAACCCAATACTACTACAGAGTACATGTAACACCACAATATCAATGCCTGGACCTTTCTACTCACAGCGCCACAGACAATCAAATTTTAAGAACAACGTTGGCATCGAAGTATAAGCCCATGCATGACAACCGCAAGGTTACAATCCTCCTCTTTCGGGAAGGAAGTCTACAGGGATCACATAAAGCTTGGGGCGACTGGACCCTTTGAAAGTCCAAGGCGAACTTCCATTGCATGATGTGTGTCCACAGGCCGGAAGGTTTCAGATTCCCGGGGGTCTGCAAATAGCACAACGAAACATATAAGAAACCAAAACACCCAAAAAAAAACATCTGTATGCGTTTCCCTTGCTAAAACGGCTCCATAATATAGCTAACCAACCAGGCAGACCAGACTTTTCTGGGGAATGACTCAAGAAAAGGTGATTGATTTAAGGAAAATTGGACAATCTGGACTTCCTAGGTTTTACTAAGATCGACTGACCACCTTAGAAGCTTCGGCTTCTATATAAGTATGCAAGTTCCAAAATATAAGCATACTAACTGCATTTCAGGGATCAGCATGCAATTAAAACAATATATGCCATCTGGGGGATAAAACTTCACTAGTTTAGAGCAAAAAGTGATAATTCCACTCAAGAAGAAGTTTCAAATCATTACTTACTGACCCCTCATTGTTATATTTAGCATCTTGAAGATGAATAGAAATTAAAAGACAAATCAAATTACAGAACGCAAACTCCTAATGACATCAACACTATTTGAAAATGAATTGATCAGACCAAAAAAGGCTGCATGTTTCTAACTCATGGGGCTTACTAAGGATGTTTAAACGAGGCAAGTACAAGAGGACCCTGGTTGGTGACCTATTTACAAAGAGGAATGTAATAAGGCTCCAATTGATCATAAACATTGAAGGAGTTCAAACAAATAGTTCAAAGAGAAAACCAGGAACAGTTAAAGCTTCAGATAGCAAGATTATTTACTAGGTATAAGAAGAGTATTTTCTTACCATTCAGGTAATCCTCAAAGCCAAAATCATCCAATCTTCCGGTCATAGCCTCCAAACCCAACATTGAAGAAGGAATTGGTCCAGCAGGCCTCTGGAATCTGCAGTTGTTTCAAAGAATAGAGTACGATTAGTGACTCAGATTTAACTCCAGTTTACAAATTTATGCACTACCTAAACTAGCAAGCATTGGTGTATACAAACTAAAGAAAATAAACACTCAGTGTTTTAAGCTCCATGATATACAATTACATCCACCAATAATATACGGACTTCGGAGAAAACTCAGACTACAAAACAAGATTCTGTAAGTTCTTGCTTACATTCATACTCAGTCTGGATATCTGACAAAACTAAAAGCACCTCAAATTGATAGGGACCTGGTGTTATAATCAACTCAATATAGAGGATGCGAAAGAACATAAGAACACAAATTTCCATCATCTTATTCCTAATTGAATCAGTTTTTCGTCAATGAGTGAGAGATAATGACCCAAATCGGGCACAACCTAAGAGCACAAACTGTAGAAAGAGATTAACACCTACACAGACAGAACCACCAACAAAGCTCTAATGCAAAAGTTTCATACTGAAAAACCATTCCGATACATAACCAACAATTCCACAACGATTCCAAACAAAAAACGTAACAAGGTTTCGCATAAAAAGTCGGCGTAATATACAAATACAACAAGAAAAAAACCCTAACTTTTCAACATAGCAACACATGTATACTTCCACTCAATCATAAAAATAAGAGGAACCCATTACAACAATTCACAAACACAAGTCAGACTTCGACAAAAACAAAAGAATCGCATACCGAGAAAGGATTTGCCTTTCGAGATCCATCTTCAGTGGAAACGCACTTCCATAAGTGTACCCCAAGATTTTCCTATTTATCTGCTCCTGAGTTACCTTCGCCTAAAACCCAACAAGTAAATGAACCCAAATCAACAAAATTTAATCACACATCTTCAATTCCAAACAAACAGCAACGCAAATCAAGAGAGATAAGAGAGCAAGAGAGAGAGAGAGAGAGAGAGAGAGGAAAAATACCGATTCCAAAGCAGATTCGACAGGGTGAGCGCCGACGAGGTCGCTCTTGACGCCGTGAAGTCCGAACCGAAGGGCGTCGTTCTGGATTCCTCCGATTTGGTGCTCGATCGTCTTCGGTGCCTCCATTTTGCTTTCTCTGGTTCTCCCTTCTTTTACAGCAAGCAATGTATTTTGTACAGACTTCGCTGCAAGATATAGTGGCCCGGGGGGGGGGGGGGGGGGGGGGGGGGGTTGGGGGTTGTGGTTGGGGGGTGTGGTTTTGGTGGGGTTGGGGGTTGGGGTTGGGTTTGTTTTCAGAATTTAACTTCAATTTTTTGGGTTGGGTCAATTGGGTTTTTAGCTGCGAGCCCATGTAGTCTTGATTCAGGCCCATCATTTTAACTGTGTTGGGCCCAACGGTGGTTGTTGGGTTTGCTTATGTGGGCTGGTTATTTTATTTTATTTGTGTAATGCTTCTTCTTTTTTTATTATTTTATTTTGGGCAAAAGATTGTTTAGTACTCTGAAGTTTCGTGGTTTTCAACATTTAGTACATCAAGTTTTTTTTGTCACAGAGTCATACCTAAAGTGTTAATTTTGAAACAGTCTCATACATTCGTTAGTCAAACTGTTAAGTCTGCCGTTAATTGATGACTTGGCGCTTATGTAGACAATGATTGGGCGCCGCGTGGATTTTTTTAACAAAACCGTCTTCTCCCTCCCTCATCCCCGCACCCTATCCCTCCCTCATCCCCCGCACCCTATCCCTCCCTTCTCTCTTCTGTAACCAAGGTCTTTGGGTTTCAGGTTCGAGTACGAAACCGAGATGTTGATGACCTGACTCGACTCATCGTACTCGATCCACGAGTTCACCAAATCGCCGCTCTTGAGATTGATGTCGACGGCATCCAGATCCAACTCGACATGATTCCTGTTGATGTCTTTTCTCTTTCTCCGTCACATCACCTCCAAAGGGTTTCTTTTGTAGCGTAATTGAAATGGTTGGGCGCATATTGACCCATGTGCTTTTCTTTTGTTTGCTCTTGAGATCAATGTCGACGGCACCCAGATCCAACTGATAGGATTTTTACCACCTACAAAAGTAAGGATAAAAACACTTAAAAATACTTGCAAGAGTACAAAGTTGTCGTAGTATAGCAACTCAAGTAAGGTCGTTTTCCACAGGGATTGAATGAATAATTTGTGTTTAAAACCAACTCTTAATTAATTATTTAAAACAAAGTTTGGAAAATGTTGATTTTAGAATTTAATATAATGAAAACGAATTTTAAAATAAAAAACAATTAAAGAAAT
Source organism: Pyrus communis (assembly GCF_963583255.1). Classification (NCBI taxonomy): domain Eukaryota; kingdom Viridiplantae; phylum Streptophyta; class Magnoliopsida; order Rosales; family Rosaceae; genus Pyrus; species Pyrus communis. Next base: position 22,153,707 of record NC_084813.1, on the reverse strand, counting down.
TAACTAGAGAACAATTTAAAGAAAATCAATTTGTAAAAGCCTAGGGTTCTGCCGTCCCTTTAACAATCCTACGCAATTTTATCAATTACTTATGAATTTCTACATACATGCTTTGAAGGTTAGGTTTTCCTAACACATATTTTCCTCGTGATGTTCAAGCGAAAACGTATATCTAACATGCAACCCGTCTGTGATGTTCAGATCAAATGTAAACATGCAAGACTCAGTAAGCTTTGTGAAAACCCTTTGAAAAACCATGCAACCCTTAAGAGCGTGATGTTCACCTTAAGTGAACTTACAATTACTAATCACAAGAAGCCTTCTTCAATTTCAGGGTGATGTTCCAACAGAAATTGCATCAAATTACTTGTCTAAAAACCCTAATGGTCGCGAATCATTAAGACAATTAGATAGTTTTAATCGCGGTAATTAATAATTCAAAACAAGCATGCATACATTCATAAGCAAATTAATAAAATCACAAATTCATGTTAAGGCTCAAGACTTCGCCCTAACAAAAGAACTAGTTACGAACAATCATAATAAAATATTATTAAGAACAAGGATAGAAAACACGTAGAAAATAAACTTGAATTGTCAAAGGCTTGTGCGTTTCCTCCTCTCCTTCCCTTCTCACCCTAACGGCTAAAAAGTCTTATTTATACTACACAAAATAAAACCGTAAAAAGTCTTAGAATAAAACTAGGAAACATAATAAAATAATAAAACAGAAAATAAAAGGTTTCCTATTTAAACTGAAATTCGGATTTTTCAGAAAATCAAACTTTTGACCGACCAAATCAACTCCGATTTAGTCCCAAAATGTCTCTTTTGAAAACTGGAGACGTCCCCTACAAATCCTCAGAAGAAATCTTTCTCAAAATATGCCATCTCCAAAATACCCAAAATGTTCAGAAATGTCAATCTGGAAAAGCTGTGCGCTAGACCTTTATTTCATCGCCACGGTCAAACAGTTTGATAGAAAAATCTGAAATTTTGATACAATCATCTTGAAAGACTCACGAACAACCTCCAATTGGAATCACTCCAAAATTTATCCGTTTGATTACTTTTTACCCCAAAGGAAGTCGAATGTTCTACATTAGAAATATAACTCAAAGTATCAAAGTTCACACATAATAACCAATAAATTATTACTAAGATTAGGGCAAAATACATAGTATAATATCGACTCATCACCAACCCGATGTGCTTTTCTTTTGTAGTGCGCCATTTTCTCAAAGTTGTACGCGATCAGGTTTGGTTTGATTTGTTTGGTGGGATTCGATGAGGTTGGGTTTTATTTTACTTTTTCTTGAATTTTTTTTGGTTTTTTGGATTTGTTTTTTGTTGGGTTTAATTTGTTTGGTGGGATAAATTTGTTGGTGAATTTTTGTTCTTGGTGGTGTGCAAAAAATGATTAAACTTTAGCTTGAAAAGAATTGAAAGATGGAAGCTTGGTGAGATCGAGAACCGCGACATGGTGGGTTAGTGCAGATGAGAGAATGGAGGGATAAGGAAGGAAGGAGGAGAGAAGGGAGGGAGAGGGTGCGGGGACGAGGGAGGGAGAAGACGGTTTTTTTTTTTAATTTTTTTAAACCCTTCTGAAAAAAGAAAAAAAAAAATCCACGTGGACCCCTTGATGACATGTGGTGCCCAATCATTGTCCACTTAAGCGCCACATCATCAGTAAACGGTAGACTTAACAGTTTGACTAACGGATGTATGAGATTGTCCCAAAATTAACACTTCAGGTATGACTCTGGGACGAAAAAAACTTGATGTACTAAATACTAAAAACCACGAAACTTCAGGGTAGTAAACAAAGTTTAACCCTTTTTTTTTTTTTTTTTCAATACACAATCCTTGTAGTTCAAGCTCTTCTCTACATCACGCTAATCACATTGTAAAGTGAAATTTTTTGCAGTCGAGATATGAACAAAGGAATCATGCAGACACCAATTTGATATGAAATCACTAAATCTAAATAACTAATGTTGTCAATGTACCATACAAATTAGTAAGCAAGTCAAGAAACTACCATTGAGAATAAAACGATTCCACTTTTATCTTCCAACATTCTGAAAACTTATAAAATAGAAGATAAATTTTCAAAATTGTTAGGAATACAAACTCCCAAAACCTGTACATGCTGATTGAACCACCAACTCACTCAAAACATTCAATTCTGATCGAATTTGGATCCTGATTTCTTCCTGGTTTCAAAAAGACGAATTAACATAATCAAACCACATCTATGGTGTTCATACTTCAAAGATGTCTGTGCAATACAATAGCATTAGAAAATCACACTTCAACACAAATCAACTGAAGAAATTATAAACTGCGCAGGCTTTTCATCAAAATCACAAAAATCCAATGCAAATCATATATGCACATATAATATTTGCATTTTTTGGACTTTCACTTTTAGCATTGCTAATATCACTTGCTATTTTTGGGTAGCAATATCACAAAACATCAAATTTTGCATCCAAAATATAATTTCCTGCATGAAAACAGCAAGAATAAAATTTAGTCCTACTATTTTGTTTCTATTATTTTCAGCTAGTTGTAAATTTAGTCCTACTATTTTGTTTCTCCTATGGACGATATTTAATTCATTACTAGTTTAGATTTTAGACTCGTTTGAAAATATTTTTTTAAACCACTTCAATAAAGAAGTGCTTCTAATAATAGTGTTTTTATTAGAAGCCAGTTAATCTTTTTCATAAAAATGTTAAGTACTTTTGAACACAAATAGTTAGAAGAGTTTTTAGTGATCTAAAGTAGCTAGCACATCGGCCAAGGGAGTGATCCTTAAATGTATATTCTCATCCCTACCTAGCACGAGGCATTTTGGGAGCTCACTGGCTTCGGGTTCCATGGGAACTCCGAAGTTAAGCGAGTAGCACGCGAGAGCATTCCCAGGATGGGTGACCCATCGGGAAGTTCTCGTGTGAGTTCCCAGAAACAAAACCGTGAGGGCGTGGTCGGGGCCCAAAGCGGACAATATCGTGCTACGGTGGTGGAGCGGGCCTGGGAAATGGTCCCCCCCCCGGGCCGGGATGTGACAATTTGGTATCAGAGCCTAACCCTGGTCGTGGCGTGCCGACGAGCTCCTAAGAGGGGTGGATTGTAACATCCCACATCGGCCAAGGGAGTGATCCTTAAATGTATATTCTCATCCCTACCTAGCACGAGACCTTTTGGGAGCTCACTGGCTTCGGGTTCCATGGGAACTCCGAAGTTAAGCGAGTAGCACGCGAGAGCATTCCCAGGATGGGTGACCCATCGGGAAGTTCTCGTGTGAGTTCCCAGAAACAAAACCGTGAGGGCGTGGTCGGGGCCCAAAGCGGACAATATCGTGCTACGATGGTGGAGCGGGCCTGGGAAATGGTCCCCCCCGGGCCGGGATGTGACAAGTGTCATCTATATTTCCTTACGCAATGACATAGACAAGTAGTATTATAATACATGTCATTTTTTTTAGAAAAAAACTAATGAAAATAGCTTGAAAACCTAGTTTTAACGATAAGAACAAAATAAATGGTAAAGTAAATAGTACCAGGATTGATTTTTTAGTGTAAAAATGTGGTTTTTCTTTAAAGTGAACAACACCGAGAGTTTTTCGTTAAAGTTCCTTTTTTTTTTTTGGGATAATAATTGCACTCCTCAATGGGGGAATGTGCAGATCCCACTTTTTTAAATAATCCTCACGGTATCAATTTTATAATCGGAATCGCTAATCTTGATAATCTTCATTTGAATATTATTCTTACAAAAAAAATTCGAATCTGAGATCGTTTAGTCATCCAAGTATGGAACAAATCAACGATTTGAGTCCCAAGTAACATATTCATGATAAACTGTCATTTATTTGATATATTTGAATGACTAAACGATCTCCGATTCGAATAAGTTTTTGTAGGAATTTTCAAAAGAAGATTAACTAGCTGAGCGGAGATTATAGAGTTTATAGAATGAACATAAGTTATTTGCAAAAGATAGAATATGTGCATTCCCTCATGGAGAGAACACAAGTATTATTCTTTTTAACGCTCAGTGTATTGAGTTTGTCATTTTTTATGAGTGTGAAAAAAGTTCAAAATTTAAAATAAAAAAGGATACGTGTTGTGATACCATTAGCCCATCTCACTGGATAAGAAAATTGGATCATGATGACATAGTGATGCCCTCAAATAGTACTTTTATTAATGTGTTAAATTATTTAATTATAAATAGGATAAATTAAAATTAGATGCCTCATTTTAGATTTTTTTTTAAATTAAACATCTGTTACTTTTCAACTTTTAATTAAAGTGCTTTTATTTTTAATTAAACTGTATATTTCAGGTATATTCTTAATTTAAGTATTTTATAAATTCTTTTAAATCCATTTCTATGTAAAAAAAATACACTCAATAATATTCATTAATTTATTGCTATTTTTATGGAATCTCATCCCGTCCTCAATTTAAGGATTCAATTATATCTACTGGGGTTCAAGATTAATTGGATGAAATATAGTTTTTCCAATTTCCAACTCAACATTTTATATAGATTATAAAATAAAAAAACAAGAGTTCGTTTATAATTAAAATTGAGATGTAGACTAGACTGCCTATGACAACCCGTCCCTAGTTCTACTATTTTATAAATTTTAAAAGAATGAATTTACGAAAATGCCCTAGAGGCAAGAACTTTGACTCCCGTTTACCATCGTCAGAGAGACGTATGACTTATTCTTTTAGCATATCCTCGTAGTACTCGTTGGTACGAACGCATAGGCAAAAACCGTTTATGAGTCCGGATTATATCGGTATAGTTAGAGATATTTAAAATTGGTTATTTAAAGTTTAGTTATAAATTAATTCAAACTCCCACCATGTGGGAGTGGTAACGAATCAATTTTAAGAGAAAAAGAAAATACAAAAGAAGAAAGAGGAAGGGAGAATGAGGGGCTACCTGATGGCAGCGAAAGAGAGGGGAAGAAGAGAGCACATGAGGGACAAAGATAGAGGATGGCCCAGTGAGGGAAGAGGGAAAGGAGGAAAAAGGAAGGAGGAGAAGAAGGAAGGGAACCGGATTTGTTCCCCTTGACCCGCGAAACCCACGGACCCGACCTCTATTCCGACGATTTCGGTCGCCTTTTTACCATTTTTCCGATGATTTGGACCGATTTACTACTCCCAGTCATTATTTGGCCTTCCCTTCTTCCATATCCACCTAAAATTTGAAGGAATTTGGGTGTAAGTTCATCAAAAGGCCAACGGCGGGGCTAAGGGTTCATGGTGGCCATTCCTCAAAAAATAAAAAACAAAACCCTTAAATTACCACCACCAAAATACTCCTATGAAGCTCAGGAACAAAGCCCAAACAAGTTTAGGGGCGTCGGAGTTGCTATAGAGCCGAATTGAGGACACCAAAATTATAGGGTTTCGCCGGGTTCGTGTTAAATTGGGGCTTTTCCCAGCCAAATTGACCTTGGTCGCAGGTATGAAACTTTCTCCACTCACTGAGATCTTCATTTCTGTAAATTTTGAGAATTTTTAGAAATAGTTAGATTTTCCGACAAGTCGGGGTGCCCGATCGCCACCCACCGCATCGCGTGCAGTGGCGCGTGGCCAGGGGGCCGTTGATGTCATTCTTACGCTAAATTAGATGCCTTGAGTTCAGTCTTGGTAATTGTATGTCTTAGGTTGATGGTTGGAACCTAAATTCTCTACGTCACGTTATTTGGTAAAAGTGTGAATTGACGATCCGACCATTGGATCGTCACCAAATTTTAATACATTATAGTACGTAATATTTTTGGACCATAGGAACTTACAAATCGGGAATCCGACGTACAGATCTTCCAGAATTGGAATTGTTAGTTCATAAAATAAAGTGTTGACTGCCACTTGGTTTTGGCAATTGGCAGACATTCGACCGTTGGATCATATTGAAATACTAGGACGTGGTTCTAGGAACATAATATGAATCTTTGGAAGTAACAGATTAGAAATCCATCATGCAGATCTTCCGGAGTGAATTACATAGGGATGTATTTTTTTTTTTTTGTAAATTATGTATTCTATCGGTAAGAACTCTGAGACGTGAATTGATAATTGTTCTAGGCAACATTGGTTCGTGATGTCTCGATATACGTGCTAGGGAGTCGTAGGGCGGACCTGAGGTGAGTGAGTCATTTCCTTTCTATCATATATATACATATGATTGATAATTCCACAAACGTGTTTAAATTGATTTATGCATGTTACCTACAAATAATTGATGTGAATTACAATTAGCTTGATCCCTGTTTAAGGTCCGTAGACAGTCTAATGAGACGTTAGATGTAGCCATACAATAAATGAGATTAAATAATCGAGACAAAAGCCTTGTTTGGGAATTGAGCAATGTGAAGGAAGTTGGTGAAAATGCGAGATTTAATCTTATGATTTTGGTGGTTAAATATTGGTCATAAATCAACATGTGAGGAATTGAGAGATTGAAGTAAAGAATCGTAAATAATGATGGTTAATTAAACTAATATTTAGTTGGACTTGTTCTCGATAATTATTCCCGAAATAAATAGTTCGGGAGTAGGGTGCTACAGATTATACATATTTCGCCATGTTATATATATATATATATGTATGTATGTATGTATGTATGTATATACTGGTAAATGATATGACATGGTTGATTATTAGATTGCATCATGACATATCCATATGTATACTACCTGTAAGGAATTACTGTGAATGCTTTGAAGTGCGAAAAGGAACGCAGGACGCACAGGTAAGTTCAGGTAAGTTTATGGTGTTACTTGAAATGATCGAGTTATGGCATGACTGTATTTATACTTTAGGCAACTCCGACCTTGTCGTACAGGTTGCAATAATAGGTAACCTCGATACTGTCGTACAGGTTGCCCATGATTCGTACATGTTATAATAGATGCAGTTAGAGCTCATAAACCTGCACCCCGGTGTTAGTGCTCCTGCCTGTGGTCAGGGTACAGTCTTTCACGTGATGTTCACCTCCCGCACCTTACGCTCACCTTGGATCCAAAGTAGGTGCACAGTCATGTCGTACATACCACTACAGGTGGTTCCGACTTGTAGGTGACCTGCGATTATTCTCATAGTCTTCACGTGATTGTAGCACTTGAGCGTACTTATTTACACCTAGTTCTGTCGTAAAGACCACTAGATATGGTTCTTACTCGTGTGCAGGGATATGTGATAAGCTATGAGTTCAGCCGTACAAGCCACAAGAGGTGGATCCGACTGACATATTACTTGGATATTGATTGATGAGATATGGGTGAGTCGTACAGGTCACTATAGGTGACTCCGACTTATGAGCTAGCATTGATTGATGAGATATGGATGAGTCGTACAGGTCACTATAGGTGACTCCGACTTACGAGCTAGCATTGATTGATGAGATATAGATGAGTCGTACATGTCACTATAGCTAACTCCGACTTATGTGCTAGTATTGATTGATGAGATATGGATGAGTCGTACAAGTTATTATAGGTGACTCCGACTTATGTGCTAGCATTGATTGATGAGATATGGACAAGTTGTACATGTCACATTAGGTGACTCCGACTTGCGTGCTAATATAGATTATTGAGCACATGATTATTTATATTACTGACGAGATGTTGTATTATGGTTATTTATGGAATTACTGTTGATATATTTTTTATTTCACATTGATACGTGATATGAGTTTCTGAAAACTATACAGGTATTGCATCGAGGGGTTATAACGTTTTAGAAGGCTTCTATTAAAAATTTGATTTCCAGGGCCACTCACCTTTGTTTTGTTTTCACCCTCTAGGTTTTATTAGCTGAGCTTTCTTATTGACGAAGGGTCGTGGCAAATCTTAGTATTTGAGATTTCATTCAAGGGTATGATTCTCCATCCACTCTACTGTACTTACTTGTGCTCTAACGTCACGTGTGAAGTGGGTTCATTCCCGCTCACCAGCACACTCTGGTAACTAGGCACTCTTAGGTTCAAATTTATTCATATTTTTCCACATCATCACACTTTATGACTTCGTCACGTTCCAGGTGTCGGCCAATACAGCTCGATTCAAAGTCCTTGTGGACATTCCGGGTCGGCGTGTGTCAGTTTGGTATCAGAGCATAAGTTGGGCAGTATTGCGTTCATCACACGTGTGATATGAGCATTTTTTATTCTTGAACCTAATTTCCGAATCTTGCACCTCGTCGAATACGAAAAATGTGTTAATTTTTCCTAAGTTTTGGGCAGTTTTGTCGACTTGTTGACGTTTTAGAAGATCATTTTGGCGAATGCCTCTAAATTATAAGGGAAGAATTTCCCTGCCAAGGAAGGATGTAAATTTGGGATAAGTTGATGGCCTTGAAGTAGGACTACTATATTGATAGTTGTGTATTCCAAAGGGAGAAATTCCTATCAATTCCACTACTATCTAGTCATTTCTTCTAATCTTTTCGCGTTAGGAAACCATTGATAGTCTTGTAGATGACTATCTTACATATTCTATTAACGAGATTAAATTCTTCAATTATTAACAGTTAGCTTCACATAAAATTCCTCAAATATTACCTTTGTGTAAATTGGTACTTCTCTTAGGAGATGTGATTTTCAATGATATTTTTTCTTTTCTCCAAAGGTAGTAGCGGAAGAAAGTTGGAATTCTCACAAGGTATTGTGAATTTCAAGACATGTTTGGTCTTGTCAATTTTATCGACAAATTGTTAGCAATTTCTCAGCTGTGGTATTTTTCTTCACATACCAACCGAGGAAGGTCAATTTAGTTGAGATGTTGAATATGAATAAAGTTTCTAACAAAGAACTGTTGTCTCACCTTACCTTTTCTTTACATCTTTCAATGACATTGATCATTTAGAAATCCATGATGACATGTTCTTTAGATATTCTAATTGTGGGGGAGGTAACATGACGATGAATCGCTTAGACTTTCCAACAATTAAAATCGTTCAAAATGAACCATCTTATTCATGACTATAGTAAAGTGTTATCATCTTTATTTGAAAAACCAAATGATACTTCCTGGTGGAGAAACGTGTTAGAGACCTTTATCAATTTTGGACTTTTCAAATATATTCTCATTTGAAATAGATTAAATTCTGACAGCGGTAGTGGAAGAACTAAATCAACTTTTATGATTATCACGATTGTGCAAATGTATTACTATTTATTGCAGCAAAAGATTTATGTATACTTGAACACTTTCGGCCTGTCCTATTCTGCCTCAGTTGGAATTCACAGGTATTGTTTTGACGTTACTTGCGAAATATCAAGAAAGGGTTTGAATGGTCATAATCACTTCTTGTATATGAAGGGAGTTGAGAAATATCATCATACACCTTTGAAACGAGGTATCTTGTACATGTGGTGATGATGATGATGATGTTTTGATGTTTATAGATCGACTTGGCAAGTCAACCCATTTTTTTCATTGGTCTAAAGGGACTACATTTTTGACCACTTGGTATTATTTTTGAATTAGGCAAATTGTCTAGAGGATTGCTAGGACATTGACATTTAGTCGTGAACATTAAATTCTCAATCACCCAACAAATACTCTACTAAACGAATCTTAACCGTTGGTGATTGAATGTTCCAGAAGCTACTGTTGTAGCGAGATGTTATATATTAATTTCAATTACCTTGTATTTAAAATTTGATGGGTCATTTGACCCTCAAATTCTCGAGTATTATGTTAGCCTTCTTGACATAATTTTTGCTAAATTCGAGAGAAATTCAATAGGAATCTGCTCATTATGGTGTTATGAATTGCATTGTTGAGTTGCGTGGTGTGTATGTTGTAATAAATAGTCATTTTTTTAGTTGGTTGTAACTACGGTTACAATTTTTGGTTTCGAGTATGGCATTGTTAAGGCGTACTGTGAAAATTTTATCCATTGTTGAATGATCGAGATTATGATATAGAAAATTATGATATTTGTTGATGTTACCCGTAAGGCTAGTGCGTGAACACAATCAAGACTTGGATCAGATGATTTATGCGTATTTTCCCATTGGGGGGCACAATGGTAATACTGCACCTTTGGGAATCTGTTACTTACTTATCGGGACAATAGTGAGTTGTTGGTATTACGGGCTGCTGACCGTAATATTGAAAACTTAAGTATTGAATTTGTTAAACAAGTAGACATCTAGGTCCGTCTACGTTTAGTTATGTAATTATTGTTTGGGCTTGACCCAAAGATAGCACACTCATCTTCGAGGCACGTGACGCCTATGGGTGTGTAGGTGAAGTTTTCTATTTTTGGTGTTGTTTTCAGTACAACTATTTTAACTTCACTTTATTATATACGTGCTTTGATATTACGTTGTTATACATCTATTTTTGTACCTTATGCTTTGTAAAGGACTGTATATTTTAGTACTGTACTAAAGGAGAAGGAAAGTTTAAGTTTGGAGGCATGAAAGAGGAATCACTGCACTCTGATCACGATGGAATGACATTCTCTGTTATGCAACCACTCTAGCTTGATTTCCTCCTTCCATATATGTATATGTATACTTTTTCCTATCTTCTGGAGTACATTATTTTTAGCTAATGATTTAAAATTTCAGGGACAAATTTTTTTAAGGTGGGTAGATTGTGACAACCCATCCCTAGTTCTATGATTTTATAAATTTTAAAAGAATGAATTTACGAAAATGCCCTAAAGGTAAGGACTTTGACTCCCGTTGACCATCGGTTAGAGAGATAAGGAGGGGCTAAAAAGGGGCTGCCTGATGGCAGCGAAAGAAAGGGAAGAAAGAAAGCACAGGAGGAACTAGGAGAGAGGATGTCCCAGTAAGGGAAGAGAAAAAGGAGGAAAAATGAGGGAGGAGAAGAAGGAAGGGAACCGGATCTGTTCCCCTTGACCCGCGAAATCCATGGACCCGACCGGTATTCTGGCGATTTCCGTAGCCTTTCTACCATTTTTCCGACGATTTGGACCGATTTACTACTCCCAGTCATCATTTAGCCTTCCCCTCTTCCTTATCCACCTAAAATTTGAAGGAATTTGGGTGTAAATTCATCAAAGGGCCGACGGCGGGGCTAAGGGTTCGTGGTGGCCATTCCTCAAATTCTGAAACAAAACCCTTAAATTACCACCACCAAAATACTCCTCTGAAGCTCATAAACAAAGCCCAAACAAGTTTAGGGGCATCGGAGTTGTTATAGAGCCGAATTGAGGACACCCAAATTATAGGGTTTCGGTGGGTTCATGTTAAATTTGGGCTTTTCCCGGGCAAATTGGCCTTGGTCACATGTATCAAAGTTTCTCCACTCATTGAGATCTTCATTTCTGTAAATTTTGAGAATTTTTAGAAATAGTTATATTTTCTGGCAAGTCGGGGCGGCCGATTGCCACCCACGGCGGCGCGTGGCCAGGGGGCCGTTGAAGTCATTCTTAGGCTAAATTAGATACCCTGAGTTTAGTCTTGGTAATTGTATGTCTTAAGTTGATGGTTGGAACCTAAATTCTCTACGTCACGTTATTTGGTAAAAGTGTGAATCAACGATCCGACCATTGGATTGTCACCAAACTTTAATACATTATAGTACGTAATATTTGTGGACCATAGGAACTTACGAATCAGGAATCCGACGTACAGATCTTCCCGAATTGGAATTGTTAGTTCATAAAATAAAGTGTTGACCGCCACTTGGTTTTGGCAATTGGCGGAGATCCGACCGTTGAATCATATTGAAATATTAGGATGTGGTTCTAGGAACATAATATGAATCTTTGGAAGTAATGGATCAGAAATCCATCATGCAGATCTTCCGGAGTGAATTACGTAGGGATGTATTTTTTTTTTTTGTAAATTATGTATTCTATCGGTAAGAATTATGAGATGTGAATTGATAATTGTTCTAGGCGACATTGGTTCATGATTTCTCGATATGCGTGCTAAGGAGTCGTAGCATGGACCTCAGGTGAGTGGGTCATTTCCTTTTTATCGTATATATGCATATGATTGATAATTCCACAAACGTGTTTAAGTTGATTTATGCATGTTACCTACAAATAATTGATGTGAACTACAATTGGCTTGATCCTTGCTTAGAGTACGTAGGCAATCTAACGAGACGTTAGATGCAGCCATACAATAAATGAGATTAAATAATCGAGACAAAAGCCTTGTTTGGGAATTGAGCAATGTGAAGGAAGTTGGTGAAAATGTGAGATTTAGACCTGGTTTGGTACTGAGGTGATTCTGAAAAAAGCTGCTATAAAAAAAAGCTGGGAGCTATTTTTGTGTTTGGTAAACACTCAGCTTCAGCTTTTTTTCACAGTTTTGGATGAAAAAAAAGCCAAAAACAAGAAGTTGCAAAACCCAGCTTTGAAAAACCGGCTTTTTTTCACATCTGTTTTACATAAAAGTTTCCCAAACACTCTAATACTGCTTTTTTTTTTTCAAAAGCACTTTTACAAAAAAGTTTACCAAACACTCTGCTGCTTTATTTCACAGCTGCTTATTCTCACAGCACAGCAGAAGCAGCTTTTTTTCAAAGCACAGCAATACCAAACCAACCCTTAACCTTATGATTTTGGTGGTTAAATATTGGTCATAAATCAACGTGTGAGGAATTGAGAGATTGAAGTAAAGAATCCTAAATAATGATGGTTAATTAAACTAATATTTAGTTGGACTTGGTCCCGATAATTATTCCCAAAATATATAGTTCGGGAGTGGGGTTTTACAAATTATGCATATTTCACCATGTTATATATATATATATATATATATATATATGTATATGTATATACTGGTAAATGCTATGACATGGTTGAGTATTAGATTGCATCATGACATATCCAAATGTATACTACTTGTAAGGAATTACTGTGAATGCTTTGAAGTGTGAATAGGAACGCAGGACGCATAGGTAAGTTCATGTAAGTTTATGGTGTTACTTGAAATGATCGAGTTATGGCATAACTATATTTATACTTTAGGCAACTCCGACCTTGTCGTACAGGTTGCAATAATAGGCAACTCCGACACTGTCGTACAGGTTGCCTATGAGTCGTACATATTATAATAGATGCAAGTAGAGCTCATAAACCTACACCCCGGCATTAGTGCTCCCGCCCGTGGCCAGGGCACAGTCCTTCACATGATGTTCACCTCTCGCACCTTACGCTCACTTTGGATCCAAGGTAGGTGCATAGTCCTGTCGTACAGACCACTACAGGTGGTTCCGACTTGTAGGTGACCCGCGATTATTCGCATAGTCTTCACATGATCGTAGCACTTGAGCATACTTATTTACACCTAGTCCTGTCGTACAGACCACTAGAGGTGGTTCCGAATCATGTGCAGGGATATGTGATAAGCTATGGGTTCAGCCGTACAGGCCACAAAAGGTGAATCCGGCCGACATATTACTTGGATATTGATTAATGAGATATGGATGAGTCATACAGGTCACTATAGGTGACTCCGAATTATGAGCTAGCATTGACTTATGTGCTAGCATTGATTGATGAGATATGGATGAGTCGTACAGGTCACTATAGGTGACTCCTACTTATGAGCTAGCATTGATTGATGAGATATAGATGAGTCGTACAAGTCACTATAGGTGACTTCGACTTATGAGCTAACATTGATTGATGAGACATGGATAAGTCGTACAGATCACTATAGGTGACTCCGACTTATGTGCTAACATTGATTGATGAGATATGGACAAGTCATACAGGTCACTATAGGTGACTCCAACTTATATGCTAGCATTGATTGATGAGATATGGGTGCAGTTGTACAGGTCACATTAGGTGACTCCGACTTGCGTGCTAATATAGATTATTGAGCACATGATTATTTATATTATTGATGAGATGCTATGTCATGGTTTATTTATGGAATTACTGTTGATATATTTTTGATTTCACATTGATACGTGATATGATTTTCTAGAAACTATACATGTATTGCATCGAGGGGTTATAACGTTTTAGAAGGCTTCTATTAAAAATTTTATTTCCAGGGCCACTTACCCTTGTTTTGTTTTCACCCTCTAGGTTTTATTAGCTGAGCTTTCTTATCGACGAGGGGTCGTGGCAAATCTTGGTATTGGAGATTTCTTTCAATGGTATGAATCTCCATCCACTCTACTGTACTTACTTATGCTCTAACATCACATGTGAAGTGAGTTTATTCCCGCTCACCAACGCACTCTAGTAACTAGGCACTCTTAGGTTCAAATTTATTCATATTTTTCCACATCATCACACTTTATAGCTTCATCACATTTCAGGTGTCGGCCATCATAGCTCGATTCGAAGTCTTTGTGGACATTTTGGGTCGGGGTGTGTCATTGCCTAATTTCATGCAACTGAAAATAAATTTGAATTTTTTAGCAACTACTTATAGTAGAAACGTGAACTAAGAGTTTTCACATTTTTATTTAAAATGAGTCCTTATTCCAATAATTAATTATTAAGAGTTGACAAAATATTTTTTAGTGCAATGTTTTAATGTGAAAAGTTATCTTTTTTTTGGGTTACACAACTTACACATAACGTACCATAAGTTTTGTACGTACCAAAATAAGGATAATACAACGTACTAATAACTTGGTACGTACTAAATAAAGAATTGCATAACGTACCAAAATACTAATACGTACCCAGATTAAATTTATATAACGTACCAAATGATTGGTACGTTATATTTAATATATGTGCATGTTATATTTCATAATTGCATGTTAATAGGATGTTTATGTGTTTTTAGAATTTAAAACAACAAATTATTTGAATAAGAAAAATTCATTTTGAACGAATTATGATAAGATAAGATAGGATGTTTATGGTGATTTTAGAATATTTGTGATATTATTTTCTGAACTAGTTGGTTAATTAAATACAATAAAAATTATAATTTTTAATTAAAAATTAGTAGAAGAATGTTTGATCAAAAGTTTAAAAGTTATAGATGTTTGATTAAAAAAATTCAAATATGAGGCATCTATATCAAAATGCTAGTTTAAATCCCTTCACAACTGATAATATTTGTGAGAAACACTTAAAGAAATTACAAAAACTCTGTCACCGAAAGTGCAAAAACAGTTTAGTTTTATCTCTATAAAACCAAGTTTGAAGAGTTTTGAGGTGCAAAAGAAATGAAGAACACCTAAATCCTTAAATAATTCTTAAAAGTTTATTGTAAAATATAATACTCCATTGTAACTAATTCTTCACGACTCAAAAGTTACCATAAATGCAAGATTTGGGTATTCAAATCATTTAACACCAAAACCAATCACTCATTCGTCACTATGGTAAATAAAAGAATCAAAAGAGTTGATCTGAAGGAAAGGCTGTTATATGTAAACCCTAAATAACATTATACTCCAGAAAAGAAAACTGAACATTTACTTTTGTAGTGGGAAAGGAGCACCTAAGAAATTTCATAATTAAGATCATAAAAAGTGAATGGATGAGTTTTTCTCCAATTGAGCTCTTGTATGTAATTGTCAGGGTATTTTTTCTTCTTCTGATTTTCTGGGAAAGGAGTAAATTAGTTTCTTCAGTTCAATGATTTCAATCAAATCAAACTTTCGGTGGGATTCCAATGTGAACTTTCACATGCAAACCCTAAACCCTAAAACCAGGATGGAAGACATAAAAGCTTTCCATGAAGATATAATTTAACTAGTGACCATGATGAAAAAAAGCGAACTAGTAGCTTTTCTTTTGGTCACATAACTAGTAGCTATAGTATATGTTGCCCAGATCTCTTACCCACCTAGCTACTATATGTTAGCTGTAGCTTGGGATTGCACCATCCTTCCATATTTCAAAATTTGAATATTGCTGTTAGGGTTTTTTAATTTAGTTTTATATGGTTTGTTTAAAAGAAGCAGATTCTGCTGGGTATTATATTAGATACGGGGTACTGTACTATGTACACTCGGTGAAAAGTTAGCAATTATAATATTACATTTTGATATAAATCAGTCGCTTTTCATTTGATATATGCAGAGAAATCGATAAGGTCTTAGCTCTCTGGTACCATAACCCTCTGTCTCCAGTCCCAATAGGTAGGGTTTTTTATGTTGAACTACCAGTACTGACAGTGTGTATTTACGTACGTATTGCCATGCCCAACGAATTGAAACCACGCCTCGAGCCTTGAGGCTTCAATCCGTGACCCTTTTTAATCACTGTTTGTCAAACACACAGAAAATATGTGAACAAACATAGAAGATATATAGAGAGACATAGAAAGAAACTAAAATGGAGAAGAAGTACTTCAGTTCATCGCCGGCCGTCACTTCCGCTATTCTATGTAACTCACTCTCTAACTCCAATGACCGTTCATGCAGCAATCATATGAAGGCTCTCTCAGTTTCAGGTATCTTGCCACATATATATATCTTCTCATTTTTTTTGTGAATTTGTTCTGTTTTTCTTTACAACCAAGATTTGAACTGAACTTGGTTCTATCTTTTTCTGTTATCTCTACCCAATTACCCGAATACAACGCTTCTTGATTTAACGAGGCGAGCTATATCATTCTTGTGTTTTTTATTTGTAAATTTGATGATTTCAAATCATGGCCTTATACGATCTGTCTGGTCTCTGTTGACAAGATTTGATTTCCAGTGCTTCCACAGAGAGATGTGGTGGGAGAGAATGTAGAAATAAAAATAAAATTTTGAAAGTGAAAAAAATTTAAAGTGGTTTTTGGCTTTGTATTTTGTGTTTTTTCTTCTAATTTCTTCTACATCTCTCACACCATACTTCCTCCATTTTTTTTACCTCTCATTTCTCGCATAGACATCTAATCTAACACAAAAATAAAACCAATTACAAAATTGAAATGGTTATTGACTGAAACAGACACTCAGTTTTTTGTTTTTAATTTTCATTGAAAACTTGTTTGGTAATTGTTCTCATAAAAATTGAAAAACCAAAATCAAGCCAAATCGTGAGCTTTTAGATTTTTGAAAGCTGACAAAAGTAGTTTTAGTTTTTTAGAAAACTAAAAACAATTCCCGAACAAGTTTTCGGTTAAAATAAAAAATGAAAAAAAATTAAATAATTATCAAACAACCCCTTAAATATATACTAGTGGCGAAACTGAAAGACACTCGAACATAGACATGTTTTAACTAGAGAGTAGATTAGTTTCTCTTTCAAAAGTAGCAACCATGGTCGATAATAATTTTAAATACATATCTAATAAATGAGTAATTCTACGGAAACCACATATTTATACTTCATTGGTGTGGCAAGTGATGCATACAACAAACATCCAATGAGATAAACTCATTAATTGACATGTACACATCTTTGCCACATAAAATAGTAAACAAATGTGATACAAAAATATCGCCTCTGTTGTAGGCCTATTTGATTGAATGATCTAGAGTTTAGAGAGACAAGGGTTCGACAATATTGAGAGAGAAGAGAGATTGATTTAATTGTGAGGTATGTTTGATTCACCCCATTGTGCCTTTATTTATAGTAACAAGATAGGTAAAAACCTTTCCCTTTAGGATTATAACATTGAATAGGTAATCTACTCCTTATAGGAATATAAGATACATTCCCAGATTCCCCTAGGATTTACACAATCACATTCATATTCTAAATATGACTGCAACACTCCTCCTTGAGTGTGTAAATACTCAATAAACCATCACATCATATCTTCAGCAGATAAGGTATAATAGTTGATGAAGTCATCGGCACAATAGGTGATCGCGAGTCTCAAATTTAAGTGAAGTATGCATTTGTAGTAAAACTCACAAAACCTCGCTATGGTAAAACCCATAAACTAAGGAGAAAAGTGAGAAGTATGCATAATGTCTAAAAACGAACGTCAAACTGGACGAAGATAGTAAACTCAACGGAGTATGATCATCCCAGGATGGGTGTCTCATTAAAACCTCGTTAGGTAGCAAAAACCCAGTGGGAAAAATGCTCCTAATCGTAGGAAAAATAGTACATTAAGATCATGTGAGTATGTTTCTAGATACTCCCTCTGAGTTAGACATAACTTCTAAATAAGAGAACTATAAACGATTCAACATCAGACAATTTACGCATACCGATTCCTTGGACGAGCTTTTGAAATGTAGACTTAGGCAATGACTTAGTGAAGAGATCGGCCAGGTTGTCCTGGGAACGGATTTGCTTGACTTCAATGTTCTGATGCTGCTGCTAGTGCGAGTAAAAGAACTTCGGCGCTATGTGCTTAGTGTTGTCTCCCTTAATGTATCCCTTTTTCAACTGCTCGATACATGCTGCATTGTCTTCAAAGATCGTCGTAGGAAGGTCAACAACTGATGTAAAACCACTAGTGCTTCGAATATGTTCCATAACTTCTCTCAGCCAAAAGCACTTACGCGATGCTTCATGCAGGGTGAGAATCTCAGCATAGGTAGACGAAGTCGCAACTAGCGTTTCTTCGTAGACCTCCAAGATATAGCAGTGTCTCCAACGGTAAAGACATAGGCCGTTTGAGAATGTGCTCTATGTGGGTCAAACAGATATCCAGCATTTGCGTAACCAACAAGGCGAGAATCAATCCAAGGGCCATAGGGGGTGGCAACACTAAGAGATTCGCAGGTATAAAACAAGCCTAAATCCGTAATACCTTTGAGGTAGCGGAAAATGCCTTTAACACCATTCCAGTGCCTGCATGTGGGCGCATTGTTGTACCTTGCCAAAAGATTCACAGAAAATGAAATGTTGGGTCTAGTGCACTAAGCCAATTACAATAAAGCCCCAATTGTACTTAGGTAAGGAACTTCAGGTTCCAAAATCTCTTCCTCATCCTTCTTTAGGCGGAAGGGATCTCGTTTAGCATCTAGAGTCCGAACGACCATGGGTGTACTCGAAGGCTTCGCTTTATCCTCATTAAAATGATGCAACACCTTTTGGGTGTAGTTCGATTAATGTACTAGGATTCCATCCGAACAATGCTCGATCTCCAGGCCGAGACAATATTGAGTTTTCCCAAGATTCTTTATCTCAAATTTCGATTTCAAGTGTGCATCAATTTCCTCAAGTTCTGCGGGAGTCCCAATAAGATTCATGTCATCGACATAAACTGGAACGATTGCAAATCCGGAATGTGACTTCTTTATGAACACGCATGGGCATAATTCATTGTTCACTTAACCCTGACTTGTCAAATATTCACTTAGACGGTTATACCACATCCGTCTGGATTGTTTTAATCCATAGAGTGACCTTCTCAACCTAATTGAAAGAATGTTCCGTTGTTTAGAACTATTTAAACCAGTCAATGGAAGTCATTCTGGAACTTTCATGTAGATTTCCGTATCTAGATCCTCATAGAGATACGCGATTACCACGTCCATAAGCTGCATATTCAGTTTTTCGAAAACTACCAAACTAATTAGGTAGCGAAACGTTATAATGTGCATTACGGAGGATTACGTCTCCTCGTAATCAATCCATGGGTGCTGAGAGAAGCCTTGCGCTACGAGGCGTGCTTTGTATCGCAGTATTTCATTCTTTTCATTACGCTTCCTCACGAAAACCCACTTGTAGCCAATAGGCTTCACACGTGGTGGTGTAAAAACAATAAGTCCAAACACTTTATGTTTCACAAGTGAATCGAGTTCGACTCGGATTGCTTGTTTTCAGTTTGACCAATCGGTTATACATCGACATTCATCGATGGAAAGTGGTTTAATGTCATCGCTAAGCATGATGTCAGTAGCTACTGAGTACGAGAATGCATCGTCGACGATCATCTCATTCTTATTCCAAACCTCATCCAATATTGTGTAATGGACCGAAATCTCACAATTCTCAAGAAGCCGACATGTTTCATCTGAAGCATCACCGTAATCTAGAATAACCTCATGTGTTGGAATGAATGAGTGAGTGATGGTCGGATTCAAACTAGGGTCACTAGTTAGTGCCATTTTCCTCTTCCGGGGTTGTGAATCCTTTGAACCAAGGGGTCTGCCACGCTTCAAGGTCGGAGCAGATAATTGGCTAGCCGCCAATGTACCTTATTGCATGGAAGGTGCAGCCTCCCCACCTTCGAGGACGGTCCAGCCTTCCCAAGCGGGTTGTTAATATACGCAGGGTACATCTATCCTTCCAAGTGTGTTTGCAGCGGGTATATGTGATCTTGTCACCTTAGCTAGATCATTAAAAGCATCTGGTATGCTTTAAGCAATGCTCTGAAGATCTGTAATTCGACGCACATCAGTTTCAGACTGGGCAGTGCGGGGATCTGAATGAGACATAATGGGAGCATACTATGACAATTTGCGGCGTTCTACGGGAACGTTAGCATGTTTATCTCCTCCTAACGACGGGAAGAATGTCTCATCAAAGTGACAATTTGTAAAACATGCGGTAAAAATATCTTCTGTCAAGGGTTCTAAGCAGTGAACAATTGATGGCAAATCATAACCGACATAGATTCCTATTTTTCTCGAGGACCCACTATTGTACGTAGCGACGGCGCTATTGGCATATAAATAGAACACCCAAACACCCGTAAATGCGAGACGTCAGGCTCATATTCAGTGACCAACTGTAATAGTGCATGTGGTTGAGTAGCGGTAAGCCTCAGGCGGACCAACATAGCTGCGTGCAATATTGCATAATCCCAGGCAGATACCGGCAGTTTGGTTCACATAACCAAAGTCAAAGCTATCATTTGAATAAGCTTTATGAAAACTTCTACCAGGCCATTTTGGGTGTGAACATGGGGCACAGGATGTTCCACACCAATCCCTACTGACATGCAATAATCGTCAAAAGTGTGTGACGTAAATTCTCCAGCGTTATCCAGTTGAATTGTCTTAATTGGATAATCAGGGTGGTGAGCCCTTAGCTTAATGATTTGAGGTAGGAGTTTAGCAAACGCGGCGTTACGTGTGGATAACAAGCAAACATGTGACCATCATGTTGATGCATCAACCAACACCATAAAATATTTAAATGGTCCGTAGGTTGGTTGGATTAGTCCACAAATGCCCCCTTGAATCCTCTGAAGAAATTTAGGGGGGTCGTGAATAATCTTTGTATGGGAGGGTTGAGTATTCAACTTCCCTAAAGAACACGTTTTGCATGGCGGAACTCCCACATAGGGATGTAACTTATGCCCGTGAGAAGATTTGAGGATACGTCGCATCATGTCATGTCCAGATGTCCTAAACGGTCATGTTAAAGCAACAAAGTGTCCTGGAGCTCAGGCATAGGGCCGGCCACACTGTGGGCTTCTATGCCGCGAATGTTTGTAATGTACAACCCACTCGGTAGTCGTTCCAATTTCTTGTGAATATGCTTCTGGCCATATTCATATGAAGTGATACAAATAAATTCAGAACCATGATCTTCAATGGTTTCAAGATGACATTTATGATCTCGAATATCTCTAAAACTCAGCAACGTTCTTCCGAAACGTGGAGAATAGAGTGCCTCCTTAATGGTCAAGATTGTACCATTAGACAACATGATACGTGTCTTTCCGTATCCTTCAATCAGGTTGGATAAGCCTGAGAGAGTTGTCAACGGAGCTTTCTTGGGTATTAAGTTAGTAAAATAGTGTCGTTCACGCAAGATGGTGTGTGTGGTTGCACTATCTGCCAGACAACTAACTTCCCCACTAGACATACCTAGAAATAAATTGATTGAATTGGTCACATGCATGGATATAAGTCCATTCATTTAATTAAGCAATTCAAGAAAATAATATCCATTCAAATAAAAATCCATAATTCAAAACAAACCAAAACCAAACAAATTATTCCAAATACATAGAAAAATTGTTCAAAATTAAACCATAAACCTAGCAAAATAAAAAAAGGGGGGGGGGGGGGGGTAGGGCCAGCCATAGGGGTAAACACCCTAAAAAAAACATGTCTAATTTATTCATCCACAAGTGTTGACGCCTCCTAAAAATCCGATATCTCCATTGATGTAGTTGCATCTTCCGAATGATCCACATGTGCAAAGTTAGACTCACGACAGGAATGATACTTGGCAATAGCCTCAGAGGAAGCTCGGCATACGCGTGACCAATGATCCCTTGATCCACAGCGATAACACATGTCCAATTCAGGAGAAGCAGCCTGAACGGGACCTTTACCCTTGTTCTTGAAGTTTGGGACCTTAGGGGCGAGTGGTAGACGCTGCTGGGTCATAATTTTTCCCTTAGGTGCAGCATTCTGTTGACCTTGGGCCCGTGGTTGGGCTTGCCGCCCATTGCCACCACCACGATGGTTCTTTCGTCATTTATAGCTGCTAGAATAGGTCGCATGCGCTTCAGGCGCTACGTTTGAGCCAGTGGGTCGAGCTTAATGATTCTTCATCAGAAACTGGTTTTGCTTTTCAGTAAGAAGTAAAACAGAGATCAAATCTGAAAACTTGGTGAATTTATGTGCTCTATATTGTTGCTATAGGACAATATTGGTGGCATAGAAGGTCGAATAAGTCTTCTCCAAGAGATCTGATTCGGTTAGTTTCACTTTGCAGAATTTCAACAAAGAACGGATTCTACAAACTTTAAAGTTGTATTCATTCACGGACTTAAAGTCTTGGAAACGAAGATGCTGCCAGTCGTGTCTTGCTTCAGGCAAAAATATGTCTTTCTGGTGATCGAAACGATCGACTAGAGTAAGCCAGAGGGTGTGTAGGTCCTCCTTAGCGGGATACTCAGTCTGCAGTGTATCATAGATGTGTCTTCGAATGAAGATCATTACAGTAGCCTTCTAAGCTTCGTCAACAGGTTTGTCGGTGATAAGTACCTCGATGGTGACTCAAATGCCCCTTACAGTTAAATGGAGCTTCATGTCTTGTACCCACTTCGGATAGTTTCTTCCAGAGACTTCTAGAGCGGAGAAATCGAGCTTGTTCAAGTTCGACATGTCCCTAAAACGGAGGGAGAAAACGTGATTAGTCATATGGTAAGCCATAGACATATATGGTAGAACATACATGTTCTATAGACATGTAGTGGTTTAATTTATGCATGAAAACTACGGGTTTCTTGTGGTACGTTTTGAATGAAAACTTCAAGTTTCAAATGCACTAAACTCGAAACTACAGGTTCAATTTAATTTTTATGAACAATTTGTTCATAATGAGAGGTTCCTGTAAGAAACACAGAATGTAATATACTAATTTGGATATAGTGGATTTGAGGTTATTTGGAAACTCAAGTGTGAGAGCTTCATTACTACGAAAGTATGTGACGGTTCAAAGTATAAAAATAAATTATTGAATTGTTAATGTCCAAAAGTGATCTTCAGGTCAATAATTTTGGATTCATTATCAGATTAATGGACTGCATGTCACTTTTAATTAATTCAATAAATCGGGCCGTATGGGGTCAATTGAAGAAGCAAAATAATATTAAAATAATATTATTGGTCGAAAAATATAGCCCCAAAATAATTTGGGCTTAGTGTCGTGGGTAATATGGCACGGGTTTGGGTGCCTTAAGCATAGGGTAAGGCCCAAAAGACCTCGAGTGATGGCTATAGGCCACGGGTGAGGAAGGGAAACCTCAGCCGCAACTAGGTTTCGAAGTTGGACCAAGGGAGAGGGCAAGGGAGCAAGCTCAAAAGCTTGCGGGTTTAGCGCGGGAAGCCCAACCGCGAGGGCTGGCTGCATGGGACACGTGCCGTAGGAAAATCCCAGCTAACTGGGCTGGATTGGATGCAGGCTGGGGCAGGCAATAAGCCCAGCAACCATAAAGGTTACGGCTTACAGGAGTAGACCCAGCCAATCTATGATGGTAGCGTTTTGGGCGTGGGGCTTCAAGCCCTGCCGAATTGAAATCCAGGTCGTGGCTTGGTGCTGTGTCCATAGTGATGGTGCGATGGTATGCCGCACCATATCCCATTCCCATATAGTTTTCAAAATCCCTTAGGGTTTAGGAAAACCTAAATATGCTTCTAATTTATTTTATATATTTTGACTCATAAATTCTACATAACAATTGAATTGTACGATGCATGAAACAAATATATATATATATATTGACAAATATATGAACATATACAATATATATATATATGTGTGTGTGTGTGTGTGTGTGTGTATCGAAAGGAAAAATATAAACATAGAAGGGTTTATGCATCATGGGGAATGTTTTCATGCTTCGTGGATGTTTCAAATATCTTCCTTTATTTTAAGCGTATCTGATTAGCAAAAAACGAATAAGCCTTTGAATGTGGTGGATGATAGCCTCCTCCTACGATGAGTCAATTTCTCAGCTTCTGGCAAAAGCGTGCTGATAACATGTTGAAGGCCTATTTGATTGAATGATCTAGGGTTTAGAAAGAGAGGGGGTTCGACAATATTGAGAGAGAAGAGAGATTGATTTAATTGTGAGGTGTGTTTGATTCACCCCATTGTGCCTTCATTTATAGTAGTAGGATAAGTAAAAACCTTTCCCTTTAGGATTACAACATTGAATAGGTAATCTACTCCTAATAGGAATATAAGATACATTCCCAGATTCCCTAGGATTTACACAATTACATTCCTATTCTAAATATGATTGCAACAGCCTCCATAATATTTTCCAAAATGAATAATATCTTTTCTTTTTCTTTTAAACAAAGATATTAAGAGTGGAGATTTGGCTGAAGTCATACAATGAGTTAACAATAATTAGATTTTGAATTAGTCATTTATGTGTCGAACATGAAACTTTTCATTCGCTAGTGAACCAAAAGACCACTAAACTGTAAAATTTGTGACAACTACTCTTTACTTCTTAGAAGTGCTATCTAGTGACTCACTGTAGACAGTTAGATTGAAAATGAATAATGAGATGACATACTTCCTAAATATCTAGGGCTAGCTTGAGAAAGGGGAGGAGGGCCGGGGGAAGGTAGGGTTAATGGGAAGATAGATACATGCACGCTTAAACGAATTTCATGATCCTCTGTCTACACTTGTTTTCAGTTTCTCTAGGAATATAACTTCTAGCTAAGCTAGTACGTGCTAAGATTAGGTTGTGTTCCCATATCAAGATACAGATCAAAATTCAAAATATCTTGGAAAATCTCTTACTGCATGTGATATTGCTAGTGTATATATCAACATGTATGCATGTCCTTGTGTATGTGTGTGAGAAAGAAGGGAATTATAGCAATGGTCCTTCATTTTTAATTTAATTGGAGTAATGGTACTTTAACTAAAAATCTATGACCATTGGTTCCTTAACACATCAAGACGTGTAGTTATATGGTCATTTTCGTTAACTCTGTTAAAACTTTCGTCAAAATGAGTCACATGGTCAAAATTAAAGGGAAAATATTGAAAACTAAATGAAAAAATTGTAGAATTAATGGTCCCTTAACTTTAACCCAATTGTAGCAATGGTCCATCAACTTTAACCCAATTGGAGTAATGGTCCCTTAATTTTAACCCAATTATAGCAATGATTCTTCCAACACGACTCGTTTGGACGGAGTTGACGAAAAGGATCATAGCGGCACCTTTTGAGAAGTTAAGGGAACATTGGTTATAAATTTTTAGTTGAGAAACTATTGCTTCAATTGAGTTAAATTGAGGGATCATTGCTACAATTTCGACAGAGAAACACATAATTACAGCTTTAGCAATTTTCTTACGGAGCGATTAAATAGAGGGCCATGAATTTATTGAATTTGACCCATTGAAATATTATATTTACATTATAACTTGAAAACACAAATATTGTACTAATATGTGTATTTTGATGCATTTCACAAATGAAAATATAGATAAGATAACCAGCTTCAGGAAGAGAAAACCAGAAACATTGTCAATCTTCAAAATAAATGCATTATTATGAAGAACAATATCTAATTTCTCCACAAAGGATCGATTTAAATTTAAGTCGCTATAATTTTTTTTTTTTTTTTTTTATGTGCAAACTAAAGAAGTGAAAAAAATTAGGGGTTACCTTGTGTATAGGGGTACATAATCGCTACAAGTAAAGCTATAGGTTATAAAAGCTCGTTATTTTAAACTGACCGAAAATGTTTTTGGTGAAAATATTTTTAGAACCAATCCTTAGTAAAAACTCATATGAATCCTAAAAAAGCACCAGTTATGGAAGAAGCACCAGTTATGTGCTTATTCCAAGAAGCACTTTAAATACTTTTGAAATCCAAAATATTTTCCCTAAACTGTTTTCAATCATTTAAAAAACACTTCTAAACGTGCCCTAAATAAAAATTGTGTGTTTGAACTATTACAACATCAAAGATTTTCCAGCCAAAGAAATAGAAAACTATTGCCAGAGCCACCGTTTTTGCCAAATTTGGTCATTACTAAAATTTGAACTATTACTACACATGCGATCAGTATATCTTGAATAAATAAAATCTTTTCATACCATTCGTAATGAACATAATTCGGTGAGTGCAACATTATCCTTGATCATATTGTTTACTAAGATTTGTTTGATTATTCTTCCAAAAACTGCTTAATCAAAGCATAAACATGTTCATATATCACACATCTAATGCAATAAATAGTTCATCTGGTTAGCTGTTGAATACAAATACATCCGATATCAGTTCGACAAGAAAGCCTTATATTCATGTGAAATTCAAGATATTGATATTAGCCGAGAAAGTGCATGCAAATCTGCACAGCTAACCTAGCAGCAAGCATTAACTATTTCTATGGCGATCTAGCTTACTTTTATGAGATTGCTATTATATGTATGTATAACAACCTTAAATCCTTCTATCGCTATATTTTTTTTAACAGTAATATTAACAAAGTCGCTTAAATATTTCCAAGGAGCCTTTAGCATAACAAGAAATTAAACAAGCAACATTTCCAATCATTAAGAAGTTGAAACAAAGGGGAATAGAAATTTCACATCCTTTTCTAGCATCCTCAACGTCTTTTACGTTGATCAGTATTCCCTAAACTTATCAATCAGGTGATTAATTTTATCAAACAAGGAACAACTATTTGTCATGGATAGTCTCACTACTGCAAGCATAAACCCTGTTCACCAATTATCTTCTGGCACTGATCCTTTTCTTTGATGATATCACTAAGTTAAATCAGATACTAATTGTTAGAGCAGGAATATACACCTATGTGGTGTGTTTTGATTGTTTAATTATAGCATATTTATACCTGCTTAAATGGTACCTTATATTAAATTCAAATAGAAATGTTTACAACATAAGCTAAACTATTAAACAAAAAAAGGCATTACAACTAACAAATACCTCATCAATGTCATTTGATGTTTTCATAAGGGATGTGGTTTTAACATAAAGAAATGCATACTTGTAGGGGTCTCTATATAAAATTCTGATCAAGTACTGGTTATGTGTTGCTAAGGAAAACCATCTCCAATAGGATCATATTTTGTAACTCTTGGGGAGCTGTAGAACAGTGGAACATATAATGAGCATTCAAAGAAATACATGAACAAAAATATAGCTTACTTCTTCGATCGAAGTTAATAAATTGGAAGATAATAGATGTCTTTGCCGGTTAATTCCGCAATTAACCCTCCCAAGATTTCAGTTCCTGCAGATGGACATCTTAATCAATAAATGTGGAATTGAAAATTAAACAAATAAAGAGAAGGGCATGCCTTTATGTACTATACATGTGTACATACATACCAGTGGAAATTAAAATTTATGGTGGCAGTGGCACAATTAACGCTAGGGCATGGGGAACGCGCCATTGATGTCCCAATATTGAGATGAATTGGTAAATTGGAGGTAGCTGTTGCTGGAACTCTGATCGGTAGTATTATAATTTGAAACTACCGATGAAAATAACTTCATTTTGTTTCTTTTGATCAAAGCAGATTGATCCTCCTCCTGACAATGATGATGATGGGCTTGATTATCCAAGAGGGATCCCAGTTCTTGATTCACATGATGATCTCCAAAATTAACCTTCGATGAGGATGAGATGTTTGTTTCATGATCATTAAGCTGCTCATTGAATAAGTTCATTTGGTTCAAGATCTGCTGAGGCCTCCTACTAGTAATGCACACCTTTTTCGCTCTTGCCCTTTCCCTTGCCCTTGCTTTTGCCTTTGCCCGCGATTCCTTCGCAACATAAGCCCCGGCAGATTCAGATTCTTTCAACTTCATCATCACCATCTCTTTTTCTTTGCTGACTACATGATTATCCACCTCGTTTATGTCCGAAACAACGTCCTTGCACTCGGAAGTGGAAGACAAACTCTTGGACCGCTCAGAACTGCAGCTCAAGTTATTCTTCCGTGTTCTGAGATCCCTGATGGCCTTTCTGGACTTGTTTAGTAGCCACTCTAGGGTTTTACTTGCCGTGTCAAACCCTAGCCGGTCTTGGAGGTCAAAGAACTGACGGGAAACGTCGATGGACAGCCTTACCCTCCGGTCCCTCAAGCCCTGAGCGGTGAAGATCTTGCTGTGCTGGTCTTTCTTCGCCGGTGCTACTACTACATCTTGCCTAGAGGAATGAAGATCATAGTTACTGTACTGATGATGATGAAGATCTCCACAAGATGATGATACGGGGGCATTTATACTAGGAGGAACAGTGTTTGATGAAACTCCCAAATAGGTTAGGGTTTGATGAGCAGAGGGTGCCATTAAAGAAATATTTTGGTGTGAAAATTGACCAGAGAGGGAATCATGAATGTGGTGAAACAAAATGTCTCCAGTGCAGGTTACTAGGTTAACACAAGGAGGAGGAGGAGGAGGAGGAGGAGGATGAGGATGGTAATTTGTAGAAGAAAAGGGAAAGTTAGGTTGGGGACTTACAGTATTGCTATTACAACTGGAAGATGAAAACATGATATCTTTTTCCTCAGGCAGTCCTTATACAATATAATACCTTTGTTAAGAGAGCCTCGTCTTCTTTTTGAACACCGGAAAGAAATTATCCTAATTTCAAACAGGTCAAATTAAGAGAGCTTCTTCATACTCATTAAACTTCTCATGACTTCCGCTTTTCAGACTCACTCTCTCAGTGCAACTGCAGATCCATCTGTGTTCTAAAAAAGAAGATCAAGGGGAGTGAACTTTACAGTGATAGATGGTAGCATCTGGTATAGACACAAAAGCACTAATGAGTGGGGGATTGTTTGTGTTGGAGACAGCTGAAAGATGGGTTTTTGGCTGTCTCTGTTTTTTTTTCTTTTCTCTCGTTTTTGTTTTTTTCCGGTGAAGTCTTTCGTGGGTAGTATAGTTATCCTCAGGGAAAAATCTTGAACGTACAATGGTGTGGACAAAATTATTTACTGAGTTTGAGGGTGATGTGCTACTGGACATGGGAAGCGCAAAATGTTTGTGCCATTTACTGTGGAAACACCATAACCTAACCAAAGACTGATGGGAAATTTTAACAACCCAACTTTTAGACCCGTTAAAATTTCCAGAAAAGAGAGACCATACTGAATTAATTAACTAGGGTTAGGTTAGGCAACACCTTAGCCTAGATAATAATTTCCATGCACATCTTTTCACCTTCAAAGATGATGTGTTATCAACGCACCATTTTTTACTTCTCACATATTCTTTTAATTTTTAGCGGTTGGATCTAATGATTAAAGAAGATCAAATGACAAAAATTAAGAACGGGTGTGAGAAAAGTAAAAAGAGGTGTGTGGATAGCGCACTCCATTTCAAAATTGTTATTTTTACCATCTAGTTATACCACTATTTGTATCATCTCTCTAATAGAGATGATATCCACATGCGTTTGTGGGTCTTACCTCTATTAGACAATCTTCAACCCTTGGATTAAAACCTAAAATTTTTAACCTAGAAAATTTAGGTTTTAACTCAGAAACAAGTTTTCTGCTCCAACATTTCTGGGTTAAATTTTTAGGACGGGATTATTAAAGAATGAATTTAGAATAATTTTTTTCTTAAAGTAACTTAAAAAAAATTATATAGACTATATCCTAATTTAATTTATGAAATTTTATCCTAAAATATTTAAATTCCGACAAAATATTGAAAAATCACTAAACCGACACCATAAAACTCGTGGAACACTATGAACAAATACGAAAGACCTAAAAGATTTTTTTTTTATTACTTTGGCTGTTGGATTTAAATTTCGACTGCTAGATATATTTATTTTACCATTGGATTTGATCTTATAGATCTTAGCCGTTAGATTCAATGAAATTATAAATATAAAACTAAAAAAAATACACATATATGAGAGGTTAGCCAACTAACTCGAGGAGAATCCTGGCCTAAATTTGCCCCAAAAATGAGTTTTAGGTTAAAACTCATATTTGCCCCAAGGGTTGGAGTAGGTTCAGATGAATTTAGAACCTTAAATTTAAGTTTTACTCTAAAAAATAGAGTAGGTCTTAAAAAGATGGTACATGTGATGATATAATTAGATGATAAGTGTGCTACTATTCTTTCACTTTTAATATGGAACACATCTGTTCACTTATTACATGGGACAGTACTCATTTTATACACTAAGCTATGTGATAGTGTAGAGATATAACATCTGTCATTTGAAATTCTCTCCCACACCCTTTAAATAAGTAACCAAACAGCCTCAAATATTTCAACCTTAACCAAGCACTCATCTTTTCTTATTCCTTTCTTCCCATGGCCGATCTACCAATAACAATCTTCTTCCCATGGCAGATGTAAACCAAACTGATAAAATTCAAGAAGGGGGGTTCCAGACAGAAAAAAAAAAAAAAAAAAACACGAATGTTTCAGTTGAACTAAGCTTTCTCGATCGATCCTACCCACAATCACTCTTCCAACCGTCACACTGCAGTGAATGCCACCGACTTCTGCAGCGGTGAGGATGACTAGTTGGGGCTTCTCGCTCGGTGGTGAACAAGGACTCGACGCCGGCTTTGCAACTGAGGTCAAGATCATCGCGGGTGCGAGGTTGGTGAATCCTGGAATATGGAGCTGGCAGATAATGGCAGAACTGATGAGGCCGGTCAAGGACAGAGGCAGCTAAGGCCCACTGGGGTAGCTGCTCCACTGATACTTTGTGCAAAGGAAAAATTACAGGATGCTTAAAGAACTTGAATTTATTATACTTAAGTACCTTAATTAATTAGTTGAAACTTTCAAATAATATGTATAACAAGTTATCATTTGTGAAAAAATATCTACAAGTCGGGCTCAATGAAATTTTAGAAGAGAAAAAAAAAGCAATTAATGAAATTATATAAGAAAATTCTACTATCTTTAATTTTTTCTTTTTTTCTTTTTTTCTTCTCAAGTATAATTGGAGGTTAAGGAAAGTTTTATGAGTATCGTCGTTGATTTGTTAGGGCGGAAGGAAGACGAAGGGGAGAAGAAGATTTAAGTTTGGTAATAGTTTTAAGGGTGAGATTGTGTTTGGCTACAAAGATGGAAAAGGGTAGGGGGATGACAAATGTTATATTTCTATTGGGTCATAAAGATTGGTTTGTAAAATGGATAATTTTTGTCTTGATTTTTCTTTGATTATTCAATTTAAAAGCCAATAAAAGAATGTATAACGGAAAAAAACATGAGGGTATAAAAATCATTTCCCAACCTAGATAATGTCTCTCATAGGATTGGAAAATTGAAAAGTAAACAACTGTATTGGCGTAAGCTGTTTATTATAAGTGGATTACACTTCTTTTTTTTCTCTTTTGTTTTTCAATTAAGCAACATCGTGTGACATGATGAAATGGTATTATAAATAATATATGTTGATTTCTATATAACACGTTAGTATATACAACATTACAAGTGTAAACGTTGTCATCCATTATGTCATAACCTAGACGAATCGTGTATATATAAAAGTTTTTCTCTTGATATCTTTTGCCCTAAAAAAACATATACTTTTGGGTAAGTACTTCTTAAAAGGGAGTCAGCCTAATTCATTATGACCGTTACAAACAGATTCTGCATTTGTCATACAAATATGAAGCATGCAAAAGATCAAACGTTTCTATTTGCTTAGAAAAGGAAAAATTAATGAACCCTTAGGTTTTCCAAAAGCCGTGAGTTCACTACAACAAAAGTAGTCATTACCGACGAAGATTTTCTGAGGGACCCAAAAAACTGTTGTAAAAAGCACATTTTGTGACTATAAAATATGGGTCGTCGATAACATGGCATGAAACAAATTTTTATTACCAACGCACATAATGTCCTTGGGAAAAGTCTCAAGTTTCGTCAGAAATGCACTTTTGTTTGGCGGGAAGAATTGGCGCCAATTGTATTAACAACAAGTAAAGTTCTTATCGGAAATAGAATGGTTATTTTCAAAGGTTTACTCATGTTGGCGAAATTGATTTAGTATTTTCAAGAAAAAAAAGGTCCTCTCGGTAATGTTTTTATATTTTTGAGGGAAAAAAAGTCCACTCGGTAATGCTTTTATATTTTCGAGGGTGATTAGTTGTTGTCGGAAGTAATCATATTTTTTCCGACAAATTTTTTTCTTTGTCAGAATAAATTTTTAAGGCATATGGTTTTGTTGGAATCAATTATTTACCAATGGTCACATGTGTCGTTGGAATATTCTTGAAATAAGTTTGATGCTTAATTTAAATTCTACAATAAATAGATCATATAACTTAGAATACATATGGAGAAGATTAGACCATAAAATTAAAAATAAAACCGTTGAGCAAAAAGGTGTATAACTTAATATAGTATTCTATAATAAAGAAATAATTTGCATGCCTTTGTTAACTCATAACATTAAAATAGTACTATCCACTAGTGAAAATATTTTAAATTGAAGATCGAATTTGTTTGTCATACTCTTATAGGGTTGAGGAGTGTGGTTGTAAAAAATAACAGAATTGGAGTTAAAATAACCGTTAAATCGTGAGTTCGTTTATAATCGTTGAAAGGTTTCGTCCCTTTTGCTTGATATCTAAATGTCTGTTTTTTGCGATTTTTAACGTATGCGATCTTCGAGCATATACAAACAAGTTTGACAGTTGGATCATTGAAACTAGTTTTGTAGAATGTGTATTCATCCGTCAAAATGATAGATTCAACAAACACTTGGAGTTTATTTTATACTTCGATTAAGTAGAATATAATATTTTGTGGTATCCACTAGTGCAAATATTTTAAATTGAAGGTCGAATTCATTTATAGGGTTGAGGAGTGTAGTTGTAAAAAATCAGCAAAATCGGAGTTAAAATAATAAATTGTGAGTTTTCATTTATAACCGTTGAAAGGTTTCATCCCATTTCCTAATATCTGAATGTCATTTTTTTTTCACGATTTTTTATGTATGCGATCTCGAGGTATATAAAAGCAAGTTTGACGGTCGGATCATTCAAATTAATTTTCCAGATTGCAGATATTAAATTCTGATAATGTTTAGGGTTTTGGCTCTTTTCCTCAAATCAATGGTATGGAACGATATTATTTTTTATTTAAAAAAAATGTTTGTAGAAATTTTTTGTACCGTTACCTAATCTTTAAATATTTGTCTTCTTTTTTTTTTTTTTGTGATTTTTGACATATGTGATCTTGGAATAAATACAAAAAAGTTTAACTGTTGGATCGTTAAACTAGTTTAGTAAAATGCGTATTCCGTCAAAACGATAAATTCAAATAGAATCATACATTCTGACAAAAAAAAAAAAAAAGAATCATACATAAATTAAAAAAAAAAAAAAAATTGAAGGAGGCGGGAGACTAAAATTTTGGAGGGCTGGCAAAATTTTGGCATGGCGTCCAAAAACTCAACTCTCTATTTCCGAAGACGGGGCTCAGCGCCGTTTAGCTTTCTCTCCTCCTCCTCATTTCTCCCTCGCAGCTTCTCTGCATCTCCTCATCAGAAACAAAACCCTAGCCTCCATCCTTCATTCCGTTCTCAAAATCTCAGGGCCACATTCATCAAAACCAGCACCATCTCTCATTTCTCTCTATTTCTCTCTATTTCTGCCTTCATCCAAAAAAATTTCACACGCCTCCACTTCTGCAAACCCGAGCCCAGTTCCACCTTTTCGACTCTCAGTGCATAAATCCTCGGTTCTGCGACACCCACAAGGGACTTCGATCAGAGATGAGGGCCGAGAAAAATGATGAACTGAGCATCTCAGAGAGCAGCGGAAATCCCGTGGTCGGCGGATCTAAAAAAGAAAGGTATAATCATGTCTCTCGTTACTCACTTTGATGCATGCGTTTGCTGAATCTCTGCATGCTGTGAATCTGTGAAAATAGTATACAAAATGCTTGGCTAGTATGATCTTTGTGTTGATCTCTGTGTTTGTGTGGTCTGTGAAAACAGATATCTGCATTTGTTTGAATATATTTATATATTTATATTGATACTGATAAGGAAAAGCATGGTATTTGAATCAGTCTCTGATGGAGAAGAAGTACAGTGGTGGTGGGGTTTTTGGGGCTGTGTACAGTATGGCCATACTTCCCAAAGAGCTTGAGCTCGAGAAGGAGGCTGCCCACCCGAAATCCGAGCTCCGATTTCAGCTCCCTGACCTCTCCCAACCCCTCAGAGTAAGCCCCCCAACTTCTTTTTTTTTTTTTTTTTTTTTTTTTACTTTAAGGGGAAATTGATTTGCTTTAATTCTTATTTGTCTGTTTGGTTGCTGAGAAAATGGCATAAAAGCAAGGGAAATGTAGCTATATGGATAGTTTTTGTTCAGAAACCAGAACCCTTATGAAGAATTTAGCCCATTTACCTTTTATGATGTTTAATTGTTGTGTCTCCGAGATGAGAAACACCTATTTCTGAAAAGCTCGAATATTGGAAAAAAAAAAATTTGAACTTTTGGGATTGGCTGTTAAATAGAATTTGTATTGTTTTATTTGGGTGCATTCTTTTCTGTGGGTATTTTTATTTTAGGGGCCTAAAGAAAAATAACATACTATTTTGCCGTTGGTATCACAAAAAGTGTGCCTTGATGTGCTTCAGGATTTCTCGAGGACAAGGGAAGTTAGAGAGTTCCTAAGCGTGGCTTTAGCAGGGGCAATGACCAAAGCTGTTCTTGCTCCTCTTGAGACCATCAGGTTAGTGGTTGCTGTTTCACCCTCTTGAAAATGTTATCACTAGTCATTGTATTTGATTACAGGAAGGACTAAATTGGTAAGCGAAGAAGTGTTTAGCTCCCTGAAATTAGCTCATTTAACAATGAAAGTCCTGAAGACAACAATGTGGGTTTATATTTGGTGTATGTAGACTCCGTACATAGAGCACTTATCCTGCGTTTTCCATTTCTAGTTGATTAATTATAATCAGCAATGTCAGCCCAAATGACATTGGTAATTGATTCACAGCAATGATTTTGCACCATCATTTGTTGGTCAGCCTACTTAATTGCATTGGATATACAAATACTTCTGAATGTATAAATACTTCATTAACAAGTTACTGAGATGTAATGGAGATGGATGGAAATAGTCTTGTTTTAGTTAAAAAAAGGGAATAGATTTTGTTATGAAGTGATGCTAACGTGATACGTTTAATCAAGTTTATGAATTTCAATGTTGTATGAATTTCAAATGCCACTCCCCATGTAAGAATTTCAATGTTGTAGTAATTTCGATTTGTATGTTTGATAACTTTTATCGCAATTCAGATGATTACTTGTTTCATATTTATAAAATTATCAGTTTTCAAATTCGTATTGCTGGAAATAGTAATAGTAGGAGAAAAAGATACCAAATTGGAGCAGTTTATTAATGTTTGTATAATTGTTGTTGTTGCTATGTAGTTACGCGTTGGATGTGAACGTGGAGAGGGCAGAAGATGTTCTAACACATAAGAGATTGCTGCAATTTGTAGAAGACCCTGCTAATCAACCTGCCTTTGAAGTTCGCTCTGTGTAGGTGAACACCTATGCATTTGTTGGAATAGTTCGGATATTAGCTAGCTGTAACTCTGTTGGTGCTTAATGCTGTCCGTCTTTGTGTGTGGGTGCATGCCTGCACTTATCCCTGCATCACGCTATCTGTCTTTGTGTGTTTAATATTGTTCACTTCAACTACTCACCTGCATTATTTATGGTATAGATTGGTGGTTGCTATGCTCACACCTTGAGCTAAAATTATGCAAGGCTCTTCATTAGATCTTATGTTTATTTTCTGATTTTCATTGTTTGGGTTTCTTACCAATTGACAATTATATTGTGTTTGATATAAGTTTTTTTTTTTTTTTTTTTTTTTTTTTTTTTTTTTTTGCAGAATAAAGATAATAATTGTGGATCTATGTTCGTAGCACTACATTCGAACTCATTGACAGTTGCTTAAAGTGGACAAAAAAAACTAGCGTTATAAGACATCATAGGATTGTACCAAGTACTTTTAAAATTTTTACATCGATTTTGTTTTGTATATGTAGTTGAATATATGATTATTAATATAAAACAATTCTTTCAATAAAAATTGGCATTGAAAATATTATTCTTTTTTTTTAAATTGTATTTGTATCCTTTTATTTTTGCTGACGAAGTAGGATCAACGGAAATGTATAATTCCTACGACTCTTGACCCTTACAAATATGTTTTTGTGTGTATTTTCGACAATTCTTAATTGTCGGTAATCGTAATTGCGGCGATTGTGCGCTCTTGTAAACAACATTTTATTGTTGGAAAATCATTTTTCGACATAATGTTTTGGTTGTAAGAAAATCATCGCAAAAAACAGATGTCGTCGTTTAGAAAGTATATTCGACGATCATACAAGTATTTGCGACCACATAGACATGTCGAAAATAAAATAATTTTGTCATTTTGAAAAATCAATTCCAATGACAAGATAACTAGTAACGACAAGCCACAAGCGTCATAAATGAAGCATTTTCGACGGTTGGTCGAAAAAAAAGTATTTCCAATGGATCAATTTGCGACGCCCAGCGAGGGCTTTTTCCTGTCGTAAATAAATATTTACAACGGCAAAATGCATTTTCCAACGACATTTGACCCTTGCAAATGACTTTTTTTTTGTAGTGGTTGTAGATGGTGGCTTTGCATGTGGATTTGCTAGGCTTGCACATCCTTTTGTCTTCTACCCAGCCATAGTGGACGGAGGGGTAGCAACTAGCAAGTAGTGTTGTCGAGGAAGGTATTACTACTGCATTTAGGGTCACTTTCACGAGAGGTTCTTCTGTCCCGGACAAAGCTTCTATTAGAGAGAGCTGGGATCAAATTTTGGAAAACAGTGGCCTGACAAATTAGGGGGATATAGGGGTTTTTTTTTTTTTTTTTTTTTTTTTCTTGTAAGTGGACCATAATAAGAGACACGTGGTTCGTCTCCCTACTCTAGAATTTCTCAGCTTTTACTCCCTTTTGGCATGCGATGGTATATAGGATAATGTTATTCAAACACTCATTTTTAACTTCCACACATTCTTGTTAATTCTTTGTCATTGGTCTTCTTCAATTCATTCGATCTGCCGACGGTAAAAATTTGAGAGAAGTGTTTGAGAAATAAAAATGAGTATGTGAATAGCACTACCCTAGTATATAAAGTGGAAATTAAAGGATGGTTCGGTGGAAAAACAAGTAGAGTCCATTTGGGGTGTTGCCCTAGCTAGTAGAATGTGTTAACTTACCTAAACCATCACACATGGATTTCATTTGAAATTAAAAGCGCCATTGGGCATTTTTCATTACTTGGTGTGGCAACAGCTTATCAAAGCAATGCAGAAAATGATGAAAAGTATGAAAATAAGGATGTCGATGGGTTCTAAAATTTTGTGAAACTCCAATAAATAGAAAATACATGAATCTGAATTCTCTATTAATAATTTTTCTTTTGGGTCAATCTCGTGTATATGTCTAAAACAGTATCGTTATAAACTTCTATATAGCTAATCATTAGATAAACAGATACACAACCCCAAATGAAGCTGCAATGAAGGATATCATTATGTGAATTTGAACGAGTTTAGGTTGACACATGGGTCAGTGACCAAACTTGATATAGGTTAGAAATTTGGCTATTTGAGATGTAATTAAATTAAAAGAAGTAAGACTATGTTTGGATGAAGAAATTTAAGATTACTAAGGAATTTAAAAATGACGGAAATTGAAATGACGAGATTTTATTTTCTAGAATTTGTAAATTTTCTTGTTTGGTTAACCTAAAAGAACAATGGAATTGAATACAGAATTTGTTATTTTTAAACTATCAATCATAGAAATTGAGAAATGACACCTATTTACATGGAATTTGAACTTGGGATTTGGATGTCCCAAATTCCAAGTTTTTTTTCCATGCGGAAATTCTAAATTTCTATGCTTATAAATCCAAACAAGAGAATTGGTGCCTGTTAATTTATAAATTCTGACTTTTACCAAAATTCCATGTTTATTTCTCTCATCCAAACATAGTGTAAGTGATTTTCGATACAGAAGAGTGGTTGGATAACTAGTAATTCACAATTAACAAAATTTTAGTACGGCGTGTCACTTTTAAGCCCTTAATATATGAATTCCAAAAAAATTGTTGCTAAAATGCAACAACTGAGTCAGAATTTATGAGAATAATCCTATTTAATTAAACAAAAGCAGGTTTTTAGAAACATTCTTTTATTTTTAATTAAAAATAACAACCTATTATTACGTGTTTACTTTTTTGGTAAATTACATTTTACCACCTTAATTAACTTCGGACTACATAACAAATTTATACTGACCATCTTTTTGTTAGAAGTATAAGAATGTAAGGCTGAGATGATGCCACATGTAAACAGATTAGTTAGTCTGTTATATTGGTTAGAAGAGTCGGTTTACTAAGAGTATAAATACTCCATCTTGTAATAGCTTCCTTAATAAGCATAATAATACATCATAACTTT
Source organism: Pyrus communis (assembly GCF_963583255.1). Classification (NCBI taxonomy): domain Eukaryota; kingdom Viridiplantae; phylum Streptophyta; class Magnoliopsida; order Rosales; family Rosaceae; genus Pyrus; species Pyrus communis. Next base: position 22,114,911 of record NC_084813.1, on the reverse strand, counting down.
TCCCTCAGAATTCTCTCTACAATCCTTTTTCTCTTTCTCTTTCTCTTTCTCTCTCTCTCTTTCTCTCTATCTGCATTGAATCTGAGATACTGGGTTAACATGGTATCAATCGCCATTGTTGCTCACGCATAAAGATCCGATCCTTTGTTGCTTCCGCATTCTACCAGTCTTCGTCTGCTACTTTGGCGCTGCATCGTCTCTTCTCTTGGTGTTTTTCCTTGGTGTTCAAGATTCTAGGGTTTCTACATCAAGTTCTGATTCTTGTTTTCTGGGTGTTTCTTGACTGCACACCAGGTGTTTGTTTGTTTGTCTGAGCCATAGAAAGGTATTATCTCACTCAGTTCTTTGTATACAACCATGGTTACTGCTTCGCAACTTCAAATTTTGCAATCTCCGATTACTGGGTTGATTTCTTCTGTGTCCACTTCTGTGAATGTCAAATTGGATGACTCTAATTACCTTAATTGGCATTTTCAAATGGAATTAATGCTAGAGGGGTATGGAATTATGGGGTTTGTTGATGGTTCGTCACCATGTCCTCCTTGTTTTGTATCTTCTTCTGTTGCATCTGAAGTAAGTTCTGGTGATTCATCTGCTACTGTCGAATCTGATGATTATAAAGTGTGGAAAATGCATGATCGTGCCCTTATGCAGTTGATAACGGCTACCCTATCCCCTGTAGCTGTTTCTTGCACTATAGGGAGTACTAGTTCTCAGGACATTTGGACTCGTCTCAAAGATAATTTTTCGACAGTTTCCAGAACTAGTATCTTTCAGATGAAGTCTGACTTACAAAATATTAAGAAAGGCTCCAATACAGTTTCTCAGTATCTGCAGAGAATCAAAGAGGCTCGCGATTATCTATCTGCTGCAGGAGTGTTCTTTGAAGATGAAGACATTGTGATTTTGGCTTTAAATGGCTTACCTCCTGAATATAACACATTTCGGTGTGTCATTCGTGGAAGAGAAAAGGTTATCTCGTTGAAAGAGTTTAGGTCTCAATTGCTTGCTGAGGAAGGAATTGTTGATGCCAGTAATAATGCTCAGCTGCTGTCTGCAATGTTGGCTACCAGTTCTTCTACTACTGACAGGGGTTCTAGTGCTAATTCCTCTGGTCTTTCTTCTAATTCTGGGCAATCCACTTATGGGTTTCGGCAAACCAACAATAAATACAAAGGCAAGGGCAAGTTTAATTCAGGCAACAGATTCCACATGCCAAGGCAGTCATATAACACTCAAACCCAAGTGCTTCCAACTCCGAGTCCAGGTCTTCTTGGTCATGCACCTCCACCAGCTTATGGCAGTTATCCTGATCCTTTTAATACTTGTCAACTCTGCTATCAAGAAGGACACACTGCACCTTCCTGTCCTAATCAATTCCGGTTCAAGCCTAAGTGCTACATTTGTGGCCGACAGAATCACACGGCTCAGTATTGTTTTCACAAGGATAAAGATCCTCGCCTGTCACAACCACAGTTTGGCAGGTTCTCTAATTCCTCTCCTCCACAATACTCTATGCAAGCAATGAACACTGTGCTTTCTCAACCCTCCCAGTCAACACCTGGTATGTCCTCCACTCCGGCTGCTTCCCCTCAGGTTTGGATTGCAGACTCTGGTGCCACCAACCATATGACTGCTGACTTCAACAATTTGACTTTGGCCACTCCTTATCCTACTTCTGAAACAGTGCACACTGCTAATGGTGAAGGTCTGAAAGTATCTCATATTGGGAGTACTATTCTCAAACCTCATATTCATCCCATTAAGCTGAATTCTATACTATATGTGCCTAAATTGTCTCAAAACTTGTTATCTGTGCATAAACTCTGCCTTGACAACAACTGTTGGCTCATATTTGATGCGTATAATTTTTGGATACAGGACAAGGCTACAGGGAGGATACTGTTCAAAGGAATTTGCAGTAATGGGCTCTATTCCATACCTTCACTTGCCAATCATCTTCCTGCGTCTCAGAAATCGATTTTGCAACCCACAGCCTTTCTTGGTCAGCTTGTCACATCTACTATTTGGCATAGTAGACTAGGTCATCCCTCCAACCCTATTGTGTCTTTAATGCTCAGTCAAGCTAACATACCTTGTACAAAATCATCATTACCTGTGTTGTGTCAAAGTTGCTTAGAAGGCAAGTTTAGCAAACTGCCCTTTCATTGTAGTGTCAATAAGGCTGCTAAACCTTTTGAAGTTGTTCATAGTGACATTTGGGGGCCAGCACCATGTATTTCTGCTGATGGTTTTCGATATTATGTAACATTCATTGATGAATGTACTCGATTTTGTTGGTTGTTTCCTCTCATCAATAAATCAGATTTGTATGACACATTTGTTGGTTTTTATTCATTTGTGTTGAACCAATTTTCTGTTTCTCTTCAATTGTTACAAAGTGATGGGGGTGGGGAATATCTCAGCCACCGGTTTCAAAGGTTTCTTAAAAACAAAGGCATTTCCCATCAAATTTCTTGTCCTTATACCCCTGAGCAAAACGGTTTAGCAGAAAGGAAACATAGACACTTGGTAGAAACCACAATTACACTTCTCCAAGCTGCTCAATTGCCATCCCAGTTTTGGTCATTTGGTTGTCAAACTGCTAACTATCTCATCAATAGGATGCCCTCTCCAACTTTGCAGAATAAGTCACCTTTTGAGCTTTTGTTTGGGGATTTACCTGTTCTGTCACACTTAAGGGTCTTCGGGTGTACCTGTTATCCTCTTCTTAAGCCTTACAACAATACTAAACTGCAACCCAAAACAGCCAAATGTGTTTTTCTTGGGTATGCCTCTAAATATAAAGGGTATATATGTTATGAGGTATTAAGTCAAAGATTCTATATTTCTAGACATGTGATATTTGATGAGACAGAGTTTCCTTATTCAGCCTTATTGACATCAGTTCATTCTTTCCATAAGTCATCTACACAGTCTTCTACAGCAGCCTCTTTTACACATCCATTCCCTATCACTAATAGTCTTAATGAATTAGTTACATTCCCATCTCATTCATCATCACATACATCTTCTATACCTGTGTCACCGAGTTTATCATCTCATAGTCCTACTGTTACCCCATTACATCCATCTGTTTCCACTCCTCCTTCATTAGTACCCTCACAACCAGTCACCTCCAATTCTGTTCCTCAGTCCATTACTGCAGCTGCACATTCCTATCCTGCGATCCCTGTGGCATTTGATTTTAGTCCTGATAGTCTACAAGTTGTATTACCCATACCTCCCCTCAATTTACATCCTATGCAAACAAGGAGTAAAAGTGGAATTGTTAAAAAGAAGGTACTCTTGACCACATTTGATTAATCTCCACCAGTTGATCTTTCTTTGGTGGAACCTGCTACTTACAAATCTGCACTCAAGGTTCCAGTTTGGTCCAATGCTATGACAGAAGAACTCGATGCATTGTATAAACAAGGGACATGGAGTTTGGTTCCTTTACCACCTCAAAAGAACTTAGTGGGCTGCAAATGGGTCTTCAAGGTCAAAAAACATTCTGATGGCTCCATAGCTCGGCATAAAGCTCGGTTGGTCGCAAAAGGGTTTAGCCAAGAACCTGGTTTAGACTATGGAGAAACCTTCAGTCCTGTAGTCAAGCCAACTACTGTCAGGATAGTTTTGGCATTAGCAGCTCAATTTGATTGGCCCCTTCGCCAACTTGATGTCAAAAACGCTTTTTTGCATGGTGTTCTTCAAGAGGAGGTATATATGGCTCAACCTCCTGGGTTTGTAGATGCTAAACACCCTGAATTAGTGTGTAAGTTACACAAGTCCCTCTATGGGTTGAAACAAGCCCCTCGGGCTTGGAATGAAAGGTTTACTGCATTTCTACCTTCTCTGGGGTTTCAACATACATATTCTGATTCTTCTCTTTTTGTCAAGCATGCTGGTGAATCAGTTGTGATTTTATTGTTGTATGTTGATGATATCATCATCACAGGGAGCAGTTCTGCAGCAATTACACAGGTCATTCACTCTCTCACAACTGAGTTTGATATCAAGGATTTGGGCACTCTCCATTTTTTCTTGGGTATTCAAATTACTAGGTGTTCCAATGGTCTGTTCTTATCACAGACTAAATACATACGGGATCTGCTGCATAAAACAGAAATGATTGATTCTAAAGCTTGTGATACTCCCTGTCTCCCTTATAATCGGCTCTTGAAGGATGATGGTCAACCCTATAACAATCCAACCATGTACAGGAGTATAGTCGGGGCTCTTCAGTATCTTACATTTACTAGGCCCGATATTGCTTTTTCTGTTCATCAGGTGTGTCAGTTTATGCAAGCACCAATCCAGTCTCATTTTATAGCAGTGAAGAGGATCTTAAGGTACTTGAAGGGGACTATGCATCTGGGGCTCACATATTCCAAGGGTGATTTACATCTCAAATCTTTTAGTGATGCTGACTGGGCAGGGGATCCTAATGATAGGAGGTCTACAACCGGTTTAGTTGTCTTTCTAGGTACCAATCCCATCTCTTGGTCATCTAAGAAACAACAAACTGTTTCTCGTTCCTCTACTGAAGCTGAATATCGGGCCCTCTCTTCCACGGCTGCTGAGTTAGACTGGATCCAACAACTCCTGACTTTTTTGAAGGTTTCTGTTTGTTCTTCTCCTGTGTTGTTTTGTGATAATCTTTCAGCAATTGCCTTATCCTTCAATCCTGTCCAACATCAGCGCACTAAGCATATTGAGATAGATGTTCATTTTGTTCGCGAGAGGGTTGCCAAGAATAAATTGAGTGTTCAGTTTGTGTCTTCTCAAGAACAATTTGCGGATATTCTCACAAAAGGATTGAGTGCTCCTTTGTTTAAGTTTCATTGTACCAATCTCATGCTTGGCAGTTCCCCGCATGAGATTGTGGGGGGATGTTAGAAGTATAAGAATGTAAGGCTGAGATGATGCCACATGTAAACAGATTAGTTAGTCTGTTATATTGGTTAGAAGAGTCGGTTTACTAAGAGTATAAATACTCCATCTTGTAATAGCTTCCTTAATAAGCATAATAATACATCATAACTTTTCCCTCTGAATTCTCTCTACAATCCTCTTTCTCTTTCTCTTTCTCTTTCTCTCTCTCTCTTTCTCTCTATCTGCATTGAATCTGAGATACTGGGTTAACACTTTTCAGCATTGCAATATCATACATCAACTTACGAATTCGTTACAATGTCATACTCCTGCTAGTCTATCTATTAATTTAACCGTTAAATGATAACGTGTCAACTGTAATCCTACATTTACTAATTTGATGTCAAATAATTTGTGCCACGTGGGACAAACAACTAATTAGAATAACATGAAATTATGAAAATCGTATGGCAGGGCAGCGTGATTTGGTCCGGCGAAGCAGCGGGTCTGGCGTTAGATTGGACTTCTGTTGTTAATTTCATAAAGATGGAATCCCGGGTCTGGTGGTGTAGTAGCAGCTTCGGTGGCTTTCAGGCGGGTGGCTTTCAGGCGGGCGACAGATGGTGATGGTCTAGTGACAGGTGGTGGGGTCAAATAGTGGTAGTGGCGGGGTAGGAGCAAACGGATTTGGGTCAAGCATATTGCGGGTCAGGATCTCGTGAGTCTAGCGGCGAGTCAGTGGTGCAGGGTGCAGAGGTGCAACGGAAGAACGATGATGCAGGGTTGATGATTTGGTGGTACGAGCAGGCTGGTGCGGTTGCAAGCTGATGCTCAAAATAGTTTTTTCTTTAACAAAACATTAACAAATTTGATACCAATCAAATGAATTTGGCCCCAAATGATATGATTTAATCTGCTTGGGTGAAAGGAGAGAAAGGAAAGTTGGAGATAGAGAGAAGGGGAAGGGTTACCGTCGCCGGGGTTAGCGTCTGCTAATGTTAGGTTTTTTTTTAAATTTAATTTAAAGATTGTATTTTATTTGGTAATTTCATATAATTTTAATTGGTTGTTTGTCATAAATTTGACATCACAACAGTAAAATGCGGGACCTACAGTTGATGCATCATCATTTAACGGCCAAATTAATGGAATTACTAACAGAGGTCCAACATTGTAAAGAATTTGTAAGTTGATGTATGATATTGCAATATTTAAAAAATGAGATATGAGTTTCTTATGTAATCCAAAGTTTACGATACAAAATTTAATTTACTCTTACCTTTTAGGGTAGGATAATCTTTGTAGTGGACAAGTGTGAGAATGGAAGTATCATTCTATTCTGAAAACATCTAGGTGTCTACAAATAAGTGTTTATGATTTTTTATTTAAGTCAACTTATGTAATTTAATTTATAAGTTTATTCATACTATATATTAATATAAAGTTAGGAGAAAAACGTAATGGATTTCAGTTTGTGTTTAGATCAATTTGTGTTCTTTCATCTGAACGTTTTGTTAATCCCTCCATCGTATATTTCACCGCATCGGAAACTCCCTTCAGCCCTATTAATTAATTTGATCAGATTGATATATCATAATTCTCAATTCGTGCTTTTTTGTTTAATCTATTCTTAGGATCTTAGAAATCCGGATGTGAGAGGATTCCAATTATCCGTGAATCATATCCGATCATCGTATATTGTGCGGTTAGAAATCATTTTAAATATTTTTATTTAAAATTAAACACAAACAGTAACTGATGATTGTACGATATAAGATGAACGAACACAATTCACGAATTCTTAAAATCCTCACCAAAATGATCAAGAGAGGATCCTGTTGGGGATCTTAGTTCAGTAGGTTGAACGCATGACGTAGATAAGAATTCCAAGTACAAAAGTATTACCACTTTCTTCAAATTAAGATAGACATTGAGGATAACTAAAATCACATTAGATCACTGTTGCAAACTTCTACCAGGATTTTCCTCGACGAGCAGTATAAAATTATCAATCATTGTTATTTATAATCACAATCTAACTGTTTAAATATTAGTGTTTATTATTTATATATTAACCAACGTGTTTATTTTAGGGGTTTTTGAATTTTAATCCTTCAAGAAGATTAAAATTTAAAAAAAAAAACCTGATGTTAAATTGATTATTGATTTTAGACCCTTAATGTGTACTTAATTCAAATTCATATTATATTTTTGTTTTTATATTTAATAGATTTTTTTTTGTCAAAGTTTTTATATTTAATAGATAACTTATACAATTTTATTTAACTTTCTCCAATTAGTGTACCTAAACATCCATATCATAATATATTTTACTAAATTAGTGTACCGAAATGCCCGTACCTAAATATATTATAGTGAATTAGTGACAGATAAGAAAATGTGTAAAAACATAAGTGTACCAAAATTTTGTACCTAACTATATGATACTAAACTAGTGTACCGAAATGTCGGTACCTAAATATATTATACTAAACTAGTGTACCGAAATGTTCGTTGTCACATCCCGGCCCGGTATGGATCATTTCATGGGCTCGCTCCACAACCGTAGCATGATATTATCCACTTTGGGCTTACCATTCCCTCACGGTTTTGTTTTTGGGAACTCACGAGCAACTTCCCAGTGGGTCACCCATCATGGGATTGCTCTAACCCCCTTCTCGTTTAACTTCGAAGTTCCTACGGAACCCGAAGCCAGTGAGCTTCCAAAAGGCCTCGTGCTAGGTAGGGATGGGAATATACATTTAAGGGTCACTCCCCTGTGGATGTTACAATCCACCCCCCTTAGGGGTCCGACGTCCTCGTCGGCACACTTCTGGCCAGAGATTGGCTCTAATACCATATTGTCACATCCCGGCCCGAGGCGAATCACTTCTCGGGCTCGCTCTACAACCGTAACACGATATTGTCCGCTTTGGGCTTACCATTCCCACACGGTTTTGTTTTTGGGAACTCACGAGCAACTTCCCAGTGGGTCACCCATCATGGGATTGCTCTATCCCCCTTCTCGCTTAACTTTGGACTGGGACATATCACTTCCCGGGCTCACTTCACAACCGTAGCACGATATTGTCTGCTTTGGGTTTACCATTCCCTCACGGTTTTGTTTTGGGAACTCACGAGCAACTTCCCAGTGGATCACCCATCATGGGATTGCTCTAACTCCCTTCTCGCTTAACTTTGGAGTTCCTACGGAACTCGAAGCCAGTGAGCTCCCAAAAGGCCTCGTGCTAGGTAGGATAGGAATATACATTTAAGGGTCACTCCCCTGGGCGATGTAGGATGTTACATTCGTACCTAAACATATTATACTAACCCATTGTACCGAAATGTTCGTACCTAAATATATTTTTATGAATTAGTGGCAGATAAGAAATATGAAAAAACATAAGTGTACCGAAAAATCTCTAAAAAAATATTTTCTTATATAAGATGCCTACCATAATGAAAATTAAAATTTATAATATTTTCATAAAATTATAAATAAAAAAAAAGAAACATTGAATACATATGATGGCATTAAATAGAGTCTAGAGACTAAAATTAATTTTTAATCTTGTATAAGACATTTTTCTAAACTTTATCTTATTTAAGGATTAAAATCTAGTTTTCTATTTATTTTTTATTAGTGACACATCATTTAATTTATAAATTTAATCTCTTTCTCATTATCCATATATATATATATATATATATATATAGTGTACACCCTGTTCCAGGCACCCACGGACGAGTCATAGGTTTCTATCAAAAAAAGAAGAAAGAACGAGATAGGGGCTTGACATTGACGACTATATACATATATATACTGTGTACACTGTACACCCCGTCCCAGGCGCCCACAGACGAGTCATAGGTTCTATCAAAAAAAGAAGAAAGAAAGATATAGGGGCATGACATTGACGACTATATCATAAGATGGCCAAAAGACATGAAAACTTGATTTAAGCCGTCAAGGGGTTAGGTGTTTTTCTATGTTGTTTCTAGGACAAGCGATTAGATATATTCGTACGAATGGAAGATAATGATCTGCTCTCACAATTGGTACATGAGATTGGTGCCGATGGTTAAACATAGCGTCTCATGTGTACAGAATCAATTAATGAAAAAAGCTCACTTCTTTGGACTATGATTTTCTCCCCTCCTCTTTCTCTCCACTTCCATCACATTCTCTCACATTCTCTTATTTTGTATTTCTCTTGCTATAAAAAATTAATATAAGATGTTGACGTGGTTTAACCATGACTGTTCAAATAGGAGAGGAATGAAGGAGAGGGGGAAAAAAAGAGGAGAGAATCCTACTTCCACTTCTTTCGCTTTGTCCTGCAGAGAGATAGACAGAGACCGACCTTGTTCACGCCAAATAATAGTGTGGATCATTTCCTCTTCAATTCCGCTTCGAATGTTCATGTATTGACAATGGTACAAGCATCGTCAGTGTTCAGTCATGCATATTGCATGATGTCCCTTTCTATTACAATTATAACACTAGGGTTTCTGTGATTATATGTAAGGGATGTCCTTTTCTATTACAATTATAACACTAGGGTTTATGTGATTATATGTAAGGGACCAAGAGTAATACTAGAGAAAATCAAATTTTGTAAACTAAATAATATGGTTATTAATGATTGAATTATTACTAAGTGTTGATTAACGTACTCATTTTCTATTAGTGACTCATCATTTGATTTGCGAATTTAGTTTAAAATTTTAATCTACCTAACATTACCCTTTTTATAAACCGTAGCTAGCTTGGTTAGGGCAAACTTAAAAGGTAGCTATATCTGCCATGACCAACCACATATGCATGTTTTATGTTTCCCCGTGATTAGGTCATTTTTTCATAATAAATTGATATAGTTGCATGTTCCAATATCATTTTAGATATGGTGTTGGGTTTACACCATGCGTCCCGGGTTAGAAATTTCTTTTCTCCAAAATTATTGTAATAGTTTCGGACTTCCCTCCTCCACCTAATACTAGTAAAATTTAAAAATAAAAAAAAAATAAAAAAACCTTGATATACTGTTGATTTATTTATTTGGCTAAAATAAATCTATAACATGACTATTAAAATCAGAAATACATAGTAGATTTTTTTTTTTTTTTTTGGTCAAACGATACATTTGTTAGATTATAGGGAGTCGACGGAGTTTAAACATACATAGTGGTGCAAAGACAACACTCCTCTCTACCACCATGGTAGAGGGTGACTTGCATTAAAATCAGAAATATCATTGGTCATATTCTAAATTGAAATTCAAATCCAGGAAGAGTAGTTGAAAATGAGAATGGGTCATCAAAAATTAGCATTTATACTAAAATTACCTTCCCTCTTTCTTGATGGTATTATATGAAAATTAATGTCCTCAAACATTCTTAGCCGAAAAATCTATAATTTTTTTTTTTAGTACAACGATATTTTTACACTAAGGGAATGGGGAGTTCGTCAAAACCATATAATGGTCAGCCTAATTTGGTATCAAATTCACCATCCACGAGATTCGAACCTAAGACCTCTCACTTCTAAATGAAGAGAAATACCACTAGATCATAGTACTGAGTGATACAAATTAATTTAAACACTTTTTATCTTGCTAGTACGTAGGTATCCAACAACCGATCTTTTCTAAAGTACTTAATCGTTCAAACCTCAAATAATTGAAACCTCCGTAAAACTACTCTATTTAGTTAAGTGTATGGTCTTTTCATATTAACTAGTAGGGTTATGTGCCATGTCAAGAATATTGTATATTGACATTGGTTAAGGTTAAATCATCTTACCATTGGCTATACATAGCTTAGCTAGTAGCTGTATAGTCAAAACTTAAAATAGATTGGTAAAAGTGTATGTAGCTAGATACGTCTTCTGCTATAATTATGAACCAACTGTTAAATGTGAGTTAATTGATTTGAACAATGTTTCAAATCTCGTCCACTCAAATTTGAATTTTTCTTTTGTTTCTTGTAATTCAGAATAAATCCTTATTAAAAATAATTGATAAAGAAAAGGCAAAATAGTGAAGATTTTCATTTTCTTTCACCCAATTTGACATAAGGGCAACCTCAAAGGCGGATATATATACAGACATTTTGATATATGATTTTGTGGGACTCCACTTTATTATGTATTTCAATGATCTAACCGACTATCTTTTATTTCTTACTTTCAAAATCATGTCTATAAAAAAAATACCTAAATCCGGAATCATATGATCATTGGATTAAATTTACTATTTCTTTGTAGAACTGTATTCATCTATTTTTTTCACTACAAATGAATGTCTTAATGATTTTGAATTTTCTAACTTTTTGGGATGATTTATGAATACAACAACAACCAAGTCTTATCCCACTAAGTGAGGATGACTGTATGAATCCTAGAACGAACTGTGCTCGGTTTTACCAAGTCTTCTGTCACAATTTCGTTTAGGATATAAATCATAAGGATTCAACGTGAAGAAAGTGCTGGCTATCGACTACCTAACGCATTCCTCCTCCTCCTCCTTTATCTGGGCTTTGGACCTGTAATGTAAGATGGACTTACACATGTGGAGTGAGCCCTTCAAAATGGGTGTCAAAATGTGTATTAAAAGCGTGTGCAAAAATACTACTTTTACCACATTTTTCATACCACAATTGTCTCATCTCTCTAATAAAGAAGGGACCCACATGTGTTTGTGGGTCCTACCTTTATTAGAGAGGTGGTACAAATGTGGTATAAAAAATGCAATAAGTCATGGATCCTAATAACCACAGACACACACACACATACACATCTACACACACACATATATATATATATATATATATACACACACACACACAAACATTTTTACAAATATTTTTACGCTCCTTTCTAGTCATTAGATTTCATAACATCTCAAAGGTCCTAATAAAAAAATGATGTGAAGACTTTTAATCATTAAATGACATGAATGATGACTATATTATAGCTAATAGAAGCTACATAAAATTTTTGTGTTGTGAGTAATGCTACACTTACCCAAATTTTTTATCACATTTGTATCATCTCTCTAATAAAGGCAGTACAATGTGACATAAAAAATATGGTAAATGTAACATTTTTGTTGTGTTATTGTTAGAAATTTTTTTTTAAATAAACAAATAGAAGCTATCTAAAAGTTTTCATCATGGTTAAAGGTAAATAACACGAGTTGACAAAAAAAAGGTAAATAACACCAAGCAATAAAACCGTAACGTTAACATTTTCATTTACAAAATCAGAATCTCTCAGATCATCTCCAACCCTTGAGTTAAAACTTAAAATTTTTAACCCAGAAAATTTAGGTTTTAATTCGGAAACAGTTTTTCTTCTCCAACCCTTATGAGTTGAATTTTTAACCCGAGATTATTAAATAATGAATTGAGGATAATTTTTTTCTTAAAGTAACTTTTTTAAAAGAAAAAAAATTATGTAGACTAAATCCTAATTTAATTTTATGATCATTTTAACCTAAAAATATTTAGATTCCGACAAATATTGAAAAATCAATAACCGACACTATGAAAAAAAATGAAATACATAAAAGATTTTTTTTAATTACTTTAGCCGTTGAATTTAAATTTGGACCGATAGATCCTTTTTTTTATCGTTGGATTTGATTATATTAGATCTTAGCCGTTGGTGGGCCAGCCCCACTAACCTGGGGAATCCTAGGCTAAATTTACCCCAGAAATGAGTTTTGGATGAATTTAATATAAAAAGAAAAAAAATACATATATATGATGGGCCATTCCTACTAACTTGGGGAATCCTGGGCTAAATTTACCCCATAATTGAGTTTTGGTTTAAAACTCATATTTACCTCAAGAGTTAAAACTCATATTTACCCCAAAGGTTGGAACAAGTTGGAATAAATTTAGAACCTGAAATTTAAGTTTTACACTAAAATTTGAAGTAGGTCTCAAACTCATAAGCCACTCAAAACCTAAACCCTCTTTTATCTTTCACACGCGCGCACCTACGCACGCAGACGTTTTTTGTATGCCAAAACGTAGCGTGTGACGTAAACATTTCTGATGAGCACGGAGCTTCGATCATTCCACAAGTTTCACTACTGTCAAATCTGTTTGCAGATTTCCTGTTCGGCGGGCAAATAACTTTCTGATGATCAGGTAATTCTGATGAAATATATAATTATTGCGTTGTTCACTTTCAGAATTTTATTATTGTCACCCGAGATTAATATATAGTATATAAATTTTGTTTCTGTTTGTTTGAATTAGAAGCAAATTTCCAGGAAAAAGGTTTCTGCGAAAAGAAATTAGCTTGATCATCATGAACTTAAATTATACAAGGTATCATGCATTTTTAATTAGAAATCGTATGAATTAACAAAGATGTTCAAAGCCACTTTGTATAATCGATCGTATAAATTAACAAAGATGTTCAAGCCACTTTGTAAAATAAGCAAAATTGTATTATAAATGTTGACATTGCATGTTGTTTACTCAATTACCTCATGAACACAATTTGTCACTAATTAGACAAACCAAGTTGGCAAAATTATGTTTTATTGTTTTCTTTCATCTATAAGATGTACTTTTTACATTTTGATTTTGTTACCTTCCTTTGCTAAAGTATTTTACTATAAAAGGAGATGTGGGACCCGATTTCCTACTCATCGTATTGTAGGCAATGTTGCCTATTTGGAGGAGTAGGCAATTTGCCTACTCAATTGACTACTCCATTATATCATCTCTAACCTTTGACCTAAAACCTAAAATTTTTAGCTCAGAAAATTTAGGCTTTAGCTCAGAAACAACTTTTCTGCTCCAACCATTTTGGTCTAAAATTTTAGCCTCAGATTTTTAAATAATGAATTTTGGCTAATTTTTTTTTTCTTCTTAAAGTAACATTTTTAAAAGAAAAAAAATTATGTAGACTATCCATCATTAATCGACACCATGAAACTCGTTAAACACTATGAAAAAAATATGAAACACATAAAAGTTTTTTTTTTTAATTACTTTAGCAGTTAGATTTAAATTTGGATCGTTAAATTTTTGTTTTACCGTTGACTTTCATTAAATTAGATCTTAACCGTTGGATTCAATGAATTTATAAATATCAAACTAAATAAAATATACATATATGGTGGGCCAGCCCCACTAATCCTGGGCTAAATCTGGCTTTGTTTTAGGTTTTAGGTCCAATTTTAAGCTTGGATTGGGTTGGATTTTTTTTTTTGGGGGGGGGGGGGGGGGGAGAGAGAAGGGAATAGAAGGGGAAAAATAAGTTATAGGTCAGGGTTGGAGATGGTCTTAGAGCTTGATTTTGTTTATATGAATCATCAAAATTAAGGAGTTTGAATACTCATTTGCCTATTCCATTGGGGATGCTAGGAGCCTGTGACTTTTTTATGGGGAACAAAGTGTTGTATTTGGATTGGTACGTGAATCATGTTTTATTAAAGGCATTTCTTTTCACATCGTCCAGAAATTAATGAAGATTATTGCCCCATCCTAATACTGACAATTCCTCTAGTTCTGGAGATTGGAAATTCACAATGGGATATTTTATTCGTCCCTTCCAAAATTTCAAGCCATTTTTTGGTGCAAATTAATGTGTTGGATTGCTTGCATAGAATTAACATTATGGCTGGTCAGGTGCTTAACAAATTCTGTTTGAGGTAATACCGTATTGGTTATCAAGTGATCACTGCCTAAGACAGTTGGGAGGGCACAATGAGGGAAGATCATGGTCAGGACAAAATCATAATGGTCAAATTTGTACCCGGAAAACACTGATCTCCAATCCTTTTACAACAGCGGGGCAGCGCACGATTTCTGGAGCTTAATTGAAGCGTCGAAATGCTTGTTCAACCCAGCATCTAGTGGTTAAGATTAATGCTTTTTCTGTTGAGAATTAAGATTGATTAATACTTGAACCAGACATCTAAGGAAATAAGATATTGTTCACTAAATGAGATAGGTAAAGATTGATGGAATACATACTAATCTTATAATTAGTCCCCAAAAGAGATTTACGATTAGTCCGACACTCTGACTTTTAATTAGTAATCAAGCGTCGTTAACAGCTTGATTAACAGACTTGACTGCTTTACTGGCTAGACGATGATCGAGTTGGCTTAAATAGGAACCCGTTCAAAAACAAAGACCCGCTCAAACATAATCTTTTAGGCTCGTCCTATACTTATAGAAATGTTCCTTTGTACTAAATAAACCAATCTTCCAACGTACTTTAAGCAGAGGGATATATATCAGATAGTCTGTACAGTAGTGAAATGCTGGATTTCTTGTAACTTGAACTTTATTAAAACTGAGCTTACTTGACAGTTCTGCTATAAGGGTGCATATGTTGATATGCATGGACGACAGAAAAATTGCATGCATGTGTGAAAAGCTTTCGAATATGAGTAACATATATGTACTTGTAAGTTGGAAAATGATTCTTATAGTTTTCTCATCGATCTAATTTATAGTATTTGTGCAGGCAGGCATTGGCTTAATTTTCTGAACTCCTCGAAGTGTTCGTTATATATGTGATCCTTCGTTAGGGAATATGTAAATGGAATACTGCGGGCAGGACAAGGTTGTGCATCAAATGTGCTTTCTTCTAACCTTTTTAACCAGAAATTAAGATCCTTGCAAAGTATTAATGACAGAGATTTAGGGTTTAGGTTTCAAATTCCACACATCAAGGATTTTAATTTCTGGTCTCTACCCAGCTATATTTGTGAAGGAAAAATTTTGTCCTAGCTAAGAACATGTAAGAACATTTGAATACATAGGCATACTAATAACACTTTAAAGTAGGCATGCATTCAAAAACAATTCATAAAACCCATGACTTTCAAAGCCTAGTATATGGTGAACCATAAGACTCTTTAACAATATTAAAGAGAATAAGAATTTAGAGATTCTTTACCCTTGAAGCTCATCCTTGATTACACAAGGGATTCACCCAAGTGGAGGGCCTTCAAGTCACCTCCTTGCTCCTTGGATCTTCCTTGTGATTTCCTCCCTTTTAGTGCTCCTTTTCTTCTTTGAGGATTTGAGGATTTTTCTCCAAAAACACCAAAGGTTTGGTGTCTCTAAGTCTCCACACCAAAGATGTAGTGTGAAGATGAAATGGATGACTTAGGGAAGAAGAAGATTGCTAGATGTTCCTCCCCTAAGTGGCCGGCCTCTATGTAGAAAATGAGAGAATATGTTTCACCCAAATTCAATTAGAAAACCCTGATTAGAAACAAAGCTATAAAGATGACTTTATACTTCATCTCTTAGGTTAGTGGCAAACTTGCAATTAAGCAAAAGTTCCCACTACCCTTGATATGGCCGGCCTCCATTTGTTATTGGGCTTAATTGCCCATTTTGTTTTAGTTGTCATACAACTTAAACATAATGGGCCTTGTGGACCAAAACGTTTTTGTGCCCCGAAGCCCAAAACTAACTTAAACGCCCAATATGAACGTTTCATATAATTAATTAACTATTTAATTAATCTTGACCATTCTTCAATTAAACCATTTAATTGCTTATCCATTTCATATAATTTCTTCACTTATATCCTTACTCGGTGTACGATCCATTAGGTTCCAATTAGCGAGGTAGTGGGCGATGTTACTCTTAACGATCGATTGTGAATTGAAACCACATTTCAATTCTCCCTTAAAATTAGTGTTTGCTAATCTTTAGGGCTTCCACAAACCATGGGTGACGCCTAGCAGCATGTCATGGTTACCCAAGCTAAGTAGAAGTGGTTGGAGAACCTATCCAGTTACAACTACAATGCAATACGGTCTTTCTCTAATACAATACTCTTAATCACATTGTTTAAGTGATAGTTTGTTTCATGTCTACTATCCAATGTGATATTTCTCTATATGATTCAATTGAATAAGATTTGGAACAAACTTCCTTAGTCATATTCATATGCTTTGGCCAAAGACTCTCGAATCATATCTTAGAGTATTCTCCTTCCACCATGGAAGGTTAGAGATCCCTTGTTGTGCATTCATATGCCTACATGACTAGATAGCTTGACCCCAACAATGCCGTGGACACTCCAATGGAATGCCGTTGACATAATCAAAGATCAAGGACCTAACCATTAGACATCAATGATGCCTCAGGTCAAAGAACTACTTTGCATATTGCAACTATTGAGTTCTCACATGACATGTATGTTCGAACTCTCGTTTGATCGTTGTTCAGTGTACTCGATTACTCTTTCGAGCACCTATGTGTTTGCCTTAGTGTCCAACACCAAATGACTTGAGACTGGTTCATACTCACGCTTGAGTCGACATAACACATACTAACCTTAGCGGATTGTCAATGCCCAATTGGCAATCCTATGGCTAGGAACGTTTTAGGAATGAACATAAGAGAAAGGTCCCGTTAATTTAACTAACTTAAATCACTTGTCTCTTAGATCAAATACATTCCTTGGATTCCCTTATTGCTTAAACACAAGATACTATAAATAGTGATTAACAATAAGCTTTGCCCTCTATTAAACATATAAAAGTTTAACACAATAAGTATTCCAAAAAGCTATTACATCAAATGAGTGGCTTTGTGGGCATACTTCCAACAATTTGGTCAGCATATACGTTTTTCAGGCCTGCAACCCTAAAGCTCTAGACACATTGGTATCGTTTGGTATGCAGATGGGACAGGACGGAACGGAATGGGACGAGACGGGACGGGACGGGACAGGACGGAACAGAACAGAGCGGGAGCAAAGATGCCCTCGGATGGAAACAAGGAGGAAGAAGAAGGAGACGGAGAGGTTATAATTTTGTGTTCCACGGATGTGGAACGAGTCGTTCCAGGGGGGGTGAGGTAGAACGAAAATTCACCCAAAACTCGTCTCGTGGAACAGCTCGTTCCACCCGTTTTAGGCGCACCAAACGTGGGACGGAACACATTGTCCCACTCTGTTCCGTCCCGTCCCACGTACCAAACGGTACCATTAATCATGATAGATTATGCCATTGGGCCCTAGTCACAAGAGTAAATTGTAGCAATGGTCTATCATCAACTTTAATCAAATTGGAACAATGATCCCTCAACTAAAAATTCATTACATACTAGTGGTCCCTCAACTCATCAAAATGTGTAGCTATGGTCCTTTTTGTCATCTTTGTCATAATTTTGTCAAAATGAATTATGTTGGAATGACTATTGCTACAATTGGGGTCCCTCAACTCATCAAAACGTGTAACCATGGTTCTTTTCGTCAACTTCATCAAAATTTTGTCAAAATGAGTTATATTGGAAGAACCAGTGCTACAATTGGGTTAAAGTTGATGGACAATTTCTCCAATTGGATTAAAGTTGAGGGACCATTTCTCCAAATGGATTAGAATTGTGTGGCCAATGGTAATAGACTTTTAGTTGAAGGACCATAGTTGCATGTTTTGATGAGTTGAGGGACCAATGATAATAGATTTTTAGTTGATGAACCATTGCTCCAATTGAGTTAAAGTTAAGGGATTATTGCTACAATTTACTCTAGTCACAATATACCAATATGTACGTAGGAGCACTACTAGAAGAGGGGCTTCTATTATCAATTAGACAGAGGAAATTCTTTAAACACAAGGCTCATCCGATTTCCAGCATATTTTGGTTCATTTATGTATTTTTTCTTGTTTTTCAATTTTTTATATTTAAGAAAACTCTATTATATATCCTACTCTCATTTTTAACTCCACAAACTCTTGTTAATATTTACTATTAATTTTTTTTAAATACATTCGATCTAATGATCAAAAATTTAAAAAATATATAAAAACTAAAAATATGTAGATGGCACAAACAAAACCAGAACTGAAAACTTTTAAGTATGAACGTAAGAAGCAAGTCGTTTGCTCGGATTGAAAAAGATTCCGACAGAAGTTGTGGAGGATGCAGAGGTGGGGCTTGAGGATTAGGAGGTGCACGTGGGCATGATAAGGCTGCCAATTTGACCAATCGACACTTTGTCGTTTCCCGGATCGTGAGTGGCAGATTGTGATTGGCCGCAAAAGAATTTAAAAGAAGAGTGGTTACTGTGTCGTTCCTGACTTGTAGTTATGTTCTCACTTGCCCTCCCATGCTCATAATTTTACTTTTATTTTTTCCTCCGTCCTTTGTTTTGGGACCAAACGCAAACAGTATGAAATTACTGTAGGATCCTGGCTTATCTGGGTTTATAACACATACTGCACGTGCATGTGACTTATACAATCGCAGGAGCCATAAATTTAGTGAGACCCGCGTCATAATTATTTTTTTCAGTTTCATATCTTCAATCCAGTGAGACTGAGTAGGAGACATAGGTGCAACGCGTTTATCATGTCGTTGTAGCGTTGTAGGTTAATGATGTGATATTGATAAAGAACATGTTAATATGCTCATGTCATATAAGTTTTTATCGAAACTGAGAGATAGATTCTTTCTTCCCGTCTAATTAAACAGTTTTGTTTCCATTTTAGTTGGGATGGATATTTCATACATGATATATGCCAAACATGTCTCCTAATTAAGTTAATTTTCATACTTGCATGAGGTTCTGGATTTTTTCAACATGTAACCCATTTATGTCTATTCATTAGAAAATCAACTCATCTCACCTTTTTTTTTTTTTTTGACGGATCAAGATGAATCGATATGTGAATTGAGATCTCGCATCTCCTTCTTAATTTTCGACTAGTGCACAACTTTGATATATAGTTCATAACTACACTTTTGGCGAACTACAACTCATAATTTACAAGACAATTTGAATTTTCAAGTTTTTAGTAGAATATTAATCTACTATATATAATGGCCTTTTTCTTCTAATAATATAAACAACATTTGTTCTACTTTGACTCAACTCCACATCGACTAGTACAAACTGAATACATAAACCAATTGTGTCTTTCTCCCACATTACGTGTGTAGATCTGAAAGCAACTTAGTTTTTTCTCTCAATCTCTGAGCCGCACTTAGCTAAAGGGTGTGGGATGCTCGTTTAACCTCTGTATTTATCTCGTTCCTTATTTTACCTAGGTGCACTGCGTTTTCAAAAACTTCTTGTCGAACCGGCTTCTATTTCAATCCGTGCTGGACCAAGATATAATCAAGTCTTCAGTCAGAAAGTCTTGAGCAGTACTCATTATATTGGCTTAGCTAAATGCTGCCAACAGCCTTCACTAGGTGGTTAGGTGAGGTGGATATATGTGTGAACATTACGCGTACCTAATTTCATGTTGCTTTTACTTTCATTTGGTATGTGTCACGACCTTAGCTAGGACTTATGCATGTTTGCAGGCCAGGCTAACCTTGAAATCAGAAGAGATAAGGTTTTTATTAATTGGCAAATCCCATGTTAATATTGTCCTACAGTGCTCCTAGTTCCATATATATAAATTCGTCAAGTGATATTTGCACTGTATAGTTTATTTTCTTTTTCTTATATCTTTTAGATTGAATAAAGGAAGAAAAAAAAGTAATAAACTGAAATAATGAAAAGAATGCATGAATATAACCCGTATAGTTTCTTTTTATTTTCTCATGGAAGTAGGGAATTTGATGGACTATGTACTAAAAACAAAGCCATTAAGGGTTTGTGTTATAAAGTCATTTTAGTAGTTACTTATGTGAGGTGGTAGAAAGGAACAGTAGTAGGTTTGCTTAAAATGAAGATGAATCCAAAGTAGAATTTAAATTGTCCAATCATAGGGTACAACTCGCATGTGATCACCCATACTTTTTCAATATGCATTTGAAAGCTGAGTTGACAACACCATAAAATCAAAAACACACCTTACAAGCTCGAGAAAATATAACTTATCACCAATAGCATACAAACATGTATTATGACGAGAAATATAAACATAACTGAAGACATTTAAAACTCTCTCAAACAAACAGAAATACACAACACTCGTCACCAATGTGGTGGCAGGCAGCTATGATATTGCATCACAGATTCACAGGGTGCTTTTTTTCTTTTCTTCCGGGAATATAGCTGCCTCTTTGGCCCTGCATTTTATCTTTCTGACTAGAGAATAAAAGATCACTTCTCTAATTAGAGAAAACATGTAACAAGACGCTGAAGAATATATATAGTCCCTTTCTATGATATTTGCCACAAAAAAATTTTAAGCAATATTTGCCAAATTCATGGGTTACTTTATCTGTTTCTCACCCTTATTTTACCCAATGAAATACTTATTAATTGATTAAATTGATGACCCAAGAATTAATTAAACGACCAAAACTAGTAAAATATGCACACAAACGCAAAGGAGACAAAATACTCTAAAATTGGCTGGGAATATCTAAGTAATTAGTTCAGAGATTTTCTATCGAACAAATGCCCAAAAGAAAGGCGTTCTTCTGCAGGAAAGAAAAAACAATTTTCATCATCACCAACATTTCTCATTGCTATTTACACCTCATCATCATAAAGGAGAAGGGTGGCACAGATAATGAGAGAGAGATCTAGAGACGGAGAGAGTTGATTAATTGTTTGCTGAAAACTTCACTGCAGCTGCTAGCAATGGTTGCTAATTTGCTTCAAGTTGGATTAAGCACATATATCATCTCATAATTTCCCGACATGAGATTCACATTCTGAATAAACGACTAATGTTGAAGACTTGATGAATGGAAAATTAGTCATGCCAGCAGAGAAGCATGACTACACATCTCCTAATGATGTAGAGCCTTCCTTTCTGTTGTCGAAGATACCCTCCAAGCCTTCTGCATGAAACCCTATTTTTCTTGCTGGACTGATCAGCTTCCATGCCTGAACTGCTAAGCTTCATATCTCTCTTTATTTCTTCTGCTCAATTTGCCCGAATATATATAAAGATTATATATTGTTAATACACAACAAAGAAAGAGATGGAGAAACACAGAGATTTCAAACTTCTTTGCTATGTTTTGAAGGGAAGCTTGGGAGGGGTTGATATAAATAGAGAGTGGTGTGGTCCAAGGTTCCAAAAGAAAATGCACGTTGCAGTAGGCCCCCACCCAAAACCCTACCCATTTTTTTCCTGCAGGATTCCAAATTCCATGCACTTAAATTTCCATTTTTCAATTTTTCAAATCACCCCTTAGCCCCCTTGTATCTGTCTGACACGTCATCCTCTTCACCAACATTTATGTGGGCATCAACCACCGGGAAAATTGGTCGGCCATTCATAAAAAACAAAAACAAAAAAAGAGAAAATAAAATCATCTGAAAAATGAGTTACATTCATAGATATTTGAGCAACTTGGCATGCCAGCGTTCACCAGGCCCTGAATTATTATAACTTCTTGGTAAAATTCTGATGTTTCCTTATCATGTCGTCCGACTGCATGCTCAAGATGCAGGAAATCAAGCATAATTGTTATTGACCAGACAAAAATACTTAAAGAAAGCATAAGTGTTAATAATGATTTCATCAATGAATATTACACTCTTTTTTTTTTTTAATAATAATAATGATGATGATTTCCTGATGAAAAAAATAAAACCAAAAATTTTCTGCTCCCATCATACGTGAAAAAGTTCCACTTGGCCTAGAAAAATCGATTTTTGTTATATGTTTGCTGAAATGGTGAAAGTACAAATTTCAATTGTTGAGGGTCAAATTGTAATTTGATTGTCGATATTTGATTAATCATTTTATAATTAAAACTTAATAAATCTTCTTTTCAGCTAATTTTCTTTTTATTAAATAAAAAATCATTTCATTGATAAGTCAAAATTTTCTTTCACAATCATATTGAATTCACATATGCTCTGAGAATTTGAGTTATTTTCTGCTAGCTAGCGTGTGCGCGCGTGTGTTTAAAGTCTGATAGAGCAGGAGATGTCTAGTTCCACTTACATGGGATATATCCAATAGGATATTGGCGGAACTGATCCGAATGAACAGTGCGAGACAACGTGGTGTGTGCAAATTACTATAATATTGAAGCTCGAAACTCAAAACTTGCAGAGAATCTGGGATGCCTTCTTCAAACCCTACCAAAGTTAAAATTAACTACTTGATTATCTGATTGTTTTGGCCTTCAGATGAAACATAATCCCACATGTTTAGTCTCGTGCTCCTCCCATGCATGTCACTTGGAAAAGAAAAAAAAATTAGGTCAACTTAACTTAGAGCATGAACCAAATCTTAATCCCTTTAGTTTTGGGGAATTTATGCATAATAAGTGATTTGATTTTGATTAGGGCTGACCAAAGAGGCTGTTCTAGTACTTATAGACACTTGGTGGTACTGACTTTCATCAAAAACTTAAAGGCAAATATGTTGAAATGCATTGTCTCACATCGGTCAGAAGGCTTGAGAACAAACTCTTTAAATATAATTACTCCATTCTAACTAATACTAAGGTCTTTTAAACTAAAACCTCACACCTGACGAATTGAGCAGATAGTAAAGTGAGGACGGTATAGTGTTGTTGGAGTGGACCATCGGTTCATCTACCTGAAATTTAACAAAATAATTGTTTGCACACCCTTTTTCTCTTTAGGCATACTTATATTTCTTTATATTCTTTGATTATTATTTATTTATTTTAATTTAATTGCAAAAAATAAAGGGATGTGCATGAGGAAAAAATAAGTGTGTGAAAATTATCTTCTAAATTTACTTGTATTTAGGGGGACAATCCTGCATAATATAATCAATTTGTGTCTTATAATCCAGATGGACTACCAGTTTATTATACCTTATGGTATGAGCATTACTAACCAATTATGTTAAAATATGAGTGAATTAATAATACCAAGTGACATGTTTCAGACTTTCAATACCAAACAATAATTTCTCTATTATACCAAGAGACCGACCAACCCAACTTATTTTACTGAACCTTATAGGAAGTACGGAATGCAAAATTTCAAACCCATCTAGTAGGTTTACTTTAGTATTTCATATAAACAAATCTAATTTAATATGTGCTCGCCTAGACAAGGATTTACATGATACAAGTACAACATGTACGTCAATGCTATGTAAAAAAATACACATCAATATATCATTAGAACAAATTGCCATAGTTAGAGACTTAGAGTGCTCTCAAAGCATTGTTTGGAAATCTTTTTTAATATACCCATAACATAGGACAACACACCATATATTATTATATAAATGGAAGAAATTTATTTTTTTTAAGTGTCCCTCTACTTATATAATAACATATAACATATAACATATGTGCTTGTGTTCCAGACACACTAAAAAATCTCTCCTTTCAATCTTCATATGGACGATGCACAAGTACTAAAAGTATATTTTTGGGGCAAACCAAAAGTTAAGTATATTTTAGTTAGCGAGTTGGGTTAGTACTTGGCATACTATATGCTTAATCTACTGTCATCCACCAAATTAATAGGAGACATTAATTCATAAAATAAATAAATCCCATCAAAACAGCTTTTTGATTGAATTAGACTCCAGATCTTTTTCCTTGCCGGAAGGAGCCAGGTGAGTCCAATCTAAGCCTTATCTGATTCTGGGCCTGGCCCATCTTGAATAGGATGTTTCCGGGAAGCTACCAGACCAAACAGTAGGACCCATTGCAGCTTTTACATTATAGATGAAGAAACTCATAGAGGATCCGGTTTCAGGAGACAAAGTCCATAAAAAAAATCCAAATCTCAATTGACAACCTCCATTGTCAAAATTGGTCCAGGTTCTTGTCCTCAAAGTATTGATTGGCTGTTCTTTTGTTTTAATATTGGCATGCTTACGTGCAAAGTGCTGTTTATTAGGAAGAGAAATGTTAAATAGACTATCTGAAAATGTTCTGTTATCTCATGCTTTTAATACAATGTTTTATAATATTGGTATGGAAATTGATGTTAAATTGTGGGGTGGCAGATAGTTCATAAAAAGTTTTTCTTTTGATGTTAAATTGTGGGGTGACAGATAGTTCATAAAAAGTTTTACTTTTGATGTTAAATTGTGATTAGTTACTTTTGTAATGTGTTGAAATTGTGATCTTCATTTAATGAGCCAAGTAGTGTTCTTCGATAAATTACAAAGAGTTAAGGTTTAGGATGTAAGTTAAGATCAGTTGGTTAAGAAAGTGTTCGGGTCTCTTTCAACGCAAGCTCAAATTCTCCTTAGTTTCAAAAACAGTATCTTATAGTAAACAATACTAGAATGATGTAGCTAGCTGGTCACATTGACACTTGGTGTTCTATTTTTCCCTTTAATGGAAGAGAAATTTAGTTACAGTCTATTCATCTAATTTAACAATGTGATTGTGCCCATCTTAACGAGTTACTTTTGTATATGCAATCAAACAATATTTTTCAAGAAATTGTTGAGGAAGACATAACTAACTAGTCACATTGCCACGGTTGTAAATCCAAAAGAAGACAACCCCAGCACGTGAGACCCTCGTGAGGGACATGGGTTCTGCCTGAGATAACATCGATTTTTTACTGTTCATCATTCGAGGGGGCCTTTCGGGCTCCTATCACTTGTGTCCATTCAATGTTTTCTAATTCGTTAGGGTTTATTTTAAACTTGGGCATAAAAACAAAAGTGAAGAACGGACAAAGTTTGTTCTTGGTTAAATAAAAGATCTAAACTAATTTGTTCAGTGTATTAAGTCGCCTAATTTCGTTTGGGATCAGACTGTGCAAATCTCAACTAGATTTTGGGGGATTTTGTTTAATTAATCTTCGGGTTTTGAATTGTACAAAGTACTCTAGCTTGACTAAATTGCGAGAAGCTCTTGATTCCAAAAGACTCAAGGAAATCTTAAGAGGAACCTACCAGGCAAAACATGGGAATAATGGAACATTTTTTGGTTTATTTTGAAGAAGTTTAGTTACACTAGAAAACTAATTGGAAATATTTGGAGTAGCTTACTTATTTATAAGCACATGCAATGTCTCTTATTTTTTTCAATGTGGGACTCACTCACATTTTCAAGCCTAACATATGGACAACACAAATCGATTGACGATAAGCATGTGTGACCCCTGGGTTTCACATATGAGATAACCTACTCTTATACAATGAAGAAGTTGAGATTCCCCCATAGAACCAATTAGCAATATAAGAGATTGCTCAATAAGCACATGCAAGGTCTCTCATTTCTCAATGTGAAATTCACTTTCAACATATTTCTTATGTTTGTCTTCAAAATCAATGTTTGGGAGCCTCTTGAATCTTGATATTTGCCCCAGCGAGATAGATTCAGAAGTCTCACGTGGGATAAAATTAGCCCAATTCCTTCCAATGTAACAAACAAGAAACGATTTGAGTTTTATTTTGTTTTGTGTTGAACAAAATCGTACATATATGTAGGGAAACATGCTATATATGAAAATGAAATTCATACAGTAGAACCTAAAGCTGGTGTTTCCAAAGCAACTTAGTGCAGTAGCTCCTTCCTATCACGAGCTGTATACGACATATGCGAGAAAACATAGTGAAAATTATTTTTACACGTCTATTACCTTATGCGCATTTACATTCATTTTTGTCCCTTTTTTTTATTTTTATTTAATCTACAAAATAAAAAATAAACAGAATTGTGCAAATGAAGAAAATGAGCAAGCGTAAGTTCACTTTCAAATAATAAAAGAGTGTGGATAGTTAATGATAAAAATGTTATTAATTTGAGCCTGAGCCCGAGTTCATAGTTTCACTGAGGACAAAATCATCTTTTTATTTTTTCTATTTTATTTTTTTTCAAGAATTGGTTCCCCATAAAAGATAATGATGACCGATATTTTGAAACAACTATAAGACAAATAACAAAGAAACTTACATAGTAAAGAATCCAACATGTTCAGTATCTATTCAGAACACTCCACAAACCCCAAACAAGATGGACCATCCTGTTTCTGCCCAGAAACTTCCAATCTGGATAGAGTAACGAGCTATTTTGTACCCATCTTATGCGTTTTCTAGTTGATGGGTGTATGTAGCAAACATCACACAAGACTAGGGTGGTCCATTTTGTGATCCTTTAGACTTTAATAATTCAATCTTTGGGGTCGGATGCTTAGATTAAAACTTGGTACTTCTTTCACATGAGAGATCATAGATATAACTGTGGAAGCCCTTGCAAATCGATTTTTGCATAGAAGCCCAATATGCAAAACAAAGTTCATGAATGCATGAGCCCCAACCAATATATAAATGGTCAATGTCCAAAGTATGGGGAATTAGAACTCAACTGATTAAAGTATTTATCAATTCACCGGAGGTATTGAAGGATGAAATATGGAGAAAATTGCCGCACTCCCCACTATTTTTACACATGAAATCGTTCAATTTTTCTTTGGTGTTCTACTTAAGCATTACAGGCTATGGGGCAAGATGCTTTAACATATTCCCTCAAAGAGGTTGAGGCTGAGTAGATAACTAATGGTAACTATTCAAAGCGGC
This sequence comes from Pyrus communis, assembly GCF_963583255.1. Taxonomy (NCBI): domain Eukaryota; kingdom Viridiplantae; phylum Streptophyta; class Magnoliopsida; order Rosales; family Rosaceae; genus Pyrus; species Pyrus communis. Next base: position 22,087,630 of record NC_084813.1, on the reverse strand, counting down.
GTCTGGGCTTTACCTTAACCCTAAGAGAAAAATTGGATGCACCACTCCTGGAGGTCCTAAAATTTGAGTTCCAGGAAAAGCAACAACGAAGGAAATACGAAGCCCTACTAGTGGGACTCAAATTGGTGCTTGAGCTCCTATCCTACATTTGACCCCTCAATTTCGCTTGGATGCAAAAAATAAAAAAAATACAATGAACTTTGTAGATTTTCATTATCAAAATTTCGTTTACAGCAATTGGTTTAGCACCCCTCCCACAAAACCACCAACCTCATCTAGCATTTTCTCAAATATGTATTTACATCTAGTTTTATATGTCATTCAGTTTGACCAGTATATCAACAAGATAGAAAATATCGACGCATCGATCATATTAACATAGAACACTCAATCATTTCTTTCATATCAAGTTCATTGTCGATATTGTCAATGTACGTATATCCACTGCCAATGTATATATTAAGTATATTGAAGACCAGGCGAGAGTACAATTTTTAAAAGAAGGCTTTTCTTAATGGTTATTTTCAACTAAATTTTGTAAATCATTGTCCGAGCCAATTCTCTGAGCTGAAAACTCAAACGATGGATATGACAAAGTGATTCTGCATTTTGGTCACAAACTCTTTATTCATGCACATATATTTATATATCACTACACAACTGAATATGTTTTACCAAAACTTTTTACCTGGGAATAGCAAGTTAGCTAGATTCAGTTCATCAAGTTTTTGATAAAAGTTTTGTAATTCTTCTCTTGCCAAATGCATGCACTGACAAACAAATCAGACATGATACAGCGAAATGTGGGATAACCTGCCATATGTTGGGCAAAGGATAATATTATGCAATCCTAGTGACTATCACAACTACCGAGTGTGAACCCTGGATACAATAAGACAAATATCCCTTGTGCAACAGCCAATTACAAAAGGCCACGTACGTATAGAGCCAATCAAAAGGTGCCACGTCCAGCCTAGGAAACTTCAACCAATCCCATCCGATCGAGGAACATCCCCCCTCACCCACATTAAATACCTAATAAACAAGCGCTGCAACAGATCATGTCACGGTGGTGAAAATACAGCGAGATAAGGTTTGGATGGGAAAAGGAAAGCAAAAGCCAAAAGGAAAAGGCCTCAAAAGCTCAACACATTATTATTCTGGAAGCAGGCAGATTGTCTTTTCTCCTGTTGGATGCTTTACTTATCTCGTTTTATTTGTAAGATCACAGTTAAATTATATCAACATTTTATATTTTTATTACTTTTTATCTTATTATCTTTATTAAAAAATTAATATAAAATGTGAATATGACTTAACTGTGATCGTATAAAATAGAAAAAAATAAAAAAGACATCCAAACAGGGCAGACAATCTGCCTCCATTCTGGAGACGTGAAAAGCAGGCAACTAGGGCACCATGAGATCAGATCAGGTAAGGTATTAATAACAGCGGAGAGTTTGATCAAGGGGGATGAATTTTACATAAAAAATGTAAAAAGTTCTAGTTGAACCCATCAACTTGCTCAAGTTGGTCTTACTTTAAATACACCATCTCACGCATCGACACAACTATATAATATACCATACACTCTTCTCATATTTCAGGAAAAAAAAAATGAGCCTCCCTATGATCTTCAGCCCTAAATCAATATCAGAAATACAAGAGTCAACTCTTGTCTTCTGCTTCCTCGGGATAAAAAACCCTAGTGTCTGAACCTCCTCCTTGTCAGCGGCTGGATCGAGTAAATCTAGATACCTTTCACTCTCTCTATATGTAGTCCCTTCCATTTACTTTTGTTGTGCTGTGCCGTGTATTAACTAAATTTAGTTAGACCAATGGATGTGATGGATTGCTTGAATGAGAGCACGAGTGACTCATCAAATAATGGGGTAAAGGATGCAAGTTCTAACAAGTTGCCTTCTTCTAGGTACAAGGGAGTAGTACCACAGCCCAATGGCAGATGGGGAGCTCAAATATATGAGAAGCACCAACGTGTGTGGTTGGGAACCTTCAATGAAGAAGAAGAAGCTGCTAAGACCTACGACATTGCCTTGCTAAAGTTCCGGGGACTTGATGCCATCACAAACTTCTGTCAGAGCCAAATAAAACCCTACATAGAAGATGGCAACGAGGCCATTTTCTTGGAATCCCATTCCAAGGCTGAGATCGTTGACATGCTTCGAAAACACTCGTATGTCAACGAGCTTGAAATGTACAAGCATAAGTTGCTCAACGCCGGAGTTCGTGATGGTGGTCGTAAGCGAAGTAAGTGTCACGTCGATCCAATCGACGCGTGTTATGAGAGGGAGTTGCTTTTCGAGAAGGTGGCGACGCCAAGCGATGTAGGGAGGTTGAATCGTATGGTGATACCAAAACAACAAGCTGAGAAGCATTTTCAGGTTCATCAGAGTGTAGAACTGTGTAAAGGGGTTTTGTTGAATTTTGAGGATGAGGAAGGGAACGTGTGGAGGTTTAGGTATTGTTATTGGAGTAGTAGTCAGAGTTATGTGTTGACCAAAGGATGGACGCGTTTTGTGAAGGAGAAGAAGTTGAAAGCTGGTGATGTTGTGAGGTTTCAGAGATCGGTAAGGGAGGATAAGAAGCTGTTCATTGAATGTAGACCTAGAAACGTCGATAGTCTGGGGTTCAGAGAGATGCCTGCTGGCCGGGTTGCTGAGCCTTCAGCGGCGGTTCAGGATGATGGAGTGGTGAGGTTGTTCGGAGTTAACATTATGAAAACATGTAAAAGTTGCATTGTAGACAATAGCAGGTGTTGGAGGCTTGGAGCAAGTTTAAGGTGAAAAGAACGAATTGTAATTCTGCTGGGATGTTTATCTTTTTCGTGTTTTGTCAATGAGAAGATCCTTTTTGGTATGTTTATCATTATAATGCCATCGTTTAGTATCCAAATATATATCATAACACAATAATTAAATAAAAAGGGCAAACATACAAAAAGGAGGGTTCAAACATCAATTTTGACACAAATTTTCTTTTGTGCGTAAACAAGTTGTCATGGTATGTTTAGATTACCACCTTTGACAAGTCGCTTATTGAGGATGATGGACTATGGAGAATAAATTAGACTCATCCTTGAAGTTGGACTTTGAGATGTACGAATTAATTGATAATTAATTATCAATAGATTGACCTTGAGCTTGGGGTTCTTGGGCTCGAACTCTAATAATTAAATTATTTAATTAATTATTTTCGAATTTAATTAATTAATTATTTTTTACCAACAGACTCATCCTTTTGAGATGAAGTCTAAAGTGTGGTGAAAGAACGTATAAAGCAAACATCCCTCTAAGAATATGTCTTCCAACAGATGCATCCCTTCTCTGTACCTGTTGTGAACAGACATAATCATATTATATATACATCTATCTGCATGACATTTAGAACACAGAAAAACATAATTCTCCTTCTACAATTCAAAGCATTCTTTCTAAGAGAACCACAAAGAAATTCACCAGAAGTTAAGTTTTCCAGTGCTGGAACTCTAACTTGATCGTTGAATCCTGGTGAAGCAGACTTCCGTAGAACTACAAGCATTGAGTAGGGACGAAATTTCTGTTTCAAGAACATTGTGGTACGCAAGCCCTAGTCTTCTGTTTATCTGCTTAATTATTGTTGCATTTTGTTTAGATTCTGTAAAATATTTATTCGCGTTTATTATTAACATATATAAGTTTGTCGCAGATTGTTGACATATATCCAATAGTAGCTACCTACCCATAGTTTTTCATGGACCAACCGGGTCTAGATGAACAAGGCTGCAAGTCTAAAACTACAGATGCAAAATTGAGAACTGCTCCTGTGCAAGTTTCAATTGAAGATAAACTGACAAACAAATGAAATATAATTATTATTTATGAACATTATATTATTAAACGAGATTGTCAAGATGGCTCTAACCAAATAACTACATCTTAACTGACTTATTTCATAGTACGCTATAAGCTATACATATAGAGAGAAAAACTATTAAGAAACCATAATTCGAATGGACTAGGCTAAATCTTAAACTAACAAGCAAACCCAAATAAGTAAAATAACCAAAAAATACTACTATTTTTCAACAACCCTTGGTCAAACTCATGACAATACACAGACATGAGTTTGCAAATAAGCAAATGCGGACTGGCTTAGTTAGGCTGACAAGTAGGTAGACGAACATTACTACAAAATTATCTATAACTGGCGGTCTAAAAACCGACAAAAACCGTATATTACTGTCGGATTTTAAGCAAAATCCGATAGAAAATGGATGCAGTGGCGGATATAATAAGCGATAGAATTGCCAGCGTCAGGAAATGAATTTTTCGATAAAAAATACCCTAAAACTTACAGAAATTGTGTCGGATATAACCGATAGAGAATATATTAATAATGAATAAAAAAGATAATTTCTGTCAACTAAAACCGACATCACATTTATTGATAAGAATAAACAAAATCATTATTGTCGAATAGAACCGACAAAAATATATTAATAATTAAAAAAAAATAAACAACAACTTTCTGCATTTTCCATATGAATGGAAGCTTTGACCTCAAATCTCGTCGTCATCAACATGGCCGAACGACAATAGGCCAAGTAAAAACCCTAAGAAGAAGAAGAGCAAGCATGTGTAGAATCCTCGACGCCATTGCTGGCCTTTGCGATTAGGTCGATGAAAGAGGGCTCAAGCGACGAAGCTTCAAACGAAGACAGAGAAGGCAAGAATCGCCAACGGAAAAGGCGGCGAGTATCTGGAGCTAGAGAGAAGCTTTTGCGACGACGATGGCACTGAAAATGGAAAGCCGCCTCCATTCACGTACGGCCGGTCTTGGAAGGCCGGCGATAGAGTTCTCCGGAATCCACAGAAAATGATTCACTATCCTTTAAAATCACTCAATCACATTCCATTAAAATCACTCAATCACAGCAAGCGTTGCTCGTGCAATTGAATCTCTCTCTGAAAATTGAATGAGAATCGAAATACTTACAGTGTCGATGAGATCTATGATAATGGAAAGCTCTTAGTGCTCCAGCTTCCAGTTCTTCACCATGCTCTGCCATTTCTGCGAAATCAAATAATTAAACCCTAAAAAGCACCACTGCAAATAGCATATAAGAAAATCGAAATTAACACTAAAGAAATTGGGAGAAAAGATATGAAAAGAGAATACCTTTCAGCTTTCAGATGAAGTTTGCTCATGTGTGGGGAGAAGAGAAGACAAGGAAATGCGGACAAGATAAAAGGGGGGGAAGGAGGGGTATTAAGTTGGAAAATTAACATTACTGTCGGTTAAAACCGACAGAAACATTTTTTTAAAATACAAACCGACATAAACATTTTAATTCCTGTCGGTTATAACCGACAAGAAAAAATGACGGCAAAATTCCCCCCCAAAATTTTAAATTCCCTCATAAAATTTTAAATTCGCCCCAAAATTTTGTTACAATTTTAAAAAATAAAATAATAATTGTTTGGTTTCATAAATAAATAAATAATATGTATTTAAATAAAATACGTTTTTAAAAATTAAATAAATAATTTATTTTTTTTTGTAAAAAATAAATAATTGTTTGGTTTAATAGATAATAACTCATGTAAAATATGCAATAAAGAAACAAAAATATAATTGTACAATGAAAATGTCATCACACAAACTAAATATTGTCTAATCAATACTTGAAAAACATAAATAAAAATTTAGCACAAATTACTTTTCACACTTCAAAATTTAGGCAAATTTAATGGAGATATACATTCTACGAAACTAGTTTCAATGATCTAACGTCAAACTTGTTTGTAGATACTACAAGATCGCATACATAAAAATCGCAAAAAGAAAAACATTCAGAGATGAGGTAACGGAACAAAAAATTTCCATGATTATAAATGAAAAATCACAATTTAACGGTTATTTTAGCTCCGGTTTTGATGATTTTTTTACAGCTACACTCCTCAACCCTATAAGAATGCAATGAACGAATTCGATCTTCAATTTAAAATATTTACACTAGTGGTACCACAAAATCTTATTTTATACTTAATGGAACTATAGCATTAACTCGTAAGTGTTTATTTAATCTACTATTTTGACGCAATATGCATTCTACAAAACTTTTTTCAACGATCCAACCGTCAAACTTCTTTGTACACACTCCGAGATCACATACATAAAAAATCACGAAAAAGAAACGTTCAAAGATTAGGGAGCAAAACAAAATTTTCGACGGTTATAAATGAAAAATCACAATTTAACGGTTATTTGAGCTTCGATTTTGATGATTTTTTACAGCTACACTCCTCGACCTTATAAGACTGCAATGAAAAAATTTGATCTTCAATTTAAAATATTTACACTAGTGGATACCACAAAATCTTATTTTATACTTAATGAAAGTATAACATTAACTCTTAAGTGTTTATTTAGTCTACCGTTTTAACGCGATACATATTATACGAAACTTTTTTCAATGATCTAACCGTTAAACTTGTTTGTACACACTCCGAGATCACATATGTAAAAAATCACAAAAAACAAACATGCAGATATTAGGTAACAAAACAAAAGTTTTCGACAGTTATAAATGAAAAATCACAATTTAACGGTTATTTTAGCTCCGATTTTGATGATTTTTTACAGCTACACTCCTCAACCCTATAAGAATGCATTGAATGAATTCGATCTTCAATTTAAAATATTTACACTAGTGGATACCACAAATCGTATTTTATACTTAATGGAAGTATAACATTAACTCTTAAGTGTTTATTTAATCTACTGTTTTGACGCAATATGCATTCTATGAAAAAATTTTCAACGATCCAACAATCAAACTTCTTTGTACACACTCCGAGATCACATGCATAAAAAATCACAAAAAACAAACGTTCAGAGATTAGGTGACAAAACAAAAGTTTTCGACGGTTATAAACGAAAAATCATAATTTAACGATTATTTGAGCTCCAATTTTGATGATTTTTTACAGCTACACTCCTCGACCCTATAAGAATGCAATGAAAAAATTTGATCTTCAATTTAAAATATTTACACTAGTAATCTTATTTTATACTTAATGAAAGTATAACATTAACTCTTAAGTGTTTATTTAGCCTACCGTTTTAATGCGATACACATTATACGAAACTTTTTTCAATGATCTAACCGTCAAACTTGTTTGTACACACTCCGAGATCATATACGTAAAAAATCACAAAAAACAAACGTTCAGAGATTAGGCAAAAAAATAAAAGTTTTCGACGGTTATAAACGAAAAATAACAATTTAACAGTTATTTTAGGTCCGATTTTGATGATTTTTTACAGCTACACTCCTTGACCTTATAAGAATGCATTGAATGAATTCGATCTTCAATTTAAAATATTTACACTAGTGGATACAACAAAATCTTATTTTATACTTGATGGGGAAGTGTAACATTAACTCTAAGTGTTGGTTTAATCTACTGTTTTGATGTGATATGCATTCTATGAAACGTTTTTCAACGATCGAACCGTCAAACTTGTTTGTACACACTCCAAGATTGCATAGGTAAAAAATCGTAAAAAACAAACATTCAGAGATTAGGTAACGGAACAAAAGTTTTCGATGGTTATAAACGAAAAATCACAATTTAATGGTTATTTTAGCTCCGATTTTGATGATTTTTTGTAGCTACACTCCTCGATCCTATAAGAATGCAATGAATGAATTCGATCTTCAATTTAAAATATTTACACTAGTGGATAACTCTTATTTTATACTATATGGAAGTATAGCATTAACTCTTAAGTGTTTGTTAAATCTATCAATTTGATAGGATATGCATTCTACGAAACTAGTTGTTCATGTGTGTTTATGTGCCAGACAATGTGCTTTGTGACGTATTGAAAAAAATTGCCAGACAATATGCCAGACATGATAGAGCAGACCAGATGTTCATGTGTGTTTATGTGCCAAACAATGTGCTTTGTGATGCATTGAAAAAAATTGTTTGAATTTCTTTGTATCTTGTTGCTTGCCTGTGAGGGAGCATAATCTTTATTACAAAATGGATAGAGCTTGAGATTGTAATCTATTGTTATTATTCTCTCAGAAAATTTATGGCTTGTGGGAATTGGGTTTATTAGACTTTAGGGTCATGAGTGAAAAAAAAAATATTTAAAAATATGTATTTATTTATTTTTATCAATATAACATTTTAAAATAATAAAATTTTCATTTTTGTTTGTTATAACCGCCAGAATACTAAAATAATAACCGCCAGAAAGTAAAATAATAAAATAATCAATTTATGTCGGTTATAGCCGCCACCATTAATGTCACATCCCGGCCCGGGACGGATCACTTTCCGATCCCGCTCCACCACCGTAGCACGATTGACACACCCCGACCCAGAAAGTCCACTTGGACCCTGAATCGAGCTGTGCTGGCCGACACCTGGAAGGTGACGAAGCCATAAAATGTGATCGTGTACAAAAAGTGAATAAATTTGAATCTAAAAGTGTCTAAGTACCAGAGTGCTCTACGAGTGGGGGCAAACCCATTTCACACGCGATGTCAGAGTATAAGTAAGGTACAGTAGTATGGGTAAGAATCATACCCTCAAAAATATCCATCAATACTAAGATTCGCCACAGATTCTTGTCGATACAAACTCAGCAGCTAAAACCTGGAGGGCACTAAACAGAAGGTGTGAGTAAGCAATAAAACCAAGCTTCCCAAAGTTATTACCTCTCTAAAAGTAATGCCCCTAAATGTAAAACCCGTATCGTTTTCCATAAGCCAGTACAACATATATACATATATCCAAACCATACTCAGAAATGACCAAAACCACGGTTTGCCATTAACTCCACCATACATTAATAAGTAGGCCAAATGAACTAAATCAATACAAAGTGATATATCAGTCAGAGTTATCTAAAATGACATTTACAACTTATCCGTATCTCATCAATCATGGCTAGCATATAAGTCGGAGTCACCTCTAGTGACCAGTACGACTTATCCATATCTCATCAATCCTGGCTAGCATATAAGTCGGAGTCACCTATAGTGACCTGTACGACTTATCCATATCTCATCAATCCTGGCTAGCATATAAGTCGGAGTCACCTATAGTGACCTGTACGACATATCTCATCAATCCTGGCTAGCATATAAGTCGGAGTCACCTATAGTGACCTGTACGACTTATCTATATCTCATCAATCCTGGCTAGCTATAAGTCGGAGTCACCTATAGTGATCTGTACGACTTATCCATATCTCATCAATCATGGCTAGCATATAGCTCAATAAGTATACCTGCACACGAGTCGGAACCACCTAAAGTGGTCTGTACGACAGGACTGGGTGTAAATAAATACGCTCAAGTGCTACGATCACGTGAAGACTGGGCGAATAATCACGGGTCACCTACGAGTCGGAACCACCTAAAGTGGTCTGTACGACAGGACTGTGCACCTACCTTGGATCCAAGGTGAGCGTAAGGTGCGGGAGGTGAACATCACGTGAAGGACTGTGCCCTGGCCACGGGCGGGAGCACTAACACCGGGGTGCAGGTTTATGAGCTCTCAATGCATCTCAATATAACATGTGCAACTCATGGCAACCAGTACGACAGTATCAAAGTTGCCTAACACATAACTGTAGTCATGCTATAACGCAATCGATTCAACTAGTACCATAAACTCACTTGAACTTACCTGGATGTCCTGAGTTCACCTTTGCACTTGAAAGCGTTCCCAATAATTATATGCAAGTAATATATATATTGATATACCATGATGCAATCTAATACTCAACCATGTCGTAGCATGTTCAATTATAAACAATACAGTGAGAAGTGTACAATCAATAACGCCCTACTCCCAAACTACTTATTTTCAGGGATAATTATCCATGACGACCCAATTAACACTCATTTAGCTAACTAATTCATAAAACTAAAACTTGCCTTTACCAATTTCCTTCGCCTTACTCAATTTCCCAAGCAAGGCTTTTGTCTCAAATATTTTATGGCTGCATCTAACGTCTCGTTAGACTGCCTACGTACCCTAAATAGGGATCAAGCCATTCGTAGTTCATATAGGTACTTCAAGCATTCACAATAATTATATATGAAAGTAATATACCTAAACAATTTAAAAGTGTCGATAGAACTCTCAACAATATGTATGATAAAAAGGAAAAGATCCACTTACCTGGAGTTCACGCTATGATTCTCTAGCGCACACATCGAGGAGTCCTGAATGATTGGTCCCTGTGACCAATTATCAAATCACATCTTAGAACTCTTATCTGAAGAATACGTAATTCACATAAAACACAACATCAACGACATTCTAAAATAGTTTCATACCCATTGACCACAAGTCAACCGTCGATCAAAGATCGACGGTAGGGTTTACAACCCTGTATAACTTGGCCCGGAAGATCCGCATATCAGATTTCCAATCCGCAACTCCCAATGATCCACAATATGTTTCTAGAATAACATACTAAAATTTCATTACGATCCAACGGTCAGATCTCCGCCAATTGCCTAAAACAAGTGGTCATAAACATTTATTTTACTAACTTACAAATCCAATTCAGGAAGATCCGTAAATCGGATTCCCGATCCATAAATTCCTATGATCTTTAAATATTACGTATTATAATGTATCCAATTTTGGTGACGATCCAACGGTCGGATCATCGATTCACATTTTTATCAAGTAACGTATCGTAAAGAATTTAGGTTCCAACTATCAACCTACGTCATTCAAACGACAAAACTGAATTCAAAACATTCGACATAGCCTAAAAATAGCATTGGCGGCTCACTGGCCACGCGCCGCCGCACGCGCCGCCGAGGGTGGCGGTCGGCCGCCCCGACTCGCCGGAAAATCCAACTATTTCCAAAAATTCTCAAACTTCACAGAAATGAAGATCTCAGTGAGTGGAGCAACTTTCATACCTGTCACGAAGTCCAAAAGTGGACGGAAGATGGTCAATTTTTCCCACGAAGCCGGCGGGTGCCTAAAACTTCCCGACGTCGATTCGTCGTCTACCGTAGTCCAACGAGGTCAAGGTTGGTTGGGTTTTGCTCCTGGGATGATGGGCTACAAAGCCCAAGTGGTGGCATCGGCCATTGCTTTGCCGATTTGCCGGAAAATCGAAAAGGGTGGCCGGAGCACCATTGATTTTCGTCAACTTTCGTGGCCTCAAACCGCCCCATACCATGGTTAATCAAGGTGATTCTTGGATGGGTTTTGTAGAGGGGAATGAGAGCTTCAAGATGGTGGTGGTGGCATCGAAAAACTCCACCGGAGTTGGCCGGAATCGGCCTTGGAAGATGGACTCACGGTGGTGCGGGTATGGGTGCACGGGAAGCTTTCTTCCATTTTTTTTTTTTCTTTTCTTTTCTTCTTTCTTTTTGATTGGCTGCAAGCTTCACTTTTATTTTCTAATTGGTTCCTTGTCGCTTTAATTTAATTGGTCCACTAATCCCACAAGGTGGGAATTCAAATATTTAAATAACCAATTTCAAACGTCCATAAGTATACCGTTATAATCCGGACTCGCAAACGGATTTCGCCTATACGTTCGTACCAAAGAGTACTACGAGGATATGCTTAAAGAATAAGTCCCACATCTCTCAAGTCGATGGTCAACGGAAGTCAAAGTCCTTACCTCAAGGGCAATTTCGTAAATTCACGCTTTTAAAATAAAATAAAAACGTAAAATTTGGAACGGGTTGTCACAACGATATTTTCCACTTTGGGCTTACCATTCCTCACGGTTTTGTTTTTGGGAACTCACGAGCAACTTCCCAGTGGGTCACCCATCATGGGATTGCTCTAGCCCCCTTCTCGCTTAACTTCGAAGTTCCTACGGAACTCGAAACCAATGAGCTCCCAAAAGGCCTTGTGCTAGGTAAGGATGAGAATATACCTATAAGGATCACTCCCCTGGGCAATGTGGGATGTCACAGTCCAACCCCTTAGGGGCCCAACGTCCTCGTCGGCACACCACGACCAGGGTTAGGCTCTGATACCAAATTGTCACATCCCGCCCCAGGGCGTATCACTTTCCGGTCCCGCTCCACCACCGTAGCACGATATTGTCAGCTTTGGGCTTACCATTCTCTCACGGTTTTGTTTTTGGGAACTCACGAGCAACTTCCTAGTGGGTCACCCATCATGGGATTGCTCTAGTCCCCTTCTCGCTTAACTTCGGAGTTCCTATGGAACCCGAAGCCAGTGAGCTCCCAAAAGATCTCGTGCTAGGTAAGGATGGGAATATACCTATAAGGATCACTCCCCTGGGCGATGTGGGATGTCACAATTAACTTAAAAACCGCCATAATCTATCAAAAATATTTAAAAAAAAAGGATTCAAAAATTCTAATGGTTATAATCGACAGAATTTTTTTAATATCCGCCAGGAATTTATGTGGGATATAACCAACATGATTTTTCTAATATCCGCCAGTAAATATCCGCTAGGAATTTATGTCAGATATAACCGACAGAATTTTTCTAATATCTGCCACTAATTAAATGATGTGTCAGATATAATTTATCCGACAGAATTTTTCTAATATCCATCACCATTATCCGCCACCTAAAGCTAATATTGTAGTAGTGGAACTTGAATTACTTTGACGTTACGTGATTGGCAAACTGGCGAATGCAATATGCTTTCTTATGTAGCACAAACCTTGTTATTGAGACTCTTTATTGGATATAAAGTTTGGTTGGTTGGAAATGTGAATCCTTTTGTAAATTTAAATTTCATGTGAATTTTATATGTTGAAGCTGAGTTTTAATATAGTATAGTGGCCCTATTACTAAAATGCATGATTCTCCGATTTGAACCTGCTAGCCATTTGGAATGTTGTAGATTCACACCAACTTTGGTGCCTATACTTTAAAAGCCACCGATCCTAATACAAACACATAGGCCATTGTTACAATAGAATCCTCTACATAGGCCATGTTCTCTAGTTTAGTGGTTGCTTGTTGGCCATTGAGGTTTGCCACCTATGAGAATATCCACACTTGACAATAGACACAAATAAAAAGGATGACTTTTAGCTAAATTTCTAGTAGTGACGACGACAGTTCAGTAGCAGCAGATGGTGGTCAGGATTGCAGGCAACAACGTATACGAGAAGAGTAATAGATGATGGATCGACTCGATCCAGCGTTGGCGCAACTCGACTTTGGCGCAGCTCTAGATTTCAATTCCAGAAGCTTTATTTTTTTGTTCTTCAACTATGAATGAATGACAAACAATAAACCAAACTAGAGAACAAAAAATTTCCACAGATAGAAACTGGAAAAAAATAAAAAATAAAAAAATAAAACAGATACACACATTGATAATGAATGGTAGCAGATTGATCAAACTTACTTTGATACCAAATTAAAAATAAATGGATGAACAAATGAAATATAATTATGAACGTTATATTATTAAACGAGATTGTCAAGACGGCTACAACTGAATGACTACATCTTCACGGACTTATTTCATACTAAATTGTAAGTTATATTATAGAGAGTAAAATATAAGAAATTCTAATTCAGATAGGCTAGGCCCAAATAGTAAACTAACAAGCAAACTCATATATATATATATATATATATATATATATATATATATATTTAATAACCATAAAATACTAATATTTTTCAAATGTTTCCAGGATGGTGTTATGATTGGAATTCCTTGTTATTTTAATTTTCAACATACCTCTACTGTCAAAATTGGTCCTGTTTCTTGTCTAAAAAGTGATGATTGTTTAATGTTTACACAAATAAGCCATTTTTATTGCCAAACAAATCATAGTTGAATATGTGAACATAATTTATGTGATTTTAATAAGTTATTCTTGTATAATGTGATTTGTAAGTAGAAAGATATATTGCTCGCAAGAAGTACTGTTAGTCAAAACTTTACAGAGGATGAGGTGACTTGCTACATCGGCACGAGTTTAGATTTGTTGTGTTCAAATACTCTATGTCTAGCTTATGACCACGTTCTCCTTTCGACACTTGTCTTTATAGATAACCTTAAGATAACATCATTAGATTTTAGGCAAGAAGAACACAATGTTAAAAGAACATGTGTCAAAAGAACATGATCACAAGCTGGACAAAGGGTATTTGGGCGCTACATATGTGGAGTCCATCGACATAGTGTGAAACCGAAAGAAGACAAGCCCACGACGTGAGAACCTTGTGCGGGACAAGGACGCTGCCTTGATTTACTGTTTGTTCATCATTAGGCCCGGGGAGGATTTCTCTCTTTCCATGTTTCTTCAATTCGTTAGGGTGTATTTTAAACGTGAGATAAAAATAAAACTAAGAATAGAATCCGAACTTTTTTATGTTTAGTGTAGCAGAAGTTTCCTTTTGAACTGTAGATCTAAAAAATCTTTGCTAAGATTTGAATGGAATGACCCTTTCAGTAAAACATATCTTTAAGTCACATGCATTATTCCTTTCGAGTCATACAGGGAACCTTCTATTGGAGATTAAAGGAGTTCTTGCTTTTCATGGTTAAATTATTCCTTAGATAAGAAATTGTTTAAGTACTTTATTGGATTAAGGCATATAAAAGGAACAAATTGAGCTAATTCCCCACTCAATGCACAACCGCTCAATTAGAAGTCAATATCATTTTTTGTCTACTACCAATACCTGCTGCTGTTAGAGAAGGGGTCCTGCCAAAGGAAATTGTATCTCTTAAAGTTTAGGAATTAATACTATAAGCGGATTTTGATTGTATTCTTGATTTGTAGAGATCTTTACTTGTGCATCAAATACACACGATTGTATATATAAGCTTTTGTGCTATGAATGTAATTAACAAGATTATAATTCATACATGGCATCAGAGCATTTATTGTAGCTCGCTCACACAATCAATCATCTAACCTATTTCCAAGTCTATAAGGCTCAAAGATTATTGAGGTTTTGGCACTATATTCGAACTTTCATAGAACATTAATAGTAGTTATATGAAAGAATTCCATGGTCCCTTTCATAATACATGAAGATATTTAAGCAGATATAAACATAAATTTATTTAGATGAAGCCGAAACCTGTGTGACATATGTTGTAGATAATTACAGTTTTTTATTTTATTTTTATTTATCAATGTCCAGAGTTTAGGTTGAGTTTGGTGTGTATTAGTGATGAACGGTAGTTTGGGAGAATAGTGGTGTATTTTTCTAGAAAGAATTTAAATTTAAATTGTTTAACGGAGTGTAGAGAGAAATATGATGAATTTAGATAAGATGATGAGTTTAAATAAAAAGAGGCAGATTCTCTGTCCTCCCACTTCTCGTGCTCTTTCGTGTTCTTCTATTTGTGTGGTTATGGTTAAGTCACATCAACATTATATATTACTATTCATTTTTGTCTTATTATCTCTATAGAAAACAATATAAAATGTTGACGTGACTTAACCGTGACCACATAAAACAAAAGCACGAAAGGGTACGGAAGGTGAGAGAGCAGAAAATCTACCTCCTAAATAAAAAGCCTGTTAACCAATTAAGCTAGAAATTCCTTGCAGCCAAAATAAATCTTAAAGCTCACCATTTGTCTTTTTCGTTTGAAAGTGAAAGTGTCATTTTTTGCTGGCACATAAAATAAAGACACGAAAGAATACGGAAAATGAAAGAACAGAAAATCTACCTCCTAAATAAAAAACCTGTTAACCAATTAAGCTAGAAATTTCTTGCGGCCAAAATAAATCTTAAAGCTCACCATTTGTCATTTTCGTTTAAAAGTGAAAGTGATGTGCCATATATACATATATATCTAAAGTCCTCTACAAGAAGTTAAACATGTCGTTCCTCTAATGTCCAAGCATTTTTCACTTTCCATGTGCATGGGCGGTCAAAAGAAGCAGACGTGAACGCCCAATTGGGATAATGTGCCAAAGCCAAAGTGTTGAGCAAGGTGATATATTTTGTGACCATCACAACATGCAGAAAACCAATCAGAACATGCCACGCATGCATGGAGGACACGTCCAAGTCCATCCCCTCAGATTCCAACCACTCTTCCCCTCCCATCGTACAAAATCCCACATGGGGACATGAGAAGAAGGAAACCTTCTAGCACCATGAGATGGCAACAGGTAATATATATATATATATATATATATATATATATATATGGAGGGTGCTTTTGATGTGATCCTTAATCACTAATGTACATGGATTGAAATCATATTAGTTTTTAGATTTTGATTAAAGTTCTTTAATTTTGTATAGAATATTAGCATTAATCAATTTCCATATCAACTATTTTATATTTTAAATTAAACATATATTAAATATTGTAATATAGACATCCTTTAAAGATTTTTTTTTTGTCCGAACATTTAAAGCAATTAAATAAAATAAGTTACCACATTTATGAGATATAAAATCCCATAAGAGTTGAACCTTAACGTTTATGGGATTAAACAACAAACTCCACCCTTAGAAAAAAATTGGTTTTTTTTATTGAATGTCATATAAAAGATAAATGTTTCCATAATTAAGAATGTACCCATGTACAATTATAGTAATTCACAAGAATGCATCCATATACAATTTCAACATTAAAACCCATATGTGACAACAACAAGAAAAATAATGTACCCATATAAATTCTTAATGTAAAAAATGATTAAAGGATAGAAAAATGGAAGCAAACCATAAGACCAAATTACTTAAGGCTACATACTATATAAATCTTATAGGAAAAAAAGTTATACATATATGGGTACACAAAAATTTAGAAGAGAAAGTTACAATGGTAGTATAGAATAAAAGTTGGGTACATGGATTAAGGAACAAGAGAAGAGAATGTAGCCAATGAAATTAAAATTGCATTCAGAGCAATATAATGTTCATTTGTTACGATTTTGCAATATGATGGTCATGGACAAAAAATAAGTTTGAAATTTTTTTCGCGAAATTTAAATTTGAAGATACATATTCAATATAATAATGTTGAATTTGAATATAAGCATAAATTTAAGTGAGAGAATTTTGGGATTTTCAATTACAAACGTGATAATGTGGGACAAATTATAAATTAAAATTTGTTGTAAAAAAAATAAAAAGATGACATGGAAGTATTTTAATAGTAAAATGTTGAGGTGTACAAAGTCAAGAAGTCAATGGACTTTGATCAAAAACTGAAAACCAATAAGGTTTAATTTATGAACATTGGTGACTAGGGATTAGATTCTAATTTTTCCTATATATATATATAGCCCTTTATGCACATGGATTTCTATTTTTTTTAACATGGAATTAGGTGTGCGGTTCACTCTACATCGAACTTCAACAATCCAAATTATCTATTTTGTAAGTTTCGATTCATAAATCATCCTTACAAAAATTCAATTCAATTTGAAACTATTTGCCTACTTAATTATCAAGATAAAATTTCATTGTTTCTTTTTATTCTATTACAAAGTATTCGTTAATTTCTTTGAACACAATTAGATGTCTTAATGTTTTTCCAATTTGGCTAATATTTTGCAATGATTATGAGATGCAACTTAAAAAATAGACAGTTCGGATCGTTAAAGTTTGATGTAGTATGGACCCCACAACTAATTCCCGTTTCTATAAAAAAAAAATGAGAATCCATTCCCTTAAAGATTATATATATAATCAGGAGATATATAAACAGGAGAGCTTGATAGAAATGCAAAATTCTTTGTGAATATTTTTACTTTTATTACACGTACCATCCTACAACTATATATATGAACATCACACACTCTTACCATATACTTCTCTGAAATAAAATTAAACATTGGGCCTACGTGTCTCATCCTCCTCTCTTAAGAACAGAAAATACACTAGAATTATTCAGTTCATTTCTCGTCTCATTCTTCTTATGATTCAAAAACAACCTGGAACAGAGTTTGATTCTCATCCCCTTCTCATGCAAATCCAAATACCCTAGAAACAAAGTTCAATCCTCCCCCCAATAGGTCGGTGTGCCAGAAACTCATCATGGAGAAAGAAATACTACCTAAACATTAGTGACCATTGTCTGTCAAGTCTAGAAATCCAAATACCCTAGAAACAAAGTTCAATCCTCCCCCCAATAGGTCGGTGTGCCAGAAACTCATCATGGAGAAAGAAATACTACCTAAACATTAGTGACCATTGTCTGTCAAGTCTAGAAACCCAAGCGGTCAATTCTTGTCATCATCTTCCTCAAACTCATTACCCTAGAAACAAAGTTTGATTCTCACTCTTCTCTTCCTACGAATCAAAATACTATAGAAATAGAGTTTAATTCTCGTCTTCCTCTTCCTCCCGATCAGAATGGATTTGATGAGTTGCTGGAATGCGAGCACAAGTGACTACTCAACAATGAATGGAGCAAACGGTGCAAGTTCAAACAAGTTGCCTTCTTCAAGGTACAAAGGAGTAGTGCCACAGTCAAATGGCAGGTGGGGAGCTCAAATATACGAGAAGAGTCATCGTGTATGGTTGGGAACCTTCAATGAAGAAGAAGAAGCTGCTAAAACCTACAACATTGCCTTACTAAAGTTCCGGGGTCTTGATGCCATCACACACTTCAGTCGAAGCCAAATGAAACCCTACGGACCTGATGTCACGGAGGCTCTTTTCTTGGAATACCATTCCAAGGCTGAAATCGTTGACATGCTTCGAAAACATTCTTATGCCAACGAGCTCGAGATGTACAAGCATAAGTTGCACAATGGTGGTGCTCTAGGCCTTGACGATGGTGGAAAGCGTACGAAGTGTTACCTTGATTTAATGGACACGTGTAGTCGCGACAGGGAGTTGCTTTTCGAGAAAGTGGCAACACCAAGCGACGTAGGGAGATTGAACCGCATGGTTATACCAAAACAACATGCCGAGAAGCATTTTCAGGTTCATGTGAGTGTAGGGTTTGGTAAAGGGGTGTTGTTGAAATTTGAGGATGAGTTGGGGAAGGTGTGGAGGTTTGGGTACTGTTATTGGAGTAGTAGTCAGAGTTATGTGTTGAGCAAAGGGTGGATTCGTTTTGTGAAGGAGAAGAAGCTGAAAGCTGGTGATGTTGTGAGGTTTCAGAAATCGGTAGGGGAGGATAAGAAGCTGTTCATTGAGTGTAGACCTAGAAAAGTTGACGTTTCGGGGATCGAGGAGATGGATGGTAGGGTTGCTGACCCTTTAGCGACGGTTCAAGATGATGGAGTGGTGAGGTTGTTCGGAGTTAACATATCATGAAAACATGTGCATTATAGAGAATAGCAGGTGTTGGAGGCTTGGACCATGTTCAATAAGTTAAAAGTCAACCTTTTATTTTCTTTTTCTTTTTGCTTGATAAAGAGAGAGCCTTCTCTTGCAGTGCGTGCAATTAGAATAATTATATGACAAAGCTCGTGGCATATAGAACGATTGGGTAATTTTCAAGTTTAATAAAAGAACGAGAATATCTTAATCCCATCGTTCTGTAACCAAATGGCTGGCCATCGTTTTGTAAATTTAAGGGGAACGTTATATAAACGCACAAAACTGTACTTACTCACAAAATCTTTAATGTAAGTGAGTAGTAGAGTTCATTTGTATTAATTAGACAGTGTGTAAAAAATATGATAATATTTGTTTATTTAAATAGAATTATTGTAAATTTCTTTCATCTTCCACTACTTGCATATTTTTCTCTTTTAAAAAAAATAAAATTACTAAAAGAATTTGAGCAAATACGAACAACAATGATTCAAACTTCAACTTTGACAAGCCACCTACTATAGTCTAGTGATATTTATTTTTCATTTATAACTGAGGTTTTTTGTTCGACTCTTGTGAATGGCGATTTTCGTGCCAAATTATTATATGGCTGACCTATTATATGGATTAGCCCAAATGATCTCTTAGTGTAAATATATCGCTGAATTCAAAAACTTCATTTGTAACATAAGACAATATTCTAAGGAGGCATTCCTTTTTCAACATAAACTTGACATTATTTTATTGTACAAACGTCATAAATGGAACCAATCATTTTCTTTAGCTTGTTGAAAGATCCTCTCCATAAAAATTCATAGATTTGGAGACCATTTAAGCGTCCATATGTACAAGTAAATCGACAATTATGATAACAAGTAACATCCTTGAATGAATGGCTAAAGATCGTACGATTGAACGGTTGACAAATTAGTAAATTTTTTGAAGACGACCTTTAAATGATGATAAATAGAATAAATGATTTTGATTTGAGAAGCAAAATAATGCTACATAATCACTAAGGGATGAATGACTCCTTACAAAGGAGAAAAAAGATGAATGACTTCTTACAAAGGAGAAAAAATCCTTTCTTTTTCACGCAAGTAATTTGACAGGATAACTTACCAAATCTAAATCAATAGCTACTTTAACGTACTATTTTGTATTTGTTATGCTATCACTCACGTGACTTTAGGTATCGTTTGGTACGTGGGATGGGACGGAACAAAGTGGGACAAGACGTTCCGTCTCACGTTTGCTGTACGGGTGGAACGAGCTGTTCCACGGGACGAGTTTTGGGTGAATTTTCGTTCCACCTCACCCCCTGGAACGACTCGTTCCACATCCGTGGAACACAAAATTATAACCTCTCCGTCTCCTTCTTCTTCCTCCTTGTTTCCATCTGAGGGCATCTTTGCTCCCGCTCCGTTCCGTTCCGTCCTGTCCCGTCCCGTCCCATTCTGTTCCGTCCCGTCCCGTCTGCATACCAAACGATACCTTAGGTACGCTAGAGGTATTTAACATCATTGCATAAATGATTTAGGGAATAAACACATGACCTCGATGTTAAAAAACAAAATCAGATTGCATCATACCATTTTTTCTTGTTCAGTGTTGTTTAAGATGAGTATAGATATTTATTTATATGTTATATAATAAATATAATAAAAAAATTTGTCTAGGCCGGTCTAGACGCTAGACCCCTATCCTCTGAGAAATTTTCTAATGTGCCTGAAATGCAAACACATATGTCATATGTCATTATACAAATGGATTAGTATCGTTGACATCTTATGACTCATAAGCATAAGAAGAAGTATTAATAAGTATACACATATTACGGCATAAGTGCATTAGTATTATATTCCCTACATAGATTTTAGATTGCTCAATTATTTTTCTTGAAGTTCATTGTAATAACCAGTGTTCTAAAAATCGGCCTAGGCGCTCGGCGGTGGAGTCCCGATCCGATTTGGGCTAAATCGTTCAGGTAAGGTGGGAAGGATTTAGGCGGCTGCCTAGGCGTCTCTAGGCGCTCAAGGCGGCCTAGGCGGTGCTAGGCGGCGGTCGATGCTCTACAAATCTCCCTTCTCATCCGCACGATCCACAACCCACAACCCAAATCTTCAAACCTGCGTTGTTGCACCCAACATCAATCGATGAACCTAAGTAGATTGAGAATATACAGGGATGAACAATACACATAATCCGTCCGTTGGGTTTTACTGCAGAGAGAGAAAGGGATCTGTTGAAGAGATATGTTCGTTTTTCTTGAAGAGAAGAGAGAGAGAGAGAGAGAGAGAGAGAGATAGTCGAAAGAAAAACTGAAAATGGGAGGAAAAGAAAGGCATAACTAAAGACTAAAGAAAGAGTCTGACAAAAAAAAGACTAAAGAGAGAGAAGGGGATCTCTCTGTAGAGAGAGAAAGAAGAGGAGATATGTTGATAATAAATGCAAGCCTAGAGCCACTAAACAAGTGATGGTTGATTGGGACTAGCATTGAAGAAACCGGAAAAGTTGTCAGTTTAATTGAAAAAAGGCTTTTCTTTCAAGTTGGGTCCATTGTGGCCCACTATTTTGTTCAAAGAAAAAACAAACTAGGCCCAATATTCTTTGTATAAAATTAGAAAAAAAAAAAAAAAAGTCCTAAAATTATACACATATACTCATATTTTATAATATATAGTGTAAATTTATGTAAATCCGCCTAGGCGTCGCTTAGCCGCTAGGCGCTAGTCCACTGCCCGACTAACATCTAGCGTTTTTTAGAACCTTGGTAATAACTAGGCAATTCCGTTCTTGTTTTCATGGATTAATTCCTTAGATAAGAAATTGTTCAAGTCCTTTTATCGCTAAAGGCTTATAAAAGAACCAAATGGAGCTAATTTTCTACTCGATGCACAACCACACTCAATTAGAAGTCAATATCGATTTAGGCGCAATCTCATCCAACATGTCTACTACCAATACCTAGTAGTGGTTTGCTCACACAATCAATCATTTGACCTACTTCCAAGGCTAAGGAGATTTTAGGAGTAAACACATATAAATATTTTTTATATAACTAAAGCTTGGTAACAATAATGAGTAATTAACAATGCACAATATTATTAAACATGTTGTGAGTAGCATTTTAATAGGAATATGATTGTGTAAACTTAAGGTATAAATCCAATAAAATTTGGGATATCAAATCCTTATACGCTTGTATATTTGCAGGGCAAACAAACTCATCATGATTAATATATGTAAAGGTATAAGGTCAGTGGACAAAACACATTATGAGAAACAGCTGAGCCCATCAAAATCTCGACGAACATTCTTGAAAGTGCTCATCATCCAACTAATTATAAACCTAATTTATGTTTTGTGAATTATATTTTGCAATGATTATTGTGATTCAATATATGAATTACTTGAGATATGTTTGGGAAAATATTGAAAAGAATAGAAAATAGTGGATTTTACCCAAAGCTCTGAGCCGCGGCTACGCCGAGCCAAGCCGTGAAGCCATTATCGTCCAAAACCCTAATCCC
Source organism: Pyrus communis (assembly GCF_963583255.1). Lineage (NCBI taxonomy): Eukaryota > Viridiplantae > Streptophyta > Magnoliopsida > Rosales > Rosaceae > Pyrus > Pyrus communis. Next base: position 22,064,829 of record NC_084813.1, on the reverse strand, counting down.
AGGTGAACGACATGTCTCCTTCCTTGAAACCTGGCCGCGCCGCGCTCTGCCCTCGCCTAAAGTTGAGTGGCCACGAGGCTGCAAAAATCTGAAGAATTTAAATCTAAACTACTTGACGTAAAAAACCTGAGATATATTGAGGTACATTTAATAATGAGACCAAGTTTAGAACTTCTCTTAATGAAACAATAAAATGCTTATAAAGACAAGACCATGAGTTTTTTTCTTCCCGTAGCTAGAGACATGTTTTGGAATCACTGCATAGAGAGACAATTCAATTATTTGTTAATTACATGTTGGTTGTCATAGCTTTTGTTGTTGCCAAAAGACCAAAAAAGTTATTTTCGATGACCTAGTGAGACATGATAATTTTATAAAAATCCCATGAGACAAGTTTACTTCTGATTTATATTTGAGAAAATAACAAAGTTAAGAAGGAGGGTGGTGCTATTCACACATCTATTTTTACTTTCTACACACCCCTGTTGATTTCTATTCTTCAATGTTTTTGAATTCATTCTATCCAACGATCAGAAATTGTAAGGAGCATGTTGGAAGTAAAAATAAGTATGTGGATAGCACACCCCTAGAAGAATAAGTAATGAACTCTACGCATGAATGAATTCTATTAGCAAACTGCAGCTTAAGGAACTGCATATTCTTCAAATATCACACCACAATAATCTTCCAAAAGCGATTTGTTATATGTATAAAGTGTCAAACACCCTCTGCGAGATTTGTTCTATGTATAAAGTGTCAAATATCCTTTAACTACGACAATCTTACACGAGAGATTTGTTATATGTATAAAGTGTCAAATATCATTGTCAATGCCATAGTATGTTATGAATATCAAGATTTCAAATCTTCCGCTCTAGGCAATGTTTATTCCGTCATGAGGAGAGATTTTCCCAAATAACGAGTATTCAAGTGGTACTCTACATGTCATTTCATAATATCAGTAGAGATACGTCGCTAAGTGAATTTGTTGATTATATTCAAACAGAGATCGGCTACACTGAAAAGCTTATATATGTCCGTCCATCTCAAGAAGCCGAACCTGCCAATTGTGAGCAGGAGGGCCGCAGTGATCTCCATCTTGGTCCCAAATTAGTTGGGGTTGGAATGACGATTAATTCTTTCTTCTTCCAAATGTTACAGGTGCTTGATGTCTGAAATCGATAACGAAAATAGAGATAGGGAAAGGTTTCTTCGCATCACCTACAGTGGAGAGGAGAGAGGCAATTAAGTCTGAGAATGCATGCTGTGGAAGCTTTGTTACAACGATTAAAATATCGGTATTAGTGGAATATTGATAAGCAAATTTGTGAAAGTATAAACAGATATATCGAATATTGATATTAGTATTGGTTGCTTTCGATGGAAAAAATAAAAATTCAAAATAAAACTTTAGGGATTGTCAAACATTGATTTGGACGAAATATAAGAATTTCTCCGATTTTAACATGTGTAAGAAATAGTGACAATATTTATCGAATTTAGCCTAAACTTAAGAGTGTCTTTGATATAAGGTGGAGTCCCTATTTTCATATTTTTCTCTTATCTTTTGAATATTTCTATAAAAAAATATCTGACTCCATCAAGGAAAATTTAATCAAAGGCTCAATGAATTTGGGCTTGGACTGGTATATTTTGTAATCTTTGTTTTTATAGGTAAAAGATTATAAAAGCTCCCCATATGAATAAGTCTAATGAATTTCCCAATTTATTTTGTCAGTCAACTCCCGGTCCCGAGCCCAAAGAAAAATATAACTCCTTTAGGCATCTCCAATGGTTGGGCTAAAAACCAAATATTTTAGCCCGAAAAATTTAACTTTTAGACCAAAAATAACTTTTCAACTCCAACCGTTTTAGCCTAAAATTTTAGCATAGGATTATTAAGGAATAAACTTAGGCTATTTTTTTTGTTAAATTAATTTTTTTAAAATAAATATGTAGACTATCGTAAATTAATTTTATGAACATTTTAATCTAAAAAAATTTAAATTCCGATGAATATTGGATGAAGTCCACTCTGATTTTTGGGCTAAATTTTGAGGGGAATTTGGTCTTGGTTTAGCATTTAGCATTTAACCCAAATTTTCTTCTTGGGTTGGAGTGGGTTTGAGGGGAAATTTTGGGCAATAATTTGGCTTTTAGCCCACTATTGGAGTTGATCTTAGGATCAATAAGAATGTTCGGGCGGCCCTATGTAAATTAACTACTCAATTGGCCCAAACAGCTAGAGTGATATTTAAAGTTATAATTTTGGGAAACTTTCATATATGGGTAAGGTTGTTATTAAATATACCGTTATTTGGTAAAGTAGCACCTATGCAGACAATGACTGAGTGCCATGTGAACATTAAAATGTTAAAAGAGTATAATTTTAAATTTGTTTTATATTTTTTAAAAATTTATCTTTTAATATCCATGTGAGCCCCATATTGACAAGTGGCTCCCAGTTATTGTCTACGTGGGTACCACATCACTAATTAATGGGAGATTTAACAGCAATCTTAATAAATGTATAAATGTGTCCTAAAATTATGACTTCATATCGCTCTGAAATATAAAAAAAAAAACAAAAAAAAAACTTAATTTACCAAATGTTGAAAACTAAAAAACTGAAAGGTAGTACACTGAGATTAACCTTAATTATTAATACTACTTTGATAAAAGAATAGCGTATATTGAGTTAAATAGACAATTCTACAGGTTGATGCTTATTTTATTTAATTTTAATAGGAGGTTGATGCTCAATTATTAGTGTTGAATTATTATGTTATTTCCCAAATTCAATATTCTTTTATAATATAATTAAAATCGTGTGGAGAAACAAATAAAACGAAAGTAATATTATAATTACTTTAATTTTCTTATCATAATCTAAAAATTATATCTAAAAACTTTTATTTAAAGAATATTTTTTGTCACTAATAACAGAAAAAAGAGAAGGAAAATGAAAGATGACAAGTTGCAGAGAGTGTTAATTCAAGTAAAATTCCAAAACCAAACCACATAATTAGTTCTAATTAACATGGTTTACTGCTAAACCCATGATTACGAACCCCGACCGCAATCATCTCCACAAGTTTCGCCAGCTTCGCATGCTTCCCGCACCAAGCTTCCACAAACTTCGCCTCCTTACCCTCCGCCTCCCTCTGCAGCGCGCTCAGCTCCTCCCTGTAATCCCTTTCTATTCTCCCCACCAACGCCACCTCCTCCTGTCTCAAGCACCTTATCTGCGCCTCGATTTCCTCCACCGCCTCCCTCTGCTTCCTTCCCTTCTCCGCCTCCAGCTGCTGCTCCAGCCTGCTCAGCCGCCATGTCGCCTCCTTCTTCTGCTGCATCCAGCTCTGCATCCCCTCCTCCACCTCTTTGCACAGCTGAATCAGAGTGCCCATCTGATAAAAACGGGTCGGGTCCGTGTCGGGAACCGGATCGGAGGGAGACAGCGTCAAGCTTACCGAAGGCGAAGGGGTGGTGGAGGACGTGGATGACGTTGTTGATGACGGGTTAATGTTCATCCACTGAGGCATAACGGAAGGTGCAGTTACGGACGTCGCGGTGGAGCCGACCGACCCGAGTGAAAGTACCGGGTCGGGTTCTTGCATCATGGTGGTGGACTGGAACGCAGCACCGTAAACCTTTGGCTGGACGACGTATTTCTCGGCGAAGGTTTCCAGTATGTGGTCGTAGGGACCCTTAACGGCCTTCTCCGGAGATCCAATTCCGGCGACCGCAATATTCATATCCGGTGGCAGCTGAGTCGACGACGACGATGTACTGCACAGAAGGTGTTTGTTCTTTTGCCTCTGAGACTGCAACTTGAGCTGCTTCTCCTTAAAGACCTCCCACCACTTGCCGAGGCGCTTAGGGGTGCGGCCGGGGAGCTCGGCGGCGATCTTCTTCCACTTGTTGCCGTGCTTTGCCTGGAGGGAGACGACGAGGGCCTGCTCCTCTGGGGTGAGCGAGCCCTTCTTCAGGCCGGGCTTCAGGTAGTTCTTCCACCGCTCCAGGCAGGACTTGGGGTCACGGAGGAGGGGCTTCCCCATCCGCTGGGAGACCAGGCTCCACTCTTTCGGCCCATATTGCTTCACGTAGGCTCGCAGCAAGGTGTCTTCTTCCGGTTGCCAGCGCTGCCGCTCCTTCATTTCATCGCCATGTCTTCCGCCGGAATTGAGAGAAATCGCAACCGCTGACGGAGGAGGAACTGATTCCAATTCCAATCCAACAAACCCAATTCTCAATTCCACTTCCCGTTCTTACTAAATAGTACGGATTTGGGAAATTATTAAGGATGGAATGGAGAAGGGGATATCTTTGTTTGTAATATATAGCTGGGGATGGATACTTGATGCGCGGGGAATGAGCTTGAGGAGACGCGCCACTTCGTGGGGGGTGGTGGCATCAGTGAAAAGTGAAACGGTGGCAGTCGTATTTGCTGGTTTTAGGGCGCATTGAATGATAGTGGAGGATTTGCCCCGATGGGATTAGTCATTGGAGAGAGAGAGAGCAGGATCAGAAGGCCAGGAATCAGAGAGGAGGGGGCGGGTGAGTGACAGTGATTAGTCAGAGTGGTGGACAGGCGACTGGACTGGACTAGGGCAATACTGGACAGCAAGACTCCCTACCTCACAATTACTGTGCATGGATAGCAAAGATGCCGAGTGGAATTCAACCCCCACTCTTATCCATATATGTACTACTCTAGTAACTGTTCAATTACCATGTTGATAGAGAAAAATGCATATGCCTTGGTGTGACCTAGGCTTGTTGGTTGGTTGGTGGCTTTGTCTCAACGGCAGCGGTGGAGTTACAATTTTTATCATATAAGAGCGTAAAAAAAAAGGAACTAGAATATGGTTAAGAATGAGATTACAAACAAAGAAAAATTGATTACATTTCGACAAAATAATTCACAGTTATCCTTGGTGAGCTTTCATGTTTTGAAAACGTTAGATAATAAGTTCATAGTCAATCCTGTTGTGTATTTCTAATCAACAAGCAATTATCCTTGCCGTACTAGTCCTTGTTTGGTGAACTTTCAAAAAGGAGACGCATTAAATTAGACAACAATAAAATCGGCTACGAGACAATTCCAATCGTCTTCAGTCTAACCAGCTAATGGGCATGTTACTTGTTAATTAATCATATTGATGCTCAAACAAAAAGGTAATAAAAAAGTTAGAGCACTGCGATTAAATTCTCGATAAGAGCATCTCTAATGGACTAGCCAAATCACCGCGAACCGTATTTGGTTGAAACTCCCCAAGTAATGCAAATGCACAAACACAAATGGTATGTGTAATGTGCATCAATGCACGTGTAATAATGAGAGTGTAATGTTGAAAGGGGTAATTGTTTGTGTTGTTGTGTCTTGTTCTTGTATATAAAGGCGAGACGCATCAACGCATTTATCGGATCTGTTTTTGGCTGCTTTTTCTCCGTCTTTTGTTTCTCGCTGTAGGTGTATGGGGTGGGGATTTCAGGATTCAAACTTTGGAGTTATATGCACCAGCATATTCATGCACATAAAAGATGGAAGGGAAATCCAGTTAGTTGCATCAAAGCATTCTATTCACGTGTCGAGCCCAATGCTCTTATCTCACCACTAAAAATTGAGTATGCATACTTTTTAAAGACACGTTCGTTTATTGTGACGTTTTGTGTTAACAATATAATGTTATGCATATAAATTTTTGTCTATATAAGTTTATATTATAATCACAAGACACCACAATGAGCAAGAGATATCACAATGACAATATACTTGTATCACATAAGTCTTGATGTTGCTAAAGGTGTTTCACATCGAAGATGAAAGGTTAAGGAAATTGTTTAAATTTAAATGATCTCATGGTTTCTCGTCCTCATGCTTCAACATCACCTGTTATACAATTTACTTATATTAGCATATGAATAATTCACAAATATTATGCGCATATATCTAACTATGATCCGTAGTAACGTAAAAATTTCTACTTTTAAGTGAATGAGGCAAGTAGGCAAGTATTTCACACATTTGGACCTGCTATATATTTGCCACTACTTTACTTGCGACAACAGGTCCCCATTCTTTGAGGCCGATTTGGTTGGAGCCGAGTTTAAGGTAAAAAAAGAAAATGCGCATCCAGGGAATCGAACCCTGGTCAGTACCGTGGGAGGGTACTATGATACCACTACACCAGATGCGCTTGCTGGTTAAGATTTCATCACAAACTCATAAATACGTAAGCTTAATTCATGGCCATGAATTATGACGTCTAGAGTTTCAAAATATCTAATTGCTTACGAGTAATTTGAGTCGAATTCTGCACGAGTATAGAACCCAAGGTATACACAGTTAGAAGACAACTAATGTTAATCATTTTATACGAATATTGATTTGTGTTGAGTCATATATAGATTGATATGAACATGACACGAATATAAATGAGTTCCAAGTTTGATATATTTTTGCCCCTAGTTGTTGGAAACTGAATCGTTTCTAAAGGCGAACTCTTCACCATGCATTGTGGCATTCAAGTTTCAAAAGCTCGAGTTGCATGACCTTTCATGGTAGGGTTGGTAATTTGTACAACTTTTGTTCATTATCCTTTTGAATGTCGATAAATTCATAAGTTGACGCGAATACATGTCATACATTTCTTTTCATGAACATCTGTCAACTTCAATTGATTTATTGTATGAAATCTAGAATATGTGACGGTATTGTGCGTGAAATTAATCAATCATCCATGCGTCACATATTGTATTAATTGATGGAAAATGTTGTTTGGTTGCTTTTGCAGTAAAAGTTCAATAACTCAACGTGTACGAGATCAACGAGCGAAATCGTTCAAGCCCTGCATATCTCAGTTTAAGCCAGAAACCTGTGCATGCTCTCGGAGACCTTGTGCCCTTCACAAACAAACTAATTTTATTTTTATTTGGAAATTGGATTCACCAATTTTCTCTAAAAACATATTTATTTAAAAATTAGATCACTGTTGTAGGCCTATTTGATTAAGCTATTCAAGGGAGGGTTTGGAGAAAGAGAGGGGCCCGGCAATATTGAGGGAGAAGAGAGAATGATTTAATTATGAGGTGTGTTTGAGTTATCTCATTGTGCATTTATTTATAGTAGTAGGGTAGGCAAAAACCTTTCCTTTTAGGATTACAACTCTTAATAGGTAATCAACTCCTATTAGGAATATAAGATACATTCCCATATCTACTAGGATTTACACAATCACATTCCTATTCTAAATATGAATGCAACACTCCCCCTTGAGTGTGTAATTATTCAACAAACCATCGCATCAGATCTTCAGCAGATAAGGTAGAATAGTTGATGAAGTCATCGACACAACGGGTGAACGCGAGTCTTAAAATTTAAGGAAGTATGCATTTGTAGTAAAACTCACAAAACCTCGCTATGGTAAAACCCAAGGCATGGGGAATACCCATAGACTAAGGAGAAAAGTGAGAAGTGTGCATAATGTTTAAAACAAACGTCAAACAGGACAAAGGTAGTGAACTCAACGGAGTATGATTATCTCAGGATGGGTGCCTCATCAAAACCTCGTTAAGTAGTAAAAACCCAATGGGAAAAATGCTCCTAATCGTAGGAAAAAGAGTACATTAAGATCAAGTAAGTATGTTTTAGGATACTCCCCCTGAGTTAGACATAATTTCTAAATAAGAGAACTGCAAGCGATTCAACTCAGATAATTTACGCATACCGATTCCTTGGACGAGCTTTTGAAAAGTAGACTTGGGCAATGACTTGGTGAAGAGATCGGCCAAGTTGTTCTGGGAACAGATTTGCTTAACTTCAATGTTCTGATGCTGCTGCTGCTGGTGTGAGTAAAAGAACTTCGGGGCTATGTGCTTGGTGTTGTCTTCCTTGATGTTTCCCTTCTTTAACTGCTCGATACATGTTGCATTGTCTTCAAAGATCGTCGTAGGAAGGTTAACGACTGATGTAAGACCACTAGTGCTTCGAATATGTTCCATAACTGCTCTCAGCCAAAAACATTCACACGATGCTTCATGCAGGGCGAAAATCTCATCATGGTTCGAAGAAGTCGCAACTAGTGTTTGTTGGTAGACCTCCAATATATAGCGGTGTCTTCAATGGTAAAAACCTAGCCTATTTGAGAATGTGCCCTATGTGGGTCAGACATATATCCAGCATCTGCATAACCAACAAGGCGAGAATCAATCTGAGGACCATAGGGGGCGTTAACACTCGAAGATTCGCAGGTATAGAACAAGCCCAAATCCGTTGTACCCTTGAGGTAGAGGAAAATGTCTTTAATACCATTCCAGTGTTTGTGTGTGGGCGCATTGCTGTATCTTGCCAAAAGATTAACAACGAATGAGATGTTGGGTTTAGTGCATTGAGCCAATTACAATAAAGCCCCAATTATACTTAGGTAAGGAACTTCAGGTTCCAAAATCTTTTCCTCATCCTCATTTGGATGTAAGGGATCTTGTTTAGCATCTAGAGTTCGAACGACCATGGGTGTACTCGAAGGCTTCGCTTTATCCTCATTAAAATGTCGCAACATATTTTGGGTGTAGTTCGATTTATATACTAGGATTCCATCTGAACAATGCTCAATCTCCAGGTCGAGACATTATCGAGTTTTCCTAAGATCCTTCATCTCAAATTCCGATTTCAAATGCATAGCAATTTCCTCAAGCTCTGTAAAAGTTCCAATAAGGTTCATGTCGTCTACATAAACTGCAACGATTGCAAATCCATAATGTGACTTCTTTATGAACACGCATGGGCATAATTCATTGTTCACATAACCCTGACTTGTCAAATATTCACTTAGACAATTATACCATATCCGCCCGGATTCTTTTAATTCGTAGAGTGACCTCCTCAACCTAATTGAGAGAATGTTCTGTGGTCTAGAACTATTTGAACCAGTCAATGGAAGTCCTTCTGGAACTTTATCCCCATAGAGATACGCGGTTACCATGTCCATAAGTTGCATATTTAGTTTTTCAGAAACTACCAAACTGATTAGGTAGTGGAACGTTATAACGTCTATTACAAGGGAATATGTCTCCTCGTAATCAATCCCAAGGCCCTGAGAGAAGCCTTGTGCTACGAGGCGTGCTTTGTACCACACCATTTCATTCTTCTCATTACGCTTCCTCACGAAAACCAAATTGTAGCCAACAGGCTTTACGCGTGGTAGTGTACGAAACGATAGGTCCAAACACTTTATGTAACGCCCCACCTCGAAATATTTATTTCAGAAAATAATATTGGTGATAGGCCCAAACTAAACTCTTGTTTAGTTAACTACCATTAATCACAATTCTTTACTTCAATTTATTTTTCCCTCACAAAATTTATGATCAACATTTATTTACCAAAATATAAGGTTAAATCTCAAATTATTCACCAAATTCCTTTTCTTAGCTCAATTTCTCAAAAAAAGATTTGTCTCAATTATTTAAGGTTGCATCTAATCCTTTTTGGACTACCTACGTACCCTTGAACGGGATCAAGCATTTTGTAGTTCACCATTCAATCTTAATCCATTTCCGATTATATTCCAAATAAACGAAATATCCAACATTATTTCTAATGATTGAAACACATCCAATGGGTACCAAATTCGTATTTAGAATATCCAAATTTGTACAAAATGGTAGCATCGGCTCACTGGCCATGCGGCACTATGGGTGGCGGTTTCTAGCGAACAGAAACCCAATTTTCAAACTAGCTCTAAAAATTACCAAATTTTATAGGTAAGTACAGTTCAATGAGAGGAACAACTTTCATACCTGAGATGAAGTCCAATTCGGCCGAGAAATACCTCAAATCGCCCTCGAACTGTAAGAAACCCTTGATTTGGGTGTTTTTTATTCGACTCCAAAACAACTCTGTCGCCCCCAAACTTGTTTAGGCTTTGTTCCTGGGCTCAAGAGAATGCTATAGGTGGTGGTGATTGATGGAATTTGTTTCAGAAATAGGAGAATCGACAACAAGAACCCCCACACCCACTGTGCGGTTTCTCCCAAATTCAAGGCCAATTTTCCTATATTTTTGGATCAAATTAGTAGAGGGAATGACTGGGTTCGAGGTAAGAATCATTTTGGTGCCTGTCCTGTCATCAACAATGGCTTGAATTGGGAGATATGGCCTGGTCAAGTTGGCGAGTCGAAGAGGGATTTGGTTCCCTCTTTCTCTTCTCCCTTATTTCCCCTCATTTCCTTCCCTCCTAATTAGCCGGTCCCCTTCCTCCTTTCTCTCATTTCTCTTATCTCTTTCTCATCCCAGCCGTCCATCTCTCACTCTTTTTTTATTTTGCTTTCATCCCAGCCACACATGTGGCATATCACATGGCTCCAGAAAATCTAGAGCCTTCTAAAGAAGGTTAAAATTACCAAAATATTCTTGACTTTAAACGTTAATAACTTCTTCGTTATAATTCCGTTTCATAAACGGTTTGAGCCTACGTGTTTGTAAGATCGAGCTCTATTAAAAAATATAAATGTGACCTCGAAAGGTATATGGATTTTAGATAATTAATTTCCAAACTTCAAACTTCATAACTAATTTAATTTAAAACTAGATTCAAATAAATTAATATAAATTCTTCAAAAATAATATAAAATCTCAATAATACAATTACGTAAATTATAATAATTTCCGGTAACAAAATTTTAAAATTCCTCAATTAAATTTTCGTAACCATAAATCGATTTATCTTTTATTTTCTCCACATATTCAAAATTATGAATATTCTATTTCATATTTTGAGCGAATCGAGTTCGACCTAGATTGCTTATTTCCAGTTTAACCAATCGGTTCTACGTTGGCATTCATTGACGGAACATGGTTCAATGTCATTGCTAAGCATGATGCCAGTAACTACTGAGTACCCAAATGCATCGTTGATGATCATCTCATTCTTATTCCAAACCTCATCCAATACTGCGTAGTGGACCAAAATCTTGCGATTCTCGGGAGGCCAACATGTTTCATCTGAAGCATTAACGTAATTTAGAATAACCTCATGCGTTGGAACAGATGAGTGAGTGATGGTCAGATTCAAACTAGGGTCACTAGTTGGTGCCATTTTCCTTTTCCAAGGTTGTGAATCCTTTGAACCAAGGGGTCTGCCACGCTTCAGGGTCGGAGCAGATGATTGGCTAGCCACCAACGTAACTTGCCGTGTGGAAGGTGCAGCCTCCTCACCTTCGAGAATGGTCCAACCTTCCTAGGCGAGTTGTGGATGTACGTGGGGTACATCTATCATTGCAAGTGCGTTTGCAGCGGGTATATGTGATATTGTCACATTTGCTAGATCATTAAAAGCATATAGCATGCTTTAAGCAATGCTCTGAAGATCTATAATTCGGCGCACCTCAGTTTTAGATTGAGCAGTGCGGAGATCTAAATGAGACATAGTGGGAGCATACCACTATAATTCGCGGCGTTCTACATGAACGTTAGCATGCTTATTTCCCCTTAACGATAGGAAGATTGTCTCATCAAAGTGACAATCCACCAAACATGAGGTAAAGAGATCTCCTGTCAAGGGTTCTAAATAGCGAATAATTGATGGCGAATCATAATCGACATAGATTCCTATTTTTCTTTGAGGACCCATTTTGGTACGTAGTGGCGGCGCTATTGGCACATAAATGGTGTACCCAAACACCCGTAAATGCGAGACGTCAGGCTCGTATCCAGTGACTAACTGTAACAGTGAATGTGGTTAGTAGTGGTGGGCCTCAGGTGGACCAACATAGCTACGTACAATATTGCATAGCCCCAGGCAAATACCAGCAGTTTGGTTCTCATAACCAAAGTCCGAGCTATCAATTGAAGGAGCTTTATGAAAGCTTCTGCCATGCCTTTTTGGGTGTGAAAATGGGGTACAAGATGTTCCACATCAATCCTTACTGACATGTAATAATCGTCAAAAGTTTGTGATGTAAACTCTTCAATGCTATCCAATCGAATCAACTTAATCGGATAATCAGGGTGGTGAGCCCGTAGCTTAATTATTTGAGCTATGAGTTTAGCAAACGCAGCGCTGCGTTTGGACAATAGGCAAACATGTGACCATTGTGTCGATGCATCAACCAACACCATAAAGTATCTAAATGGTTTGCATGTTGGCTGGATAAGTCCATAAATGTCCCCTTGAATCCTCTGAAGAAACTTAGGGGGGTTGTGAATGATTTTTGTATGTGAAGGTTGAGTATTCAACTTCCCTAAAGAACACGCTTTGCATGGCGATAGTCCAACATAAGGAGGTAACCGATGCCTATGTGATGATTTGAGGATACGGTACATCATGTCATGTCCAGGATGTCCCAAACGGTCATACTAAAGCAGCAAAGTGTCTTGGAACTCAGGCATAAGGCTGGCCACACTGTGGGCTTTTATGCCACGAATGGTTGTGATGTACAACCCACTCGGAAGACGTTCCAACTTCTTGTGAATACGCTTTTGGCTATATTCGTACGAAGTGATACAAAGAAATTTAGAACCATTATCTTTAATGGTTTGAATATAATATTGATTATCTCGAATATCTCTAAAACTCAGCAACGTTATTCTGAAATGTGGAGAATAGAGTGTCTCCTTAATGGTTAAGTTTGTACCATTGGACAACATGATAAAGGCCTTTCCGTATCTTTCAATCAGGTTAAATGGGCTTGAAAGAGTTGTCAGATGAGCTTTCTTGGGTATCAAGTTAGTAAAATAGTGTTATTCACGCAAAATGGTGTGCGTAGTTGCACTATTTGCCAGACAACTAACTTTCCCACTAGACATACCTAGAAATAAATTGATTGAATTGGTCACATGCATAAATATAATTTCATTCATTCAATTAAGCAATTCGAGAAATAATATCCATTCAAATAACAATCCATAATTCAAAACAAACTAAAACCAAACAAATTATTCCAAAGACTAAGAAAAATTGTTCAAAATTAAACCATAAACCTAGAAAATAAGGGGGAAGGGCCGCCACTCCTAATGGGTTCGACCACTAGGTTTAAACGCCCTAAAAACATGTCTAATTTATTCTTCCATAAGAGCTGATACCTCTTGAAAATCCGATATCTCCATTAATGTAGTTACATATTCCGGATGATCCACATGTGCAAAGTTAGACTCATGACCGGAATGATACTTGGCAATAGCCTCGGGGGAAGCTCGGCATACGCGTGACCAATGATCCCTTGATCTACAGTGGTATCATATGTCCAGTTCAGATGAAGCAGGCTGAATGAGAGCTTTGCCCTTGTTCTTGAAGTTTGGGGCCTTAGGAGTGAGTGGTGGACGATGCTGGGTCACATTTCCTCCCTTAGGTGTGGCACTTTGTTGACCTTGGGCTTGTGGTTGGGCTTGCCGTTCATTGCCACGACCACGATGGTTTTTTCGTCGTTTGTGGCTGTTAGAATTGGTGTCATGTGCTTTAGGCGCGACGTTTGAGCCAGTTGATCAAGCTTGATAATTCTTCATCAAAAGCTGGTTCTGCTTTTCAGCAAGAAGTAGTACAGAGATCAAATGTGAAAACTTGGTGAATTTATGTGCCCTATATTGTTGCTGCAGGACAATATTGGTGGCATGAAAGGTTGAATAGGTATTCTCCAAGAGATCTGATTCGGTTAGTTTCACTTTACAGAATTTCAGTAGTGAACAGATTATACAAACTTCAGAGTTGTACTCATTCATGGACTTAAAGTCTCGGAAGCGAATATGCTGCCAATTGTGTCTTGCTTCAGGCAAGTATATGTCTTTTTGGTGATCGAAACGGTTGGCCAGAGCAAGCCAGAGGATGCGTGGGTCCTTATGAGCGAGTTACTCGGTTTGCAGTGCATCGTGGATATGTCTTTAAAAGAAGATCATTGCAGTAGCTTTCTGAGCTTCGTCGATAGGTGCCTCGATGGTGGCTCTGATGCCCTTTGTAGTCAGATGGAGCTTCACGTCTTGAACCCACTTCAGATAGTTTCTTTCGGAGATTTCTATAGCAGAGAAATAGAGCTTGTTCAAGTTCGACATGTCTTTAAAACGGAGGGAAAAAAAACGTGATTAGTCATATGGTAATCCATAGACATATATCGTAGAACATACAAGTTCTATAGATATGTATTGGTTTAATTTATGCATGAAAACTACAGGTTTTAAGTGGAATGTTTTGAATGAAAACTTGAGGTTTCAAAGACACTAAATATGAAACTACAGGTTCAATTTAGTTTTTATGAACAATTAGTTCATAAGGAGAGGTTCCTGCAAGAAACACATAATGCAATATACTAATTTCAATATAGTGGGTTTGAGTTTCTTCGGGAACTCAAATGTGAGAGCTTCGTTACTATGAAAGTATGTTAACGGTTCAAAGTATGAAAATAAATTATTTAATCATTAATGTCCAAAAGTGATCTTCAAGTCAATACTTATGGATTCATTATCAGATTAAGGGATTGCAGATCACCTTTAGTTAATTCAATAGATCGGGACCAAACATGGTCGATCGTGGAATCAAAATAATGCTAAAATATTAGCGTTGGGTCGAAAATACCATAGCCCAAAAATTGGGTTAGGTGCCGTGAGCAAAGGGGCTCGGGTGTGGCTGCAATAGTAGCCCACAGAGTGGGTTTAGGCCACGGGTTGAGTGACAGAAGCCCAACATTATGCTGGCGAGCCGATGGGGAGCATGAGTTAGGCCCAGCAAATTGCTGGCCTTGGGTTCGCATAGGGAGCCCAACTGAGATTGGGTTCAAATCGGGCCATGCTTCAACCTAGCAAACTGGGTTGCGGGAAGTGGGCCGGGGTGACATGGCATAAGCCTAATGGGCTAAGGACGCACGGGACATTGGGCCAAAGGCTGTAGGCTTTTGGTTTGGGTGAATGGACTATAGGTCCATCAATCAGATTAGGCCTTAGGGTCTTGGGATGTCTGGGTCAGTGCACCAAACCCAAAAGGTGCTGCCGTGTGATCCACTTGACTAGGTTTCAGGCCAGTGGTGGTCCATGGTGCCACGGTGGGTGCTGCGGTGGTGGTGCTGCATAGTGCCCGCTGCATATATATTTTCGACATGGTTAGGGTTTTACATACCCTAGATTTGCTTCTAATTTATGAATATACTTTGACTCACAATTCCACATAGTAATTTAATTGCGTAATGCATGAAACAAAGATATATATTGACAAATTTATGAACATATATATCGTAAGGAAAATATAAACATAAAGTGGTTCATGCACATGAGAAATGTTTTCATGCTTCGTGGACGTTTCAAATATCTTCTTTTATTTTAAGCGTACCTGATTAGATGAAAACAAAGAGAAACCTTTGAATTTTGTGGAAGATAGCATCCTCCTACGATGCGTCAATTTCTCAGCTTCTAGCAAGAAAGTGCTGATAACATGTTGTAGACCAATTTGATTACGCTATCTAAGGGTTTAGAGAAAGAGAGAGAGGGGGACTGGCAATATTAAGGGAGAAGAGAGAATGATTTAATTGTGGTGTGTTTGAGTCACCACATTGTGTCTTTATTTATAGTAGTAGGGTAGGCAAAAATCTTTCCCTTTAGGATTACAACTCTTAATAGGTAATCAATTCCTAATATGAATATAAGATACATTCCCATATCTACTAGCATTTACACAATCACATTCCTATTCTAAATATGACTGCAACAATCACCAATTTTATTTGAAAATTAGATAATGATTTTGTTATTAGTATTGTATCAATTTTACTATATTTGCAAAGATAAATTTTCTATTTTCCAATATTTATTAAAAATTAGAAAGGAAAATTATTTTTTATTTTTATTTTTTGAAAGGAAAATTATTCTAAAGCCTCCCCAAATACCAAACCAAACCCAAAAGAACAAAAATTGAGAGCAAGCCTAAACCTAGACTTCCACCTTTGCAACAATTTAATAATCCAACTTTGAATCTCTCATGAAATTAGGAGTCTCAAATCTCAAGCCCTCCCCAAATACCAAACCAAACCCAAAAGAACAAAAATTCAAAGACAATGTTCCTCTTGTTCCTCCCACACAACAACTAACAAAAATCTCAGACAGGCAGTTTTGGTGGTTTTGTTTGTTGGGGGTCCATCATCATCATCTTCTTCTTCTTCTCGCTCCTCTTCTAATGGTAGTTGTCCAAGCTTCCAAGCTCAGCCTCCCAAACCCTTCTCTCACCTCCCCTCCCCAAATAACTTCCCTCCAGTTTGAACCCCATTCTCTCTCTCTAGCCCTCATGCACTCTGACTCCACTTTTTCTCTCTACCCCTCTCTCTCCTCCCCTCTTTCCCTCTCCTCTCTCCCTCCTCCCCAAACCCGAATTGCCCCTCCCTCCTCTTCCTCCACCTTCCTCCTCCTCCAAAACCCAGACCCTAACCCCAACACCCGGACCCTCTTCATTGCCTGCGGCCCTCACAGAGGTGGGTCCCAGGTCCTGCTCAGGTTCTACATTCTGCAGAATCAGAAACAATTCGTGAGGGCTCAAGTCGTTTGCACCCAGAAAGGGCTAAAATTTGATGGGAAATTGGGGGTTTTGGTTGATGCCCATCATGGGGTTTCGCTTAAGCTTGCCGGGTCGGTCAATTTCTTCGCCATGTACTCCGTTTCGAGCTCAAAGATATCAGTTTTTGCTGTGAAAGCGATTGGTGATGGCGACAATGGTGATGATGGGGTGGTTGTGAAGTTGATGAGGTGTGCTGTGATTGAGTGTTGCAAGCTGGTTTGGTCGATTAGCATTTCGTTTGGGGTCTTGATCTTAGGAGAAGATAATGGAGTTAGGGTTTTTAATTTGAGGCAGCTTGTTAAGGGGCGGGTTCGAAAGGCCAAGACTTTGAGTTCGAGTTTGAAAAATGAGGGCCGAAATTTGGGTTTTCCTAATGGGGTGGTTGGTGATCATGTGCATAGTGATTTGGGGGATTGTGGAAATAAGCAAGGAGGCGACAAATGTGGTAGCGTTGAGGGGAGTTCGGAGATGACTTGCAGTGGTAACTTGTGTGGGAAGAATGATAGGAATTATGTTTCTGGTAAGTATGCAAATTCTGCGTTTTGGTATTACTTTTTGCTGATCTTATCTTACCTGTATGTAGAAAATGCAATGCACAAACGTTCTTTTGTACTTTCGATTACGTGTCCATTGCTTGCCCCTTGTTGAGTTACTACTTAATAGAGTTCGATAATAGAACTCTTTTGCAATGTGAAAGATTTATGTACTGTTCATCTAAGTAATCGAGAACTTAAGAAATCCTATTGGAATTCTGATAACCACAGAAATCCTATTGGAATTCTGATAACCACTCTAGCTATACAATCAATAAGGAAAGCGAACGCACTGCGACTGCATTTTGTCCTAAAGCCTCTGTTTTTCTAAGTTAATGGTAGGCTTATTAGAGTTAATTTGTGTATCTTAGGTTGTGTCTTGAAAATTCGAGCAATCCTCATTACCTGTTATGGGATTTGTGCAAGAACTGGTAACTCATAAATGAATAGGTGCGGTAGAGGATTATAAAGGTCAAAAGTATTCAGTGTAGTTTTTTCTTGGAAGTTTCAAGGATTGCATGTAAGATTTATTGTTTTCATATGATGGAAAAGACTAAGCTTTGATAGCTGGGAAGTTGCTGAAATCCATGTTGGTGCTAACACTTTAGGGGTGTAAGGGTCAAGGTTTGATGGGGGAAGTAATTCAGGTTAAGAGCAGGGTTTTTTATTTGAAAACTAAAGAAAGAAAGAAATGTGGTTAGCATTCCTTCAGTCCTTGACTTTCAATCATGAATTAAATTAAGTTCGTGATGTTGAAAAATCATATGCATATCCTTAATGCATTAGATTGACTATCTGGATTGTACTGTAAAATAGCTAGCCACTAAGATGAGGTTGGATCCTCTAGTAAATCAGTGTACTTTTTATGCAGCATGTAAGTAAAAAGATATTGCCATCATTTGATCAAGTGAATGCATAATGTGGTTTTCAATTTATACACAATTAATGCAATCTGAAAGATCATGATTGGGATTAACATGACCTACCATGAGTGCCTATAAAAACAGTCCTGTATTACTTCGTTGAAATCTTGGTATCCGACTTTTTCGGTGTTCTTGCTACTATTAAAGCATCCCACTTTGTCTTAAGCCAATATAATCTACCCCTGGATCTTTATATCCATCCGATAACTTATTGATCTATATGAGAAATTCGTGTTACAATGGATGTACACAAACTCTTTCTCACAATGACTGGTCTATCACCAGCATGTGACGGATTAAATACAAGATCTTTTCCATTATATGTTGTAACTTTAGCTGTAACATATCTATTCATGTTACTTCTTCTCAAAAAAAAAAAAAAAAAAAAAAAAAAAAAATCTATTCATGTTACATTAGTTAGGCCTGTTTCTAAGCCTGCAATACTTGTATCTTATCCATGCGTTTATCTGTATTTCCACTGACAAATTGTTTTTTAGGTATTTCTTGTGGCCTAGGACATGGGTGCTACTCATGTAAGCAGGGTGCTGTCCTTTGGTTAAAATCATAAGGATGCCTCTAGATGGTAAATCACTGATTAGAAAAATAACTTAACTTTCTTATCATGGAATTGAAATCTCTAGCTCATAGACAGATTGCTAACCTCGATCCCCTTGGAAATTGTCCCACTTAGGGCATACAACATATATAGTTCTGTAGTATGTTCACCGGATAACAACGCCTGTCCATTTTAGATGGAAGTGACTTCCACTGTTTCTTGGTTTTAGATCCACATGGACTTGTGTTACCATTGGCCAATTGACTAGTGCCTCTAACGCTGTGTTTAACCTTGCAGTCAAGCAGAGGTCTGTGAAACTGAAACAAGACTCTTGTGAAGAGGGAGTGTTTTTTGTGGAATTCAAAGGAAAGGAGTTTGAAACCTCAAAATCGAAAAGAGTGATACCAGCTAAGGCACTTTCTATTGAAGCACTGTCCCCCAACAAATTTCTAATCTTGGATTCTGATGGAGGTTTACACATTTTGCACCTCTCTAGTCCTATAATTGGATTAGAAATAATTTCTTGTGTGCAGCAGTTGCCTCACATTATGAAAGTGCAAAAGCTGGCTGTTCTTCCTGATATAGATTCAAGTATGCTTCCCCAATCCATTGCATTTTAAAGATTTTGTACATGCTTACATGTTGGAACGCCGAAGGTCTTTTGGGTATGCAATATGGGAACAATAGAAATTGATGATCTTAATGTCATTGTAGTTCATCTAAACTAGACGTAGGTTCAACCGTGAGGTTACTCTTCAATATATCATTGCCCTTTGAAACTTGGAAAACTTGTCATGATTTTGCAGGAACTCAATCTGTGTGGGCATCAGATGGATACAATTCTGTGCAGATGTTGTTGGCATCTCACATGGATATTGCGGAAAATGAGAAAAATAACAGCGAGGAAAAACTGATTCATGTCTCAGGTATTCATTGTCCCATAATTTAACCCTTTAATTTTGAAATCATGTCGTATCTTTCTTTGTAATGTCGAATAAGTTTTCATGAGATTGAAAGTCAGGGTCATATGCCCTTTTTTGGTTTTAATTTCCAGTATTTCGCACTTAATTCTTTTTTTCTGTGCTAGTTCTTCTCACAATTTTTGCCAGCGAAAGAATTCAAGATCTTATTCCTATGGCTGCAAATGCTATTTTGATTCTTGGAGAAGGTATGCGTTATTTTTTCTCCTTGTACTTTAGAAATTATTTTGTATGCAATAAGTGTTGGTGGATTTCAAATATAGATAAAGGGCTAATTGCTATTTGCTGTAAATTGCATTACTTGTTACCTCTAAAAGTTTACTTAAGCAGGAAGCTTGTATACATATGCGATTTCTTGAAGTTGCATAGTTACAACCGCCTTTTCTATTGGTGAGCAGCTCGTCTTGAATCTATTCACTCAAAATATTTTTTCTTCTTGATCTAAGCTGGTTTCTTTGCAGGACTTCTGAATTCCGGGCCTAGAGGAGCTCAGCCAGTTTGATTGAGATCCTGGGGTAATGTTCTATTTAAACAATTGAGTGTCAGGACTCGGAAACAAGTTGTCAACGATAACTCATTTTGATTTTTTAGGTGTCCTTGGATCTTTGATTTCCATGGTCCTTGCGTTGTTTATGTTACCAAAGTCTGGAGCTGCAGTTTTCCCCTTTACTCTAAAGTGATAGAGACTTAGAGAGTGCTGAGCAGTTGAAGGTATGCATGGTCATTTGAATTTTTTTCGAGAAGTTAATTTAGACTATGGGCGTGGATTTTAATGATAGCATGCATTTATTTGCTATATGGTAGTAGAGATACCGATAACAAGGATTCGAAGAAGGATGTGGATTGGTATGATTTGAATCTAGTATTGATTTCTTAATATTTGTTGTCACTGTGCGGTTTGCCTCACTGTCACCGAATGTGCGCATGATACAGTTGAGATCATTCAATCTCATCAAATCTTTTTGCCCTCCTTTTAGGTGGTATGGGGTCGGGACCAGTTGGGTGCCTGCCCTTGCTTTCCAAATTCTAAAGGTCGATTATTTCAGCAAATGAAAGCTACTTCCGTTGTTCAACCAACTCCATGAGCTACAACTTAAGGCATATGTGAACGTATTTGCTGGTGGTTCCTCTGTGTTACCTCAGGTTGTCTACTGGAGAAGTGAACCTGCATTCGACTCAAGGTAAAAAACGCCATCAGAAGTCTTGCAAATATATTGACTGGTATGGATGAAACCGGTACTCTTGAGACTTTCAGTTCTTAAATTTTAACGAGGCGTGTAATAAAACTTTCTGGTCGACACATTAACTGGGCAAGCGCCCCTCGGTTAATTCTCGTATAAATTTATGCGTGTGATTCCATCTGGTGCCGTGTTCGATATTAATGGGTACTAATGGAAATGAAAATATAGGTTCATGGAACTCTTTTGCCTTCATTATATTTGCAATCCCGATTGAGCATCTGCTGAGATTTGAAGATCTTGCTTTAGATGAAGGGGTTGCCCTCAAAGAAACTTGTGTGAATATTGACAGTGTGTGCAATTCTGATTACTGAGACCGAACTTGCATGCAATCGGGACGAATGGACGATAATATCGGATCAGATATTTTCTCGTCTCTTTGATAGACTTGGGATATTATAATTCCGACGTCTCAATTGTATGTAAGTTTTTCCGAAGAACCATATCAATAATACTTCAGCCGAAAAAAAAATATAACAAGGGAGAACAATATCCGATCAGATTTCTGCTCTGCTCCTCCGTGAGAAGTGAACACTTTGGAAATTAAATGAAGGTGGGGACGGGTGGGATTTGGATCCTCTCCAGATCCCCTCGTTGGGAATTCCTAGGATTTATGCATGATGATTGTTCACCAAAGATTGTGCAGCTATAATTAAATATTTTTATATTTTTAAAAATAAATCAGCCTTATTTTGCGTAAAAAACATTTAATTATGGTTGCACGATCTTTGATGAATGGTCTTTATGCATTAATCCCCGGGATTCCCAGTGAGGGAATCTGGAGAGGATCCAAATCCGGATGGGTGGACCCTACCTGACCCTTGATTGGTTGAAACCTAACCTACAGATCAGACAAAACTGACGATTGCGATGATGAGGTTTCAGATGGGGGCGGGGCCTCCTGATCCCCATAATTGGAGGACCGCATGATGGTGAACAATCACATGACATGGAAATGCACTACCACACACGTAAACTTTCACTCTCTCTCTCTCTCTCTCCGTGTCTAAAACACACGCACACGGAGTCCCTCTTGCTCTCCAGTTCTTGCTATCCACTCTTTTTTCTTCTCCATCCAGATCCAGGTCCAGCCCAGACCGAAAGCAACCCCACATTGGTATCTGCTTTTCGTGATCAACTTGTTTGCTGTTTTACAAACCCATTCCCCCAAAAGTGAAAAAAACCACAGGTAATATCACCATTTGGTTTCTCATCAGAATTTTTATGCACCCTCGTTGGATTAGAGCCGGATCCCTTTCACCAAAACTACTAATTCATATCCTTGAAATTTGATTCAACAGCTAAAGTTATTATAACTTTTAAAGAGAATCCTCATTTTTAGCCGTTTGATCAAATTTCAAAGGTTTGGATTGGTGGATTTGGTAGAAATGACCCTTTCCGGATTAGAGAGGTCTAAGGAGGGAATAAATGGTCTGAATTTTAAAATTTTAAATAAAGTTCATCTAAATGACACTCGGACGGTGCTGTTATACTCACACACCTGTCATATTTTCCAGTCACTTTATAATCAAAATAGAACAAATATATGAATATAGTAGATATCTGAAATTTTTTCAATACTTCCTAACATTGAATGATACAAAAAATGAATAGCTGAGATTGAAGATAAAAAATTTAAACAGCTATGAAAATCACATATAACGGCTAAAACTTCTTTAACATTGGAGGTGATACGCAGCTCTCATTCAAACTACCATCTCTTAAGTTTTTACAGAAAAAAAGATATTTACATCAAATATTTTAATCGGAAATTTTTATATTTTTGGACCACTGCACTGGTATTTCAGTTGGAGTTCATATGTCCACATTCTTAGTAGTAGCACTAGATATATTCTGCTTGATCATATTTTTCTAAGTTATAGAAATTCTCTATGTACAATGTGTGCTCTTTACTAAAAACGAACACGTCATCGATAGTATCAATAATATGATTGATGTATGGACGCATTATTAATGACATATCAATAACTTGTTATTTATTTATTTATTTATTTTTAAAATCTAATTTCATAGCCGGGTTACTTCAAACTCTGCTCCCTCTTTGCCTCAAAATGCTGCTGATGCTCATCCCCACCCTTATCATATTTGTGGACTTCGAGTCTACAGTGGTCGGTTGGGTAGATCAAAGGTCATTTGTAACCCTTTCTATGATCTATTCAGAAAGACGCAGGTTTGGTTCGGGTACGAAGCTCCAACCCCATCTTCTGCAAATCTCTTGCTGCGGCTTGTTCTTCGCCTCTTCCTTGGTTGCTGATGGCGGCACCGGCAGTTCTCGCGTTAGAGGAGTAGTTAGGGTTTCCAGCGTTATTCTTTTGTTTTGAGCATAAATCCTTGCTTCGAGTCCCGTATTTTGTTTCTTGACTGGTCCATATCTTCAACTTGTGCTTAACTTTGTATTTGAACCCTTTACGTACGTTTGTTTATGATAATGAAATATCATTTCCATCAAAAAGTACAAGGTTTCATAAACGTAGGCAATGTCCTAAGGCAATGTCCTAACTTGAGTTGCATCAACTAGGTAATCACGGCACCCCCATAAAACCAATGCTACCCCTAATGTTCACCTGATTACAAAGTTTTCTTGACACTTGTCTGTCAAGAAAATTGAACACATTTTCACACAAGTAATCAAATTACATCTCCCTGACTTCACTCCCAGCAGTTGCCAGTTTCCCCAGTCGGGGAAAATGTTGGGGCACTAAATAATGCACTCACATAATTCAAATGCTAAATTTGGTTGGACTGTTTGATACCAGAAAAATTCAACACCATCGTACTATGTACATTTGCTAGTCTTTTCATAAAGCAAAACCACAACAAATATTGCTACCCTACGACCCCACGATCCAGTGGTTATATATCAATTTTCAGATTCTTTAGATCAATTATATTATCAGTTTTCACACCTACACCTCTCAAATCTCGGCTCTCCACATAAAATCGAGAAGTAAATGATTTTTATACACTATTTTTAACTTTTTACACACCCAACGCTTGTTTTTGTTCATTGATTTTCTTTGATCTATTCAGTCTAACGGGAAGAAATCGATTGGGGGGGGGGGGGTGTATGAGGAGAATAAGGGTGTTCGTAAATCACTTCCTATAATGAATTTTGTGATCTTTCAACCTTTTGTAATTCGTTAAAAAAAAAAAAAAAAAAAAAAAGAGAGAAAAAGAAAAGTATTGGAAAACTATAGTCCTTATATGAAAGATTCTCTATTATTGATGTTTCAAAAGTAGCTACAAGTTATCGATATATTTCAATGCGCGTCTATTCTTTACTAAAGAACGCCCTAAAGAATTTCCCCTTGATTCAAGTATGTGAAAATCATATACTGTAGTTATAAACTCTGTAATTTTGAAGAGGTTAAAATATAATATTTAGTTCCAAAATTTATACTGCAGTCTGCAGCTTTTCCCTTCTCTCTTTCCTTTTTCGATCGAGCTTTCCCTTCTCTATTGGAAGGAGAAAGCGAATGAATTTTTGCCCTTTCATGTTTGCGTGTCAGTTTGTGTGTCATTGGAAGCCAAAGCGGCAATGCACATTTCATATGCCATTGTCTTTTATTCGAGCGATATTATAATTTAACTGAAAGTACAATAGTGTGAATTGAATTAGAGTATTTAGAGTCACATTATTTTAGCCAACTTGTCTACTTCCAAGCATGTCGTATACTGCCATGTTTAGCTGGACGCACATATAGCAACTCAATTTTAACTACATTTCGCAGAAACAGAAGCGCATTTTACAGATTTTGGAAGTTGCTCTGCCTGTTTTCATGCTTGCTTACTAATTCTAAAACTCAAACCCTCCAAAAAAAACATCCAAATTAAGAAGGAAGAAGGAAAAGCTCATTCCATATGATCTCCACCATGGAAGACTCACCGTCCGGTTCGAGAAGGCGAGACGAGCCGGAGTTCAGCCTGAGAGAGTGGGCAGTGAAGGCCCGAATCAGCCGCGAAAACCTGAATTCCAGAAGGTTTTCAGCTTCCTATATTCCAAGCTTCAGAGAGGACACAAGTGGTCCAAGTTTCAGAGAGGGCACAAGGTCTTTCAGATCAAACATTACAATCTCCAGCACTGCTTCTTCCCCTGGCTATAACTTAAGAGGTACCCTTCTCTCTACTTCCCTCAAAACCCAAGTTCAAATCCACCATTTCTCATCAGTTCCTCCACTTTTTTCGCAGATGAAATCGACCCGGCAACGTACTCATTCACCACAGCCCTCAAAGGTACGAAATCATGATCGTGAAAACATGTTAATTCAATATTCAAATTATAACATATTGTTTCAGAAATTCTCTGTGCATGACGTTTGATCTTTAATAATTGTTCTTTAATATAAAAAACGGACATCTATTCCATAACCAGACTAATAAACAATGTTGAAATTCTCATGTGCAGAACGTCACATCTTTACTATTGCCTTCTTTATTAAAAAACAGACGTCTGTTCCATAGCCGGACTAATATATAGGGTTTTGTATTGTTCTTGCAGCATTGCAGGCGAGGTCAGCTTATCATAGTTGGGAAACGTTATCACCAGAAGGGTTTGTTTTGAATTCAAAGTGGAATGAAGCAGAGAAATACATATGCAACCCTCTATCAGGGCAGGTTCCGATGGAGTGTTTATCTGCAAAAACACTTAGCGGAAGATCGTTTCGCAACGCAACGAATCGATTCACAATGTCTGCACCTCTTGTTTACTCTTCCCACACGAGACCAATCCATACAACCAACATTGCCAAGCCTTCTTCTAATCCTACAAAAGAAGATTTGGCTCCTCAATTTCCAGTTCCAGGTTAACCCACTTCATCTTGCTTCTTATTAATCATGCTTCACTCGCAAGCGAATGGTTTTCCGTGTTGAGAAATGATTTATGCACACCATTTCTTCTCCTTCAACTTTGTTTATTTCTGCTATTTGATTCTTTTTTAACTTATTCGGTCTAAAGGCCGGAAATAAACATGAGTGTAAAAAATTACTTAAGTTCGCGTCATATGATATAAAATTTTCAATCAAAATCTGTTTTTCAATGCAGCAAAGAAAACAGAGGGCATGACTAGAGATGTTGGGACTCAAAGCACTCCTGATTTGGGTTCAAGTAGTAGTCCTAGCTCTACTTCAACCCCTCCGATCGTAGAGAGATCGTTAAACCGATTTCGAGGAGGAGATTCGTCTAAAACAAGTGCAAAATTAAAATCTGACGACGAGGTATGTTCTTGCTCATATTTAAGGGTAATTGTAATGAAATATGCACGAATAAAATCGATTTGTGTAACTGTGTTAAGATAAGATAGGAAGAACATTATCTATATAACACGACACTAAATCGAATTTTATATACAATTTATTATCAGTTTAGTAACTTTTTCTCGTGTTTTTAATTAGCGATGTGTTTAGGAAGATAGGACAACTCAATGAAGGCTGCATTTTGTGGTTGGTGTCATAAAATTGAAGTATTCCCTTCAAGGAGGGGGACTAGCAGATTGAATTGGTCCCTCTTTGGTTTCGTGGGACATGCCTATCTTAGTTCTGTTTCCTCGATATTTTCCCCCCAAGTGGCCCTGCTTTCCAACGGAAAGGGATCCTCTCCGTCGCTTCCATCAAGTCCATCAAATCCACAAATTCGGATCTTTTAAATTTAATTCAACGGTTACAAATAAGAGCTTACTTTAAAAGTTATAATAACTTTAACCGTTGTATCAAATTGCAAATACCCGAATTTATGGCCTTCGTGAACTTGGTGGAAGGGCTCTCTGGAGAGGATCAATTTCCCCTTCCAGCACATAAACTCTCCTCAGAATATAATTTTGCCTCCAATAAAATGAAAATGTTGGGTAGGGTAAGCTGTCACGAAGTGTCGGACCGTGTGGATTAAGAGTTATATTTATAAACGGTCCAATAGTACTCAAATACAGTTGGACTCGTTTCGTTTTAATAATGTCTGATCATTTAGTTGGCTAAGATGTTCTTAGTTTTCCACTTATATTAAATGGGAATATTTAAGCTATTCACGCACTATTATCATATAAGGTAGTACATAATTGATTAGTAATATGACACTGAGTTATCTCTATTGTAAATAAGTTCAATTGTGTTCTTTTTCGACCACGTTCTTTTTGTTTTTATGTGGAACCCTTAAGATTCTTCAATGCAAATGTTAAAAAGGATTCTTCACTTTTTCTCCTCCCTTTAATCCTTGGGGTTCTCAGTGAAAGTGCCCCATCACTGGTATATTGGTTCATCTTTTTGGAAAAGATAGCCATGTGTTTCAGGGTTTGTTACTTGATGATTTTACTGTTTAAGTACACATTTGTTGCATCTTTGGACTAGGTGAGTCATGTCCTTTCAAACTTTTTGCTAGGGTTTGTGATCGTCAAATTGTACATGCTATGAAGGTGATTATCGTTTCATGGTGTTTGGGACATGTGACCTAACATGGTACTTGGTTGCAGAAAGTGGCACTATTCTAGTCTAGCTATAGTGATCCAATGTCACACTTCATTTCAAAATGATGGTCTCCATCTAGACCCAAGCGAGCATATGCTTGCATATAATCATGATATATTATGGTATTTCTATATCAATTATCACGTAAGGTAAGTGGTTAGGGAGATAGATAACTAAAGATCTTTTCATACACGTACATTTTTCTTCTAAAATGAACTTAGTTTTGCACCATCAAAATTTAGGCCAAACACACATTAGGACCGACTCTTTATTTTACAGACGAGAAAAACTAGTTAGGTTAGTGTTTCTTTTTTCATATACCTGAACGTTCTTACTTTATTTTATTTTACTTTCCTTATCAAATTACCAAACTTTTATAAGATGCAACTGAAAAAAAAAAAATTGCAGGTGGAAGTGAAAGATACAAAAGAAACAGAAAGCGAAAAGGAAGAGCAGAAGTGCAGGCAAGGTGGGTGCTTGTCATGGATGAGAAAAAGGTATAGAGAGAAACACAAACCAAAAAACAAGAAGAATATCTTTCTTTCTCATCTGAATCTCAAAGCGTCTTGAGAAAATTAAAATATTATTAAGAACTGAAATTATTAATATTGTAAAAAAAGAAAAAAGAGAAGTGAATATTAGTAGGGTAAACGCAGAGATTTTCTGTGTCTTTTGAGAAATCTTTCGCAAAGAGGAAGAACAAAGAAGAATCAATCAATGTATTATTATGTTTATGTTTTATTGGTATTTTGGGTCAGTGATGATGTTAATGTTTTTGTTCTTGTTGTGTTCAAATTGGCTGACAGCTTTGGGCTTCACGTGCATGTTTTTTTGTTTGTGTGCTTTGGAAAATGGTAGCTTGAGGAGCAACTATAAGATATCTAGGATTCAAAATGTGAATATCTCAATCTTGGGAAACTAAATGACCAATCGTTTTTTTAGTGCGGTTAACTGCAATCAAGTTTATTAACGACATAACATCAATCATATCAATTATATAGCAGCAGCTCTATGTTACAGTATTAATAATAGTGACAACGAATCTGCGACATGTCCACATTTTGTAAGTAGTTAAGTTAATCATATTGAAGAAAAACCATTTACAATTATGTGGGTGGGGATAAAATTAATATAACTTAAACCATTTACAGTTACGTGGGTGGGGATAAAATTAATATAACTTTTCATCATCATTGGTCATCTAATCTTGTGTCAATTGGTATGGCACAATATTTTGAAAATAACGAGATTTGTACTGATTTTACGAAATATAATACTGGAAAACCTTGAAAATTCTAGAACTATCTTATTACGATGTATATCAAGTTTACGACCTGTCACATGCGAGTTCATCCTGCATGTGGAGAGTCGGACCAATAGGAGAAGAGAGGCAAACATACAGGAGTCGCCCCGCCCTACATATGCAAACAAATAAAGAAGTGGAGAACAGGAATCAAACTCAGGCCCACTTTCAAAAGAGCCTCGGTAACCATGTTAGACAACCACTAGTCCCACAAACTTAAGCTGTTAGAAAGCGGGCTAACGAATGAAGAAGACTCAGAATATCCAAAAGGAAAAAACACATGGCTTGAAGAAGTGGAAGGTCTAAAGCTTCAAGAAATTGAATTTGAAGCTTGCAGATGAGTAACAATGACTTCAATTTTTGCTCATCTTTCTGATTCTTCAAAATTCTGTGTCATACAATAAAGCTTTTGCCAACTGAATATAAACAAAAGTTTTACAAGTAACAAAAGCTGTGTAATATGAAACTACACTACATAGCAGTATTTGATCAAACTATAATACATTTGCTTACAACGGTGATGCAGACGGTTTAGCGTTGGAGTTGGAAATAAGTCGGACTTCGTATAGATTATTTTCTCCCTTGCCTGCACCACGAAGTAAGCATTATTCATTGTTGAACCCCAGCTTTATACTTTTACAAGTTCGAAAACTTTCACTAAAATTGAAGCATTTATCAATAAAACTCACCAACTTCAGCTGTGATTCCTGGTCCGAAGAATGAAGCAAACTTGGCCTAGAAATGTCAGAATTTGATCAATCAGTATGCAGTATCTTTTTCTCAAAATGCAAGGTCAAATAATTTCTTATGCCGGGAAGCACAAGCAAACTTGTAAACATGGTCTTCAAGAGAGTAAATCTAAACATAGATAAATGCGACCATTAACAAGTGAAGCGGGACTAGTAGACTCATAATTCTTTACCTGTCGTTGTTCAAAATCTGATAACTGCAAAGCTTTTGCCTCAAACACCAGGACTAATGAGTATCTACCATCTCCGGTGACCTATGAATATATGATCAAAATTTGTGCTAGTATTAGTGATTGGGCATCAATGGTCGGTCACACTTTGATACAAAGTAACCAAAAGCCTCACCGCAGTTTTAAGGGATTAAAACCTTAAGGATATTGCAAGATTCTTTAAAAAACAATTCAGAATCATATCATGTCACCAGTCTGCTCTTGTATGTGATATTTTAGGAAAGAATAAAATTCTACTTTCATAGAAATTCAGTTTTACTTAATGGAAGGTAATAAAAAGGAGATTGCAAATGGTCACAGAAGTTGCTGTTTGCTGACACTTTTCGACACGAAAAAAGTTTTATTTAGGGAAGGTAATCAAAAGTTTATGGCTTGCCAAGTGCAGGTGAGAGGTATACCTCTTCACGAATACTTTGGAGAGTAGGTGCACTCCTCCGAGCAATTCCTCCACCCTGAAAGGAAAACCAGGTAAATGAGAAGATGTTAAGCACAAAACAATGCTTGAAGCGTATATTCCTAATAACAAGGCCCTTAGTGTAACTGTGCACTGAGCATAAGATTATCTACATCCAAAATTCTTTTAAAGGGGAAGTGTTGTGATGATTAGTTGCTTCCAAGAAGGATACGGAAGGCCAATCATTTCTTTCACTCTCGCAGAATATTCTGAAACAAATGAATAGATGTAATAGAGTTTCGTATTTACACGCAAAGCGGCCAACGCACCTGACCATACTGGAAGATTCGTTTCAATGCCTCATCCAAATGCTGTTCATCTCCATAGCGATACCTTGTAACATCATTCCTGACCTAATTCCATATATCGTATCATTCAGGTAAAACAACAAAAAAAAACCACGGATTGCATGCATCAAATGTTCATAGAAACGATAAACTCTATCCATTTATGGACTTAGGACTAACCCCAAAGTTCGGACGGGTTGATAATATTCCCCAACATCCTATTCTGTATTTTAAAGAAACTGATTCTCAAGCACACATTTTTACAATAAGATCCTTTTTCGATTACCTCGCCTACGTTCAATATTGTTATGATGAAGCACAAGAAGAAACTAAAAAAGTCATGCCTAAAACCGCAATCATCTCAATACATTACAATACCATTTGTTGTCGAAAGTTTTTGAGGGTTGCTGCAATAAATTTGCCACACCACACATAAACCATTACAACATCTATCTTCTTAAATTACCACACCTTTATGTAAAGAATGAGCCAATTCAAAGTAATTACCTGTGTAAGGATCGGCGTGGCACTTGTTTCCCTTAATTGCAGGGCGTCCGAATAAGTCAAGCATGGCACCGGCTTTAGTTCAGCATACTGATATAACAAAGAAACCGAAATAACTATTTTGCAAATTGAAACACAAAATATTTCACTTCAAGAAATAAACAAAGCCGAAGTTCATCTAAATAGAAGAGCAAGGAACTAGGAGCAAATTTGTTTGACAATCTAAACCAATCACCTAGACAGAAAGTGCACGAAACCAAATCAACAACTACTAATCCGCATGATCACCGGGACAGCATTTGAAACTGGCAATACCCTGCATTATACATTTTGGACAAGATATTGGCTTTAGTATGAAATTAGTTTTACCTTGAATGCCATGCCAATGATTGCAAGAGGGAAGCCATATGTGAGCATCAATGCTGACCATTCAGACCCGGGAAGGATATTAAAGTACGCCCCGAAACCATACCTGTTCGAAATTCGTCACAAATACATAAATTAATCACGAAAAAAAAAAATATGTAAGGATCAAAATTTGCTTCAAAAATTTACAAACTTGATGCTGCGATAAAGTACTCACGACAAGAGTGAAACCCCAACACCAAGACCAATAACCCCAAATGAAACCTGCAAACATCACACAAGGAAAACTACATGGTACAATCATAGAAGTCTGCATACATATTCATATCTATATTAACAGTATATAATATATTAGAAGCTCGAATATTTTCTGAAAACAGGCGCAAGATAAAATCGGTTACAAACTTTAATAAAAAGTACATTCACTAAACAGACAGTAAAGTGTCACTGCACCGTTTTATATACGGCTCATTCTATGTTAAATACCCCACTAATTCTATTTGTTGTTTTCAAAATTTGTAATCGGTTGTGTTTAAAAAAAAACATGTAATCCATTTTATTTGTGCATGTTTAATTGGTTCCAATGTTCATCGGTTTTTAAAAAGAGTAAAGCAGCAAATGGTACCTTAGCGAGGGAGAACTGGTCGTCGGGAACGATGGTTTTGCCGGCGGTGGAGGTGGAGGGGAGGGTGGAAGGCTGGGTGGAGGAGTCGGCGGCTCTCGGGATGGCCAGTTTGGGCTTGGACTTCGAGAGTTGGTTGGCTCTGAATCCAATGTGATCCAAGTGGATGAGGAAGCTGGTGATGGGCCTTGATGATGATGAGGCCGTGTTATGGTCACGCAGAGAGAGAAAGTGGTGGCGGTTGAAGTCATGGTGGCGGCAGAAGCTGCTGCTTCCTCTTGCAATTGCAGTTGGAGTTGATAGTGCTTGCGTTGCCATCGGGTTCTCTCTCTCTCTCTCTCCTTCCTCAAAGATTCAGACCTCGACAGAGATCAGCAGTTTTGCTGGTTACTCCCAGCCGCCAAATTTCTGATTACGTGTCCTCATGTCATCCATTTTCTTTTGCTTTTTCAGATAACTTGTAAAAATACTTTTAAGCTCATTTGACTACAAACTTAAGGAAGGTGATCCTCTCCTAAGCATAGGATGGGAATCCTCCTGACTACGAAATCTGAACCGTTCAATTTTAATCCAATAGTTGTAATTATTATAACTTTTTAGGAAACCTTCTGTTTAAAGCCGTTGAATTAAAATTGAACGGTCCGAATTTTGTGATCAGGAGGATCTTCATCCTAAGCTAGGAGAGGATCCTCTTCCCAAACTTAAATATACTTTTGAATAGGAAAGCAATTTTGAAGAATTATTTTCTTAAGAAGAATGTGTGACGTGCATTGTTAAGAGGCACTTTTAATTTATATTTTATATTAACTTTTAAATAAAAGTGCATGTTCACAGTAAGTCACGCCGTTGATTTCCGGAATATTATCATCGTTTAAAGTTTATAGTATTTTCTAAATAAAATATATGAACTTAAATATTTTATATGGCAAAATAGTCATGGACAAATGAAAAAAACACCTCAAGGCCTGACCAAGAATTCGAGATAGATCAAGAGACATGAAACTCATTTGTCCAAAAGCTGTTTTGAAAGAACTTTGACAAAGCTCATCCCGTGACTTACATTGCCCATTACAAAATAATTATGATCCAACTATTCGGTACTGAGTACTACGGTACAATAGTACATTTTCATATGTAAATGAAAATTCTTATGTTCAAATTTTATGAATAACGAGTTCGGTGCTTATTCATTCCCTCACCTCTTTGATTTAGATATATGGTTGTATAAAAAATTAACTATTCAAAATTTCATAACCCCATGCTGAGGCAGCTCGCCGATTTTTCAAGATACTTTAAATCAGCGATGTCGTAAAGAGCAAAATCCGAACTCGGAGACGACTGGCTCTTTCATTTCAGCGCCACAAAGAACCAGTTTTCAACAGAAGGAGCTCCATCCCATGTTCTCATATCTGTACAATACTCAAAAATAAAATTAGAACATCGAAATAACTACGGGAAATCTACAGATTGTATTTGGAACAGTTAAAACTAACCTTGAAGCAATATATCTTCACCAAAATCGCTTTTCGGTTTCCAGAAGGCATGGCCT
Organism: Pyrus communis; assembly: GCF_963583255.1. Taxonomy (NCBI): domain Eukaryota; kingdom Viridiplantae; phylum Streptophyta; class Magnoliopsida; order Rosales; family Rosaceae; genus Pyrus; species Pyrus communis. Next base: position 22,031,535 of record NC_084813.1, on the reverse strand, counting down.
TCAGCATCCACAACGTAAGGCTCTATTCTAACAGCCTCACATATTTCATTGCCTATAAAATAAGTCAAAACAATTTTAATACGAGCATGTGTAACAAGGTCGTATGAAAGATACGAAAGCTTCATATGAGTTGTTATATAATCATTGTCACGCCAACAAAAGTTGTTAGAGTATTTTTGTTAGCCTGTTAAGTGATCTGTTAGTTCGTTAATTAATTATAAGTAAGCTTGTACTATGTTCAGTATATATAAGGAACTGCAACTCACAAATGTGATTAGTTAGTGATTTTTCTCATAAATACAAAAGCCTCATTTCGCTCTAAACTCTCTCTAGTCCATCATCTGTATCGATTCTTCATTGTTCTCTGATTTTCCCAACGCGGTTAAAAAGATACTAGAAATGGAACTAACTTTCCGGTAACATGGCCATTATTGATTCAAGCTTCTCCGTGTGAGCTTGAGCTGCCTCACTTCTAAGTACTGAAGCAATGGAGTCCGACTCTGAAATCGGGAGATCATCGCTATTGTCTGCAGTGGTCCTCTTAGCCATGTGCTCCTGCAACTTTGCTTGGAGAGGTCTCTCTCCTGCACATATATGATTTAGTTAAAAACAGAACTCTACGTTGGCTCTAAAAGATGCTTGCCTTGTTTTTCATATTACCTTATCCTTTGCTCTAGTAACTTTTCCTTTGGCGTCCCTTTTTTTGTTCGACAGATCTTTCATTTTGCTTCTCAATCCATCCAACCCAGTCTACTGGAGAAAAGAGTGAAAAGTTCTCGTCACTCGCACGCAAAAAAACAGCACAATTGTACATTTATAATTTTCATATAATATGCCCATCTTCTACTTAGTCAGTGTCAAGAGTACTCTTACCATAACCTTCCCCGCCTCCACAAAAACACTTGGCGGGAAGTTCCTTCATCACAAGGTTGACCTTAGAGACCCCGAATGCAGAGATCAGATTCACACCAAAGTTTGGAACCATGAACAATTGGTGCTTGCTTGCTCTAGAGACCTAACGGAAAATAAAGGTGGCAGAAACCACATGAATTATTTCCTTAGGGGTACAATTGCCTTTGTGCTCTTTGCTTCAAAAGGGGCATATATATGTATATGAATTATTTCCTTAGGGGTACAATTGCTTTTGTGCTCTTTGCTTCAAAAGGGACACACACACAGCTTGGGGCCACGGTGTAGGCACTTTTAAGTGGCTCTATTAACTCTTATGGGCGAGGCTATTGATCACACCGCACAACTTCGTAAGTTTGTGCCCTGGCTTTAGAGCATAAAATAGGAGATTTATGCCTTAATTCTGACGTCAGGGCATGAACTCACAACCAAAAAATTTTGAAAATGAAAATTTATGAAGAGAGAAAATATATAATGATCACTAAAGCTTTAAGCTGACAACCGTCATGTCTTTAGTGACTGTTTTTGGATAACTATTTCGTCAATAAAAGTTTATTTATTTGAGAGAAAAACATGGAAGAGAAAATGGGGCAACTAGTATGGTTATCTATGATTCCATTTGAGGATTTGAAAAAAAAAATAGTAAAAATATTTTGTGTATAATTTATTATATTTCCCATGACTTTTATTTTAGTTTTTTTTCTTTAGTTTTGTTGAAAACGTTAACCTGGAATTGTCACCTTTTTTGGTTGACAAATAGAATTTTGTAAAATGCTAATAGGTGAAATCTGGAGCTGGTGTTGAAGGCGGGGGCCTATTTGGCGTTCTGGTTGCGGTTGAAGTTGAGTTGGAGATAAAGAGGGGAGACGTGGGGCATGGAGAGACTTTGAGAGAGCGAGATTGAGAGAGAGAGAGAGTTCAGACCAGAAAATATAGATAAAAACTTGAGAGAGGAGACGGAGGAGAGATTGAGAGTGTTCAAATCACACACAAAATAAAACTATTTTGCTATTTTTTTTTCTCCATCACACGGTCACAGTAGATAATTCAAAATTTTCCTCCCACCTCCTTCCGTCTCCTCCTCTCCTTAACTTTCAACCCGTTAAAAACAAATCATTAGTCTCATAAAAAAGTAAATATATGTATATATATATTTATCAAACAGAGACTAAAGAGTGTGTGGCCTTTACAAGTTTATTAGAAAATGAACTGTCATAAAATTTTAAAGGTACTATTCAAAATCTATATTTATTGTTCCTCAAATTCTGTGGGAAAAAAATGTCGAAATCTTTATTCTCTTACTCAAAATCATTCTCTAATTGATAAAATGACAAGTATGGTGAAAAAGCAGGATGATATGGTTTTGTAAATACTCATTGAAAATTTTTTAGCTAAGAAATAAGGTAATTCTCACTTTACTATTCTTCGGTATTGTGAAATTTATAATTTATTACCCTTAATTTTTTTCGTCTCACTTTCATACCTAAAGTTACAATTTTTTTCTCAAAAACATAATTTCGTTAGTCTAACCGTTAAACGATGACGTTGCAGGCTTTGGGCCCCACAAAAAAAATTTAAAGTCATACAAAAAGTTTGGGCAACAAATTAAAATCATAAGTTAAAAAAAAGTATAAAAAAAACTACAAAATTGAAAAATCTTTGCCTATACTCATCTTCTATCACTACAATCCAACTCTCCTCCTCCTCCTCCTCATCTATCTCATGATTCTCATATGAGAAATGGCCGCAACATCTATCCTCAACGCTCAAGTCGTTAATATCTCCACCATGTAGATCTCACCACCTAACTCTGTGGGCATGGTCAGCCCCACATGCACCCACCGACCAAAGCCGATTCTGGACCGATTACAACAAGTTGTTGTCACTCTGATGCTCGAATTTCACCGCCAAACCAAATTCTCATTTCTAATATCTTCAAGCTAAACGAAAATGTTTTCGACAACACGACGAATATGAACCACACAAACATGTTTGACAGGCAGATGGACTCGGGTAAGAGTAGTACCCACCGGGAAAAAGGATGAAGGGGTTGCGTTGGTGTAGATTTCGAGTGGGTCGGGTTAGTGTGGGTGGGGGAGAGTCCGGTGGTGGTGGGGATGATGTGTAAGAGGTTGCACTAGTGCGGATGTGAGTGGAAGAGTGTTTTTTTTTCTTTTCTTTTGTATGTTTTAGTAACAAATGATTTTTTTTTTTTCAATTTTTTTGTTAATTTAAATTTTTTTGTATGGTCAACCTGACATGTCATCATTTAATATATGACTAACAAAAGTATAATTTGGGAGTAAATTGTAACTTTAAGTGTAAAATTGAGACAAATAAAACTAAGAGTAGCAAAGTGCGAAATGCACGATACTTAAGGGTATTAAAGTAAGAATCACTCTAAAAGTAATAACTATTTCACCAATTCACATCAAAGACAGAATAGAAAAGAAATCTTCAATTCTTAGTAGGGTAAAATTCATCGATCTCAAATCATCATTCAAATTTAGTTTATTGGTACAAGTAGTTTATTAGTACAACGAGTTTGTGGCACAAATGATTACGAGCTTTGATCCTTCAATTTGAAGTCTATAATAGATCCAATATTCTCTCAACACAATTGTATAAGAAAGCGGTAATAATCTGCTAATAACTTACACAAGCGAAATATATTATATATATGCACTTCAATTGGTGAAAATTCTCTCAAATACATGATACCCACAATATTCATTCGGATACACAAATAAATTTTCAAGAGATAATCTAATAATTAAATTTTACATGAATTTATCATTACATTTCAAGGTGGTATTTTTTTTATAACAAGACTACTATTACATTGGGAAATCACCCTAATTTAAAACCCGGTTGAAAATTTTCATCTTCATAAAAGACATAAGGAATCACAAAGAGAGACATAAATATCTCCAAGGAGAACTTTTGAGAAAGTCATAAAAGACAAGATAGTTTTGACAACTGAATATAAGAGGCGTTTGCTTGTTTGAAAGTGAGAGGCATTTGCTAGCATAAAAGTGAGAGGCATTTGCTAGTATGAAGGGGAGAGGTGAAGACGCAAATAAAAGGGTCGTAGGGGGTTCTCTTCTTTAAAAAAAAAAAAAAAGAGTGAGGGAACTACAAAAGAGAAGCAGAAATATTGATGAAGAGGAAATTTTCTTTTCTGAAAAAAAACTAGAAAAGATAGACATATATGAGACTTGAAGATAAAAGACGCTTGTTGATATGAAAGTGAGAAGTGAAGACACAAATAAATATACAGGAATCGCTTAAGGTTTGACTTGATTAAGATGAAATAAAAACAAATAAAAAGCGGTTTTACGTTGGTTTGCATTTCCCTTGTTATTATTGGGACATGTGATATCATGATTTCCTCTTCTTGAATTCAAGCAAAACAAGAAAGAAGAACATTAGAGAAGTTTCTTATTTTCCGGAAAAAAAAAAGAAAAAAAAAAAACCGGGAGAAATTGCAAAAGAGAATCAGAAACATCGATGGAGAGAATTTTGAAAAAAAAAAAAACATAAGATCAGATAGATCTGAGAGATAGAAATGGGAGGCATTTGTTGGTATGAAAGTGAGAGGGGTTGTCTAGGGTTTGAAGGGTATATCCTAACATGATTAGGATGAAATAAAAACAAATAAGGGAAGGTTTTACTTTTCTTTGCATTTCCCTTGTTATTCTTGGCATGTCCACCATTTGTTTCCTTCTTCGCATTAGAGATTTGGCCTCCAACGGCCAGAGCACCATGTTCCTGGACAATCGGATTGTTCTCAGCAGCCGAGCTCACCTCCACCTCCATCTTCTCAACTGTGGCCGCGATAGAGCTTGAAGCTATCACCATTTTCTTCAGAATCTACTCACGAGTACCAAAAAACTCTCTCTAATCCTCAATTCACACTCTCAAATTCGAACATTGGGGAGATTGCATAGTTAACAGATGATAAGCATGTGGGACACTAGAAAGCAGCTGCTATTTATACTGTCCCAGTTCTCTTCCCTCTTTGACATTTGGCGGGAGAATTTGGTCGACAGTCAAACTTTTGGGGTTTGGTTTAGGATTTGTTAATATGTTTTCTTTTCTTTTCTGGTTGCAAAATATCAGGAGTTATAACTTATAACCATCTTTCCTATTTAATTTATATTCTTCAGATTTGTTTCCATGAAAGCCTAAAAGCGTAGACATTCTTCAGATTTGTTTCCAGAAAACCCTAAAAGCATAGATTTTCTTCAGATTTATTTCCGTAAAAGCCTAAAAGCATGGATATTTTTCAAATTTCTTTCCATAAAAGTCAAAAAGCATAGATATTCTTCAGATTTCTTTCTATAAAAGCCTAAAAACATAGATATTCTTCAAATTTCTTTCTGTAAAAGCCTAAAAGCATTGACTTTCTTTAGTCTGTTAGAACAACCCTTTCAGAGCAACTTCACCCCTAAAGACTTTGCGCCAGCATCCAGCCCATTTATCCACTTCAGTGAACAGTAATAGATCCTAATGAACAGTAATAGACCAAAGCATCTCCACCCCAAAAAAAATGTGTTGGCACCCAGTCTAAAAATGCGCTGGCACAAACGATCTCCACCCCTACAAAATGCACTGGCACCCAGTCCATTTAAAATATTAAATAATTTATTTATAAAATAATAAATAAAAAAATAGTTTTAATTTCGGATAAGATTTTTAACCAATATCGTCACGCCACGTGTCATTATCCGAACGTACTATTTTGTGAATAGATTTCCGCTAAGATTTTCAACCAATCCCGACAACCCACGTGTCACTTCCTGTTTACAATAATTTAGGCAAGATTTCGATAAGATTTTTAACCAATCTTGTCACGCTACGTGTCATTATCCGAACGTACTATCTTGTCACGCCCATAGAATAGTTGTTTTTAAAAGCTCATCTTAGACCACATGCCCATAGAATAGTTGTTTTTAAAAGCAATTCCACCCCTAAAAAAATGCGTCAGCATTTAGCTTATTTAATCCACTTAGTGAATAGTAATAGACCTCAATAAACAGTAATAGGTCAAATGCATCTTCACTTCTAAAAAAAATACACCTAGCACATTTAAAATATTTTATAGTTTTAATTTCAGATAATATTTTTAACCAATCTCGTTTCACCACATCACGTCACATCTTTTTCTTTCTCTCTCTTCCTCGTGGGCCACAGTTATTTTTCCATAAATATATATATATATATATATATATATATATTTTATTATTTTCTTTTCCTTTCCTTCTCGAATCCATGAATAAACCCTTTCTCCCTCCTACCATTAACTCCACCTCTGGAACCTTCTACAAACAACAAAAGCGAAATCCTCTCCCTCTCCCCCACTCACCCTCTCCTCTCTCTCCCTCTCTTTGAGCTGCTGCTTCCGGTACTGCCTGCTGCAGCAAGACCAGCAGCGGACGAGATCGATCGAGTTGGCTTTTGTGTCCAATCCAACTATTCTATTTGGTTGGTGGGAAAATCCCTACTCCCTATTCATCCCCAAACCTTTAAATCCACGCTTTCAAGGTAATACACGCCGGCTCCTTGATTTAATTCCTTTTTTTTTTTAATTTTATTGAATTTTCCATTTCCAATACCTAGAAATCTAATTACACAAAAAATAATAGGAAGTAAAATTTTGTATCTCCAGAAAATTTTGTTTTCTAATCATCTGACGCCACGCTAGCGTCCGCATGACGTCATACGGGCCGGTCCATGCCTCTGTCGATTTTAGGCTGGCCTGGAGACCAGCTTGGGCTGGGTACCAGCCTATCTGCTGGGCTGGAGTGGAATGGCTAGATGCCGGGCCAATAATTTGGCTGGGTGCCGGCCTATTTGTTCTCCGGTGGAAGTGCTCTCAGAAAATTAAGGTTGAAGACAACCATACATACATAGCATGTGTAATGATAATTATTTTGAAAATCTTCGAAATCCTTATTTATTTACTCAAATTCATTTCTAATTCGTGAAATGCTAATTGTTTTGAAAATTCAGAATATTAAGATCTTGTTCTCACTCATTCAATTTTGTTATTTTATAGAGAAGTAACTATTTCACTAATTCACATTAGGACCAAAAATAACAAAAATAAAACATATCCCGAACTTTAGCAAGGTCAATCAATCTAAAATCATCATCCGAACAAAAACTATACATCCTAATTTTCAAAATTTAATAAGCAAACAATTGAAATGACATCCATTAATACCAAAATTGTGGCTTAACTTGTTAAGAACATTCATTCATGAATCAAATCGAGGTGCAATAATCGATTCTTCACTCTCTCGACATGCTTGTAAAAGAAAACAACAAAAAATCTACTAATAATATATTTTAAGAAAATAAGTCCACTTCAACTCAACGGAGAAATTTCTCTCAATTACTCACCCAAGAAATTCATTTAGATGCGCTAATAATCATCAACAGAATTAATCTAATCCAATTTTCATTACAAGATCACAATCAAATTTGAAAAAAAATACCGAAGTAATATTTATGAGAGTACCGTCCAAAATGAAGTGGAGACAAAATAGAAAAATGCTATAGAAGTTACATACCTTCATATTAGAGTGAGGGAACCGCAAGAGACAAGCAGATATAACGATGAACAAATTTCTTGAAAAAAATACAATATATAAGACAAATATGAGAGTCGGCGATCTTTTCTAGTATGAAAGTGATAAGCGAAGACATAAATAAATAGGCGGCATATAGAGTTTGAAGGGTATATTTGTAATTTGATTGAAATCAAATTACAAATAAATGAGGGTTGCTTTTACTTTGCTTTCCGTTTTCCTTTTCAATCCTGTTAGGCCGATTCATTATCACGGCCCGACTCTGGATTTCTCAAGTTGGGCCAACCCAATATATATTGAGCACAACTGATCTCTTGATCTCGAGCTTCACCTGGCCTTGGAGATTGGATTAGATCATGGTATACAAAAAGACAAATCCTTGTTTTGGTAGTGGGCTATATGATGGTATGTTGCACACTTGTAATGTCACTTGAGTAATTTTGATGGTGTACAAGGACCTTAACAACAATCAAGTCAAGCTTCATGCACTTTCAATATAACTATTAGAAAATGACATAAATGCCCATCATTTATATATGGCATGTGAGCACTCTATCTACTCACTAATCCGTCTAAACATTGACAACAAGTTGGTGGCCTAGTAATAAAATATGAATTACTAGACTTCTTTAAAATTAAAAATTGGAGGTTTTAGGTTCAAAACCCGCTGCTGGTGTGAAAGTCAGACTTGTGGCTAGAGAAGGCTAAAATGCTTCTGTGAGTCTTCCCGATCTCTGAAATAGTTGGATAACAGTGGCTTGCCACCGGTTGTCCCTTTTTTTTCTAAAAAAAAAAAAAAGTAATTAAACTCGAAAAATGATAAGGACAATACTTGGATGCTTATTAGGGACGGAAATAGATCGTCTCCGGATCCCTTCACCAAATCTACCAATCCGGACCCTTGAAATTTGATCAAACAGCTAAAGTTATTATAACTTGTAAAGAGGACCTCTGTTTTTAGCCGTTTGATCAAATTTCAAGAGTCCGAATTGGTAGATTTGGTGGAAGAGATAGTCAGTAATTTGGGAAGTCCCCAATGGAAAGGGATCATCTTACATGGCCCACTACAATTTAACACATGTCAAATGAATTTCAACCCAAAACTCTTACTATCTTCATAACCAAACACCATCCATCTTCTTCCTCCCTTCTTGCCTATGTGCAGACAAACCGTCCCCTTCTTCTCCAGCGATTTCGCCATTCACTTCACGATGATAACACCGAAATTAAAAATAGTTTTGAATTCATATATGAACTTTTGAGACTTGATTATTTTAGGCATGAAACATAACTAATATAGTTTGTAATCTTATTTTTTTTCAATTTTTTTACCATTAACCTCTCTTCTCCTTTGAGCCCACCCTCAAATCCCTCACTTTTCCAGTGAGCCCACCCTAATCCCTCTCTTCTCAGGTGAGCCCACCCCCAAACCTCTCTTCATCTGCGAGCTCGCCCCAATCCCTAATTTCCCCGGCAACCCCAACTCCATCTATCTCTCCTCCAGCGACCTCAACTACCCCAACCCCTTTGTTCGCCGACGTCCACCGTCAACCCTCTCCTTGACAGTGACACCACCTAGTCCTCTTCGACAACCATCCCACTCTAATCCTTTTTCGATGGGGTTAGCGTTGGGGTGTACAGGGAAGAAAATGCTTGAGAGCGAGGAAGAAGATAGGTGTTTGGTTACAAGGATAACAAATGTTTGGTGGAGTTTTAGATAAGACAGGTGGGCTATTTTCATTAGGCCACATCATAAATATAATTACAGAAAAGTAAGTAAAGTTAATGCCCAAGAAACTAAAGTTGGGTTTTTGACTAAATAGTTGCATTTTCGGAAAAGCGATTATGAGCCAAAATGATTCCTAGCTAGAAAAGCAATCCCAAACAGCAATAGTTTGAATCTTAACTAGGAGCAAATATCAAGATAGAACTACTCTCCCTTGTCAGTGAGAGTCTTCCTCTCCCACTGAGAGATTTTCTCACTGTTTGTGTGAGTTTGCCCCTTTTTTCTTCCGAATTTCAGTTATGCTGCCAACCCTAGCTCCGGCTGGGGTCGGTGGTAGCCTTTTCTTTCCTTTTGTTTTCCCCTTCCTTTCCTTCTGCTACTGTTTTCCCATTGTTCTCCTTTCTGATCTTCTTGATCTTTCCACCTCACAAGCCATCGAACCTATTTTTTTATCCTCATTTCAATTGTTCTATCCCCTATGCTACCTATATATTCACACCCCTCATCCATCATCAATCTATGTTTTCTTCCAATTCTTCCTTTTTGACTTTATTCCATACTTCATCAATTTCTCCCCAAATCCATGATATGTCATGGTGTTTTACTTTTACCCAAAAAAAATATCAAGATAGAAGAAGAGAAGAGACATGAAAATTCCAAAAGATGTTAAGAAATAACTATGACATAACTCATCTTAAAATTTACATTCCCCGTTACAACATAATTATCCAAGACGATCCTCTCCGGATCCTCTTTATGAGGATATGGAGATCTTCAAATCGTGCGAGTTCATTGTACATCGTGCAGTCAATTTTCGTCAGATAGTATTCATATTTAATTTAAAATAATTTTTTTTTAAATAATTTATGACCACACGATGTACGATGAACGAACACGATTTGAGGATTCCCAAAATCCTCACAAAAATAATCCGGAGAGGATCCTCATTCAATAATTATGATCGACTTTCCTATGTAGGAGTTAATACAGAAATATGGCAGCCGGACACATGTAACTTGTGTAGTTGTATGTATCCATATTTTCTTGTACATGTATACCCCCTCCTATGTATTACAAGAAAAATGGTTTTTCATGTCTTCTAGGCTAAAAAATTTAATTCGCCGAAGGACCGAGCTCCATGTTCTCTTCATTGCATTCTGGAGCTCGGGATGCCTGCACGCTTTCGCCATTGCTATCAGGAGTCTGGGAACCCTGCGCGTTTTCTTCATTGCTTTCCGAAGAAGTTTGGGAAAGCTGCAATTTTTCATCATTGCTTGAAGAAATTCTGTAACGCCTCTGCTCCCTCTTGGCCTGTTTTTCCCTGCAAGACAAGGAAGCAGTTAATGCATCAACAACCAGTTCATAAAAAATGGGTTGGGGTGGGGGAGAAAACAGTGCGATGTCAGAACGATATTAACAATGTAAAACAAGTATGTGTGCATACTTTAGAGCCAGAGAAGAGCGGTATTTTTCAATTGGCTCTTTCATTTCAGCACCGCAGACGAACCATTGTTCACCAGATGGAGTTCCATCCCAGGATCCCAGATCTGTAAAGTAGTCGAAAATAAAATTATTACCTCGAAATAACTCAAAAACTGGAAATCAGCACATTGTATTTGGAACAGTTAAAACTAACCTTGAAGCAATATATCTTCATCTAAATGGCCTCTCAGTTTCCAGAAGGCATGGCCATCAGCATCCACAATGTAGGGCTCTATTCTAACAGCCTCACATATTTCAACGCCTGTAAAATACGTCCACAATTTTAGCGCAAGCATATGCAAACAGATTTTCGTGAAGGACCAAAACATGAAAAGCATTTCAACCATCTGGAAAAGCATCTCAAGTGTTCTTAAGTTTTAACGATAGTTTTAACATCAATTCTAGAAAGAAAAAAGGTAACTGAAAGGCTGAAGATATTAGAAATGGGAACTTACTTTCGGGTACCATGGCCATTGCTTCGACCACCTCAATGTGAGCTTGAGCTAACTCACTTCTGAGTACTGAAGCAATGGAGTCCGACTCTGAAATCAGGATGCTCGACTCTGAAATCGGGACAGCATCGCTATTCTCTGCAGTGGTCCTCTTAGCCATCTGCTCTTGCAACTTTGCTTGGAGATCTCTCTCCTGCACATATATGATTTAGTTAAAAACAGAACTCTATGTTGGCTCCATAAGATGCTTGCCTCAAAAAAGCTTGACTTGTTTTCATATTACCTTATCCTTTGCTAGACCAACTTTTGCTTTCGTGTCCCTTTTATGTTGGACAGATCTTTCATTTTGCTCCTCAATCCATCCCCTCAGCGTCCTGGAGGAAAGGTTGAAAATTTATCATCACTTGTAACGCAGAAAACAAGACAAATACAAAATTATTATTTACATATTATGTATCTTCTACTTACTTTGTGTTAAGAGCCTCATCACAAAGGAAAATCAGAAGCCTAAGCTTTTGGGAGAAGTTTAAGGCATCGTATCCCTCACCGCCTTCAATAAAACACTCTGTAGGCAGCTCCTTCATCACAGGGTCAACCTTAGAGACCCCGGATGCAGACACCAGGTTCGCCAAATCTTGGAACCATGAGGAGCTGTTGCTTGCTTGTTCAAGAGACCTGACAGAAAATGGAGATGTAAGAAACCACATGAATTATTTCAACCTAAAGTTTACCAAAAGTACTTTATGCATAACTATAATAAACTAGGTAGAGTTCTTACTCCTGTAATAAACCCTTCTGTATGAAGAAGAGCATATAGCTATGAAATCGAACTATGGAGGAGTACTGTCCAGGCCGTCCACTTCGCCCACTTCCTCCACGCGATAGTTCCCGAAGAACAGACTCAGCTTGGGACTTCTGAATCTTAAAAAACTAGAGTAAAAAGAATAAAGGAATGAGATTTCCAGTGTCAAAATCAATATAAACAAGTTTAGAGCATCTCTCAATCGACTATCTAATAGAACAGAAGTTAGAATTACCTCTCTAAAAGTTTCACAAAATTTCAAGAATTGGAGAGCATTTCCCACATCCTCTGCAGCTAAGTCGACACCTGCTACAGTTGTCAATGGGGTGCCCTGAGGTAGGGGAACCTCAGGAACAACCACTCTGCTCTCCATGCAACGTTCCTTGACCCTGTGATGCCCTCTTGCAGCCTTGCCCTTGGCCTTCGCATCATTGTCATTCACAGCAGCACCACCATCTCTGCTGTCATCACAAGTTTCTATCAACTCGTCCTCTTGTGCTGCATCCGAGTTCACATCTTCGCTCTGATCAAGGGCGTCCTCCTTCCCTCGTTTGCTAGGTGAATCAACACCCGTTGCCTGCCAAAACTTGAGAGCATAAGCCACTTAACCAGTAATAGACCAACCAAAACAACACCAACAACATCAATATGCATTAACCATTAAACTGTCATTAGTAACAGCACCAAACCTTGTCTGGAGCCACACGCTCCTGCCCGTTACCACCCTTGCTGTAGCCATTCTCCTTCTTTTGCGGCTTCTCCACAATCAACATATCAGCAACAGATTGATAACCTTTCCTCTTGGCTTCGTGTGTGCGAATACCAGTGGGCATTAAACCGGCTTTCTTACTGAGAAAACACATTTCTCTAATTAGCAGCAGCACCAAAACGCAAACAACTACAAATACAAAGTTAACAGTTATATGGCATGCCAAACACTTACTGGCATATACTACAATTACATTCGCCTCGACATTTCGGACATTTCTCTGCCACTTGCTCAGCCGTCAATGTATACCTATTCTCAATCAACACCCACCACCAATTTTAGTCCAAAAACTTAACTCGAAAAACCGAAAACCGAAAAAAGCGAGACTAAATTTCATCTAAACTAACCTGTTCTTCAGACAACTATGGCATAGCTTCACCGTGCAAGGGCCTTTCGCTTTGACGTTTGTACACGACGCCGCGAATTCCGTCTTCCTCTGACGGCACTGCGCAATTAAACCAACAAATCGACAATTAAATTAACCAAATTAATAAATCGACTCCAAATCTCATTTTCCGACGTTTTCCGTCATCCAAACAGAATAAAGAAACAAGATAAAACGGCTACGAAAATCAACTTCCAACCTACATTCAAAAATTTTCTCACCAAACAAACAGAGCCCCTCAATCGGTACTAAGAAACCGAAAAGTAAACCACTCACCTGGTGACAGGTTCCGTTCTTAGAACCGGCGATCTGGCCTCCGACGGCCGGACCGTCATGGTCCTGCACAAACACGTCGCTCTCCGCAAGATAGTTGACCTCCACTTCCATCCTCTCAACAGCAGAGCTCGAATCTATTGCCATTTCTCTCCCAAAAAATGGATTCAAAAGTAAGCAATCACTCGCTCGAAGTCTCAAATCTATCCTCAAACTCAGACACCGGAAGATTTCAGCTCTGCCGCTTATGCAGCGTACCGGTGAGCAGGATCGCTATTTATAGTGTCGAAATCTTCATCCGCCTTCGACACTTGGCGGGAGAAATTTGTCGCCAATCAAATTTTTGGGGTCCGATTTGAGATTTGGGATTTACGAGGACCGTGAAAATAAAAGGGAATATGTTTCTTTCCTGTTCTGGCTGTGAAATATCAGGAGTCTTAACCTTCTCGCCTATTTAATTTCTACGTCTCGGATTTCTTACCATAAAAGCCTAAAATGTTAGATATTATTTTCTTTATTCGACCAAATTTATTATATTTCTCTAGTTTGTTAATGTATCTCGTTTTTCATACATACATAGACATTTTTATAGTAAATAAGTTTTACAATATTTACCATAATAATGGTTTAAATCGTAATTAGTCATTAATTTTAAATTACGAACTATTATCTTCGATTTTGTAACATATCCATTACTCTTTTATCTCCCGTCAAGTGTCGAAGACGGATGGAGATTACGACATTGTATAAATAGCGTCCCTACTGTCCGACATGCAAAAGGAGTGTCAGCTCTGAAATCTTCCTAGCGTCTTGAATTTTAGAGTATAAATTGAGGTTTAGAGAGAGAGAGAGAGAGAGAGAGAGAGAGAGAGAGAGAGGGAGATTCGTACTTGCCAATCAATTTTGGAGGAATATGGTGATTGCTTGGAGCTCTGCTACAGCTATCGTTGAGAGGATGGAAGTACAGGTCAACTCTCTTGCGGAGAGCAACGTGTTTGTGCAAAAACACAATGATCCGGCCGTCAAAGGCAGGATTGCTGGTTCGAAGAACGAAACCTGTCACCACCTGAGTTTTAAGTGTGGTTAAAAAATTTACCTTATAGGTTTTATTTTTAATATATTACATAAAACTATCATTAAAATTTGAAGGTACACTTTTCTAATCTACATTTGTTTTTGGTAATTACTATTGGCACTTTAAAATTTTAATCGTGTACTCCAGGTAGGAATATTTTTTTTTTTTCTAAATATAAAGGAATTGGAGTGCACCATTAAATTTTTGGAGTTTTAATAACATTTTTTTTTTTGTTCCTTAAATTTTCTAAAAAATAAAGTAAAGAAAAAAATCTTCGAATTCTTTATGCATTTCCTCAAAATCATTCTATAATTGATGAATAATAACTATTGTGAAAAGCCACCAAATGTTTACTCATTAAAAATTTGTTACTTTTAAAACTATTTCACTAATTAAAATTGAAGACCAAAAAAAAAAAATCTGAATTCTTAACCGGGTAAAAATCTATGAATCTCAAATCATCATCCAAATAGATTCTAAACATCTTAATTGTTTTAATATATAATTTTAGTAAAGACAATATTCTATATTATTCTACACGAGAGGGTGATGGCTTGAACACAGGACGCGGTAGATTGACAATCCATCAGTTGCCCAAAAATGATATGCAGTAATGATTTAATTTAATCTAATTTTCAAATATATAATTACATAAAAAAATTAAAATAATATGCAATTGATTTGTGATTTAAGTAGTTATGACCATTGATCTCTGAATGTGAAGTCTTAATTGATTTGCCACTCCCATAAAATTCATCTAAGAACTTAAGCTAACAACTACACACCCATAAAATTCATTTAGACGCGTTAACGATCATCAAGAGCTCTAATCTATTCCATTTTCATTACTTGATTACAATCGAACTTGAGAAAAAAATGCAAATTAATATAGTTATGAGAAAATCGGCATACATGCAATTGAGATATAATAGAAAAATGCTAGAGAAGTTTCATACCTTCATATTAAAGTGAGGGAAATGCAAACGGAAGCAGATTTATTGATGAAAGTGTTTTCTGAAAAACCTGAGACAAGATAAATCTAAGCAGCGACGACCTTTGCTGGTATGAAAGTGAAGCGAAAACACATATAAATAGGAGGTGTCTAGGGTTTGGAAGGTATATTTGTAATTTGATTAAAAAGAAACAACATTGAATGATGCCCACTTTTACTTTGCTATTCAATTTCCTTTTTATTCGTGGTAGGTGCACTGTCATGACGCTATTTATCACGCCCCAACTTGAAAATATTATGATTTCTTAAGTTGGGCCGGCCCATTATATAATGAACACAACTCATTCATTCTCGAGCTTCACCCAACCTTGTTTTGATAAATAGGCATATAGTGAAATAATGTTACTTAAGTCATTTTGATAGAGTGCAAGGGCCTTAACAACTGTAACATCCCAAATCGACCAACGGAGAGGGGGTGATGTGTCTTATATGTACATACCCACCTCCTATAGCACGAGGCCTTTCGGGAACTCACTAGCTACAGATCCCATAAGAATTTCGTAGTTAAGCGAGTTTGGGTGAGAGCAGTTCTAAGATGGGTGACCCCCTAGGAAGTTCTCGTGTCGAAACCTAAAAACAAAACAATGAGGGCATGGCCCAAAGCAGACAATATCGTGCTACGGCGAAGTCAGTCTGGGATGTGACATAATGGTATCAGAGCCACTCTACTGTTCGATGCGAGTGTGCCGACAAGGACGTAACATCCCATATCGACCAATGGAGATGAGGTGATGTGCCTTATATGTACATGCCCACCTCCTATAGCACGAGGCCTTTTGGAAACTCACTGGCTTCGGGTTCCATCGGAACTTCGAAGTTAAGAAAGTTCAGGCGAGAGCAGTCCCAAGATGGGTAACCCACTAAGAAGCTCTCGTGTGAGTTCCTAGAAACAAAACTGTGAGGGCGTGGTCAGGACCCAAAGCGGACAATATCGTGCTACGACCCAGTCGAGATTGGGATGTGACAGAATGGTATCAGAGCCACTCTGCTGTTCGGTGCGGATGTGTCGGCGAGAACGCCAGGTTCCCCTTAAGTGAGGTGAATTGTAAGATCCCACATCGACCAACGGAAAGGGGTTAATGTGCCTTATATGTACATGCTCCACTCCCTATAGCACGAGGCCTTTTGGGAACTCACTGGTTTCGAATTCCATCAGAACTTCGAAGTTAAGTGAGTTTGAGCGAGAGTAATCCTAGGATGAGTGACCCACTGGGAAATTCTCGTATGAGTTCCTAGAAACAAAACTGTGAGGGAATGGTAAGCCCAAAGCAGACAATATCGTGCTACGGCGGAGTCGAGATTGGGATGTGACAAAATGTATCAGAGCCACTTTGCCATTCGGTGTGAATGTGCCGACGAGGATGTCGGGCCCCTAAGAGGGGTGAATTGTAACATCCCACATCGACCAACGGAAATGGGGTGATGTGTCTTATATGTACATACCCACCTCTTATAACACAAGGCATTTTGGGGACTTACTGGCTATGGATCCCATAAGAACTTCGTAGTTAAGCGAGTTTGGGCGAGAGCGGTCCTAGGATAGATGACCACCTGGAAGTTCTTGTGCCAAAACCTAAAGACAAAACCGTAAGGGCGTGGCCCAAAGCGGACAATATTGTGCTACGGTGGAGCCAGTCTGGGATGTGACAAAATGGTATCAGAGCCGTGGATTGTAACATCCCACATCAACCAACAGAGAGGGGGTGATGTGCCTTATATGTACATACCCACCTCCTATAGCACGAGGCCTTTTAGAAACTCATTGGCTTCGGGTTCCATCGGAACCCCGAAGTTAAGTGAGTTTGGGCAAGAGCGGTCCCAGGATGGGTGACCTATTGGGAAGTTCTCGTGTGAGTTCCCAAAAACAAAACTGTGAGGGCGTGGCCAAGACCCTAAGCGAACAATATCGTGCTACGGCAGGGTCAAGACTAGAATGTGACACCAAGTATCAAATCAAATTTCTAGGACTATTTAATGAAATGATATTAAATATTACTTAAATGTATGTTATTCATATATAACATGTGAACGATGAATGTCCTCGTTGAAATAAAAATTTCTTTGTGGATACAGTTTACCGTAATGATGGAAATCAATCATACTTATGCACTCTAGTACACGGAAGTGGCTTGGGGGACAAAAGGCTCCAAATTTGAAGGGACCACAAAAATTTTTGCCACCTAATATTATTATGTAGTAATGCTATATTTAAAAAAAAAAAATTGTTTTCTTTCTAAATATAAAAATTTGGAGTACACAATGAGATATTTAGAGTGCCAATAATAACAGTCTAAATTTATACGGGTTCGATCCCTCCCTGATTCTCCTTCCCCTAACAACTATCGTTCTACTGAAAAGATATAACTACAAAAACTAAACCATGTATATACAAAGTATGTCTTTGCAGTACTAAAAACATAGCGGTAGTGACCTTTTCTCACTCACCAAATCAACCCCAGTCTAGAGTATATTAATTTAATGTATTCATATTCATGTCCTCTGTTTGGTTGCTGAGAAAATAACTGAAATTTTAAAGAAAATGTATCCTGATTTGTCTAGCAAGTTGGCCTTTCGAGTTTGATCAGTTTGGTTTATGAGAAAACGATTTAAACTACAAAGTCTCCTTCATTGGTGTTTTACTTGGATAATTTTGGTTTTAAGATTAAAGTCTTGCCTACATTTCTCCAAATGCACATGCACCCACGTGTTTTCAGCGCTAGCTTTTATATCATCATCCCTGTTTTCTTTGTAAGATTTTTGTATGTAACCGTTGTGATTGTCATGTTCCTCGAGATACATAAAAGGTAATTTTAATGAAATATTTGTGGTATTGTTCACTTTTAACGTTAAAGATATTTTTACATTAAAAAATCACTCATGGTACTATTCATTTACAACACATTTTGTCATTGACAATTTGCATTCAAGTTTCTCTCATTTTTCCACATCCAACCGTTATGAGTGAGATAGATAAGCAATGGAAAATCACAACATACATCCAAGTTTTTCTCGTTTTTTTCCTTCAAGAATCAACTGTCACAAAGAAGATAGAAAAACGATAAAAAAATTACAACATACACCCAGAGTTTTCTCCTTTGTTTTCAAGAATCAACCGTTATGAAAGAGATAGAGAAACGTGAAAATCACAACATACATCCAAGTTTTTATCATTTTTTAAGAATCGACCGTTACAAAAAAGATAGAGAAACAATGAAAATCACAACATACAGCCAAATTTTTATCATTTTTTAAATATCAACCTTGACAAAAGAGATAGAAAAACGATGAAAAATCACAGTGTACATCCAAGTTTTTCTCTTTTCTTTGAAAAATCAACTGTCATGAATGAGAGAAACGTTAAAACACAACTTACACCCAAGTCTTTATCCTCTTCTTCAATGCCCAACCGTTACTAATAAGATAGAGAAACAGTGAAATCACATCTTACACCCAGTCAAATCGAGCATAGGTTGAAAACGTGAATTCACAGCTTACATCCAAGTTTATTTTGTTTTCTTCAATGCCCGTTACAAATGAGATAGAAACGGTGAAAAATCACAGCAAACGCCCCAATTGTTTTCGTTTCTTTTCTTATGCCCAACCATTACAAATCACAACTTACACCCAAATTTTTCTCATTTTCGTCACCACCCACCCAATTCGAGCATGGGCCTGGACCCAACAATTTAAACCCAGGCCATCCCATTGACAACACTTGCAAAAACCTTTTGTGTAATATGCTATATTTTGGATCTTAGACCACGAGCAAATATATTTTGGATCTTATATGGAAAGCATGGACCAATTTCCATAAACTATAAGAAAGTTAGAAACCTAAATCCTTACCATATACACAATATGTCTGCGCACTTATACATTTGTGTATATGTATACTTCAGACCCCAAAAAGGGGAGGAACAGGGCTTGAAATAAAATTTTCTTCATATAAGCAGGTGGCTTAAAATAATTATAAAAAACTTATGTGGCCTTAAAATAAATCAATAAACAAACGTGGGGTGGGGGTTAAAAGCCTTTACTTTTTCTTGAGTTTTATTGTACGTTGACCGTTAGTTTCTGGTTAGTTGCCAAACCAGATCGCCGGTGAGTCAATCGTGGCAAGATCCTATTGAAGCAACAGAGATAAGGAGAATCCACATTGGATTTCATTCATTCCATGTCAGACTGTTGGTGTCACTTTATTACTGTTCCTTTCAATCCTATGCTTTCCATGTGTTATTTGTACTTAGTTAATGGCTGAATCTGAATCAAAGCAGAAGTACAAACAACCTGGGACTTTGTCCCCCTATCAAAACCTCTGCAAATAAAACCTTGTAAAACCCAGTTGGGAGTTGGACTGTTGGAGGTATGTAAAACTAACATTTTGATATTTTCTGTTTTGTTCAATAAAGTTGGTATTTTTGAGTAACTTCTGTTTGGTTGCTGAGAAAATAACTGAAATTCCCAAGAAAAAGTCTCCTCATTTGTATTGCATTTGAAGAGAATTATGGTTTCTAGATTAAAAGCTTGTTTTTGGTAACTATGGAGAATATGGGTTGGTTATAAATGGAAATTGTTTTCATAATTAACCAGGCAAACCATCTTAAGCTTTTGTGTTTTGTAAAGTTTGCCCTTCCGTTTGGTTGCTGAGAAAATAACTGCCAACTAACAAGAAAAAGTCTCATGCTTTAGTATTGTACTTGTAAAAGAATTTGCTCTCTAGTGTCTAAAGCAAATGCAACCACGTGTTTTCAGTAGTAGCTTTTACTTCCTCACAAATTTTTCTTCAAGAGCTTCTTGCATGTAAACGCACTGATTTCACGTGACGAGTGAGATAGAGAGCAGAAATAAACCACTGGTTATCGGTATTGTTGCACATATTGGAGTTAGTTAATGCATGATACCCTTTTTGTTGTTTGGTTTCTTTCGTTTCCAGGAACAAATGGCTGTGGTTCCGATAAGCTACAAAATGCCATACAAAGACTATGCTCAATCGAATCACCACGTAATCGGACAAAGGGACAGCAAATTTCGATGTGATTATATTCCGACTTCTGCAAATACAGCTAGAGAACATAAGAATCTAGGGATGGTTTGGTATGCCGCACCAGATTCCGGTGCGAACGGGGAGCATCTGAGATCCTTGGATTCTTACTTTGGGAAGCTCCAAAATGTCACGAATCTGCCTCTGGATAATTCAAACAAGACACGGGAGCAGCCACTCGGTAAAAATAGTGGTCAGCTGAGATTAAAGAAGGGTTTGGAGTCTCTTGATGATTTTCTTGGAAAACTTAATAGGAAAGGTAAAACTATCTTCCAGCTGAGTAGCCTTTATGTGTTGGGTTTAGAAATGACATTCTAATTCTTATAGTTTTTATTGACTCAGGTGGAGACTCGGCGAATTCGACATCTAGCTATGTTGATCTTACTACTGAAGAAATTCCAATTGCGAAACCAACAGCTATCAATCGAGATTCTGGAAAAGGTGATAAGAGGGTACTGAAGACATATAGGAATCCTATAAGTAAAAGGGAAGATCTTGGTCGAAAGAATTCTCAAGATCCGCTCGAGTATAATGAAATCTCTGATCTCTACTTAATGTAAGACCCTGCTCTATCTAAATTTGTACTCAGAAATACGCCCCGATGGAACTGGTTACGAACTTTTAATCAAAAATAGAATTAGGGGCATTAAACAGACTCATAAGTTTGTATATAAACCGCAGTTTAATGTCCTTCCAGTTCTATTTTCGATTAAAAGTTTGTGACCGTATAGTATTGGGAACTGCAAAAGCCAGGTTAAATCTGGGAGCTCCTCAGGAATAAGGACATTTTGCTTCTTTGTTCTTTGTGTTGGATGCAGAAGCATATTGGGTTCTGTAAACATTGCAGTGTTTCTGTTTGAGATTGCGAGTCCGGTTAGGAACACTGACTTAGGGCTCTTCTCTCTTCCATTGCTATATGGAGCAAAGATAAACGATTTGATCCTGGTTGGGGAATGGTGGAGGCTAGTCACACCCGTGTTTCTGGTACAAGACTGACGATTCGGTTCGTGATTCCATTCTGTTTCCATTTCAGCATTATCTGTGATAGTTTGCATTAGCTATTTAACCATTGGTTTTGAATGTGGACATATCAAAGAATTATAGGGCATTTGCACATTACTAGAGATTTATTCGGCCTTTACATTTTTCCGGTATTTAAACATCGTTCTTTCCCCGATTCATTTGAAGAGATAATGGAAAAAGTCTGAAATCACATGATGCATGAAACGGTTCAATTTGTTGGTTCTTAGTATAATGCAGCACATATATGCTTTCTGGTTTATGAAATATCTGCAAGATCCGCCTCACAATTTGTATGGATTAAACAAAATCATTGGAATTCCTAAAAGCGATACGTTCTTGAAGAGCATTACGCATATTATTCTTGCTGATCTACGAATAGCTCTTAGCTCATGTAACTTATGCAGCACTCAGGACTTTTCCACATAGCTGTTGGTTGCTGGGGACTTGTTGCATTTGGGCCTAAAGTGTGCAGAGGCTACGGATCATTCACATTTTTCTTGATTTACATACTTGGAGGAGTCTCCGGCAATTTGATTAGCTTTCTTCATACACCAGAGCCAACTGTTGGCGGAACGGTACGCAGCTCAGCTCCTAAAATTACATTTCATGTTCTATGAATCTTGTTACCCTTCAGTCTCCTCTTCCGAACATGCTTGAGTTCGTAATGTGATCGCAGGGACCCATATTCTCTATGATCGGAGCTTGGCTCGCTTATCAGGTCCAAAACAAGGCCATAATTGCAAAGGACGTTTCGGAGAGTATGTTCCAAAAGGCTGTCATAACCACGCTTCTTAGCTTCGTGTTGAGCATTTTCGGTCCTATTGATGATTGGTAAGCTACCGGACGCATTCTCAAAATTCAAGATACATATTCGTTTTTTCATCTTCATACTCGAAAACGATACGAGACGGTAAGTGACTGTATGTCATATTATGCTGTTCTAGGACACATTTTGGGGCGGCATTTACAGGAGTGGCATATGGTTTTTTGACATGCCCAACCCTTCAACTGGACGATGCATCATCTTCTCCAACGAGTGGGCAAGAGGAAGGAATCGCACTTGTTAGACGATCTGCAGATCCTTGCAAATCACTGTTTTTCTTTGCCCTATTTGTTCTTGTATTAAGCTCTATACTTTTCTTTGTTGATCCTCCTCTCCATGTCATAGCATCAGATACTTCTCTTTAAAACTTCAACAAGGATGCAATTTTCAATTCTACAACATAATTAGCTTATTTGTGAATTGTAATCCTTCAGTTTTGTGTTTCTAGTATTTATCATGCAATTTGACATAGATTGTGAGACTTATGCCTATGAAGAGTAAAGAGAAACTTCGGTGAAGTTATGTGACTAGAGCACCTCTTACATCGGGTGGAACAAGTTTGAGGCTGAATTTGACTTAATATAAGAGTCTCATCCTTTTGTGAGAGACAAAGACGGAGCCAGCCTTAAACTTTGGGGCGGGCTGTGACCTTGTGCTAGGGGTAGGTTAGGATGGGAGGGCTATAGGACACGTATGTCTCACAGTGCTCCATTTTGAAGTACCATAAAAATAACGTGATCAAACACTTTTAATCAAGTTTTTCTATCTAAAAATATTATGTAATAGTGTGCTCAGTCGTTCATGTACATAAATAATTATAACTGCATATGCACACATAACACACAATACATAAGTCGAAATTCATTCGCACGCACCGAACATAGTATCCCTTTGATTCTTTGAACACGTTGGCCAACAAACTAACTTTAATTAAACGAACTCCCGTCAGCCTACATGTGATCCAAGTGACTTTGTTCTAACATGGCTCCCAAGTCCAAACTACAATTTCTTTTGTTTTGTTTTTTTCAGACCGAATCCTTCATGCATGGTTTGTCTCCACGTTAAAGGCACCAGGCCCTTGCTGCTGACACGTTTGCAGTTGGGTTCCTTACAACAAACCACGTAACAGACACAGCTTTCTGTCCTCTTCTTCCATCAACTTTGAACTTCTCTGAGTCACTCAGGCTGTGTACTTTTGAGATTGGAGTTTAAAAAGTGTATATAGTTTGAGAACTAAAAATTTAAGTGTTGCAGCTTGAGCTTTTGAAGCTTTAATATCAATGGCGGTCGGAAGAACTGGTAGAGGTTTAATGGCTCCTCTTCTGGTAGTCAACTTGGTGGTCCATCTGATCATGCTTGGACTTGCTGGTTGGTCCCTTGATAAGTACATCAATGGAGAGCAAAATCACCCCCGTAAGCGCGCTCTCTCTCTCTCTCTCTCTCTCTCTATCATTGTAATGACAGCAATTTCGAAGGAAAATAGAACCGACTATACAAACTTTTAAGCAAAATAATAGTGGGAGACACTATACATACAATAAACTGTTCATAAATCACCGTTTAGTCCCTTGGTTTATTCTCTGTCTAATATTTCTCTAGTCATCGATGTGCGTTAGGTCAATTGATCGTATATACGTATTATATAGTTTATTGACCATTTAGTATCCTCATACTCGATTTGGGTTGAGTCAATTGATTATCGATGTAGTACTCCAAATACTCAATGTGTGGGTTAAGTCATTTGATCGCATTGTATATGTTTTATTGTCGGTGTAGTACCCCAAATACTCTGATGTGTGGGTTATTAGCTCAGTTGATCAAAGAAGTGTGAGAGTCATGTGCACCGAGTATGATTACTTTTGGAATAGATGAGAGTAGTTTAGAATACTATGGTCGAAAGAGGGCTTTGGACCCTGATACTTTTGTGCAGATTTGGGAGGGAATACATCGACTAGCTTCTTGTTGATCTTTGCATTGATAGCCGGTGTGGTTGGGGCTGCTTCTGTGCTTTATGGTCTGATACATCTCCGGATATGGCGAACCGATAGTTTAGCCGGTGCAGCTTCTTCAGCTATCATAGCCCTGACGATTATCGCCCTCACTTTCGGGTAGTTTTCTCTCCCCTCTCCACACCAAAATTAACAACAAATGGGTTTACATTTTCATAACAAAAAATTAAGAAATTAATCAGGTTTGGTTGATGTGATTTGATACAGTTTTGTGTGCAAGGAGATCATTCTTGGAGGGCACAGAGGAAAACGCTTGGTAAGAGAATTTTAAGCAAACATTGCTGTTTGATGAAGCACAATTAAATTAATTAAACTAGATTATCTTGATTAATTGGTGTTTTTCAGCAAACTTTGGAAGCTATGATTGCAATATCACTACTAAGTCAATTGCTTTACCTGGTGCTTCTGCATGCTGGGATGTTTAGGAGCAGACATAGACATGGAGGAATTGGCACGGGTCATGACCCCTGGAGCACCGGCACGACGACTGTGATCTGACTTCCGTTCATATCAGTAGCTGTAAGTTAAATAACACAATGTCTCTGCTTTATTTGCTGCGCTGCGTTTGTATCGGTTTTTTTCTGGTTACTTTGGAGGGAATGGAACGCTGGACATACCCTAATCCTGATCCGAGCTAAAATGAATGGTTTAGCATTCATAGTACATTCCCCAGGGGATTCCTTTCCTGCTCTTTCCGGCCAAACAGAGCTATTACTCCACCCATCCCTCACCGTCCCCTCCGGGCTCGGTAGGGCTTATGTTTGGAGGAGATTCGGTACACAACGATTTTGCTTGAATGTTCATTGCACATTTTGATTGCCTGAGCAACCATAGAGACTAACCTATAAATCCACCTAACTCAAAAACCCGAAATCGGAACAATAAGCACAAAAATATTAAATTATGTTGCTATTTGAACTAAAATAACAGAATTATACATAACCAACGTCAATTATTCGAGCTACCGGAAAATTTTTCGACATAACGTCTATGATTCTGATTCATCATCAGCTTTCCATTCTACGATTGCCAACGTATGGCGTCCTCCGCAAGCAACGAGTTTTGCAATCCAATGTCCATTGTCCGCAGTGCCATGTCTGGGAGGGATGCCGATGGGAACTTCCATCGGCTGACCAGTCGTCACCTTCCTTCCATATCCAAGGCGTCCGTGGTCGCCTCGGCCAAACTGCCGATACAAAGACAAGTCGTCGGAGTAAACAAAATGGTGGAACCAGATGTGATGTGAAAGAAAACTCAAAATATTGGAAGATCAGAGCAAGATTATTCCAATGCGTTTGCAGATTATATTTTTAACCGGCATCGGTAAAAAATTCTTACCGAAAACATTCGCCCGTCACGAGTTAGTGCAACAGAGTGAGTGCCTCCACAAGACACCTACATTCACAAATAAACACAATCCATCTCAAACTGGCGCAAGGAAATGAACTATTCTGAGCGTGCAGGATTTTTGAGCAATCGACGATAGAAATGGTACCTGAACAATATCCTCCCCAGCTAAAAGATTAACCCTTTGCGGCACCATTTTGCTGCTCTTATCATTATCGCCAAACCCAAGCCTCCCATGTTCTCCTCGTCCCCAACCATACACCTGCAATGAGATGAAAAGGTGGAAGTGGTAAGGTTCTCTCACAAACTCAAATGCAGATGTTACAACGTTAGCAATACCGGAATATTGGAACTAAGCACAATGATCTCAGATGGTTATTGATGAACTTGAAACGCCATTGGAGCGGTAGCCCGTGGAGTAAGAAGGGAGGGAGGGAGAGAGTACTCACCTCTCCATCTTCTGTTAGTGCAGTAGAATGCCATCCTCCAGCAGCAATATCCACCTATAGTGGCAAAAATGTTAAAAAACACACATTATAAACCTACGGCGAATCATATAGTTGCAAACATTCGACTACGAAGGCATGAAACCTACGGACTATCACATAATAATCTTCCGGGATAGACAACAATAACAAAATCAGGACAAGCAAGTGAAATTTGCCGAACAAGAATTGGTGTAAGCGACCAAGGCACCAATCTCTGCCTAACAACAATAGGCGTAAGCGATATAAAATGGATTTTAGGAAAACTAATGAAAAGGGCTTCACAATATAACACAGACACTTCATCAGGGCTTCACACTATGAGAAATGAGACAATAGATACACGGAAATGTGATACAAACCAAAGTAAGACCAGAAAGTCCTTGGACAGGAATAGGTTGTGATCTCGGCTGAGTATCCCCTGTTCCAAGTTGTCCATATTCGTTGTTACCCCAAGCCCATAAGGCACCATCCTCTTGCAGAGCCAAATTATGAAATGCCCCTACTGCAATGAGCCTCACTGCATCAAGACCTTGTACTCGCACAGGTGTTGAAATTTGTTTTCTGGAAATTAAAAGAAACGTTCACGGATGATTTATGAAAAGGTAGGCTTGTGTAAAAGATAGATGCTTGAAAAGGAATTGACAGAGTCAGGTCTAAGGGCAACATACATGTCTCCCGGAGGCCATGGCTGACCCCACGTCCAGACTTGCCCGTCGCGTGTAAGTACCACAGAGTGAGTACCACCAGCAGCTACCTGTGATGTGAAAAACTATAACATGTCAAATACAGTTTTGTAGAAAGAGATGTCATTTGAGAAACAAAAGCATCCTACACCCAAAAATTCCTATCATGCAGTTCAATGTTCTACACATGGGCATGGGGTACCGACCTGGCGAACTTTAAGTTTCGGTGCACAGCGTTGAGGAATCACTATATCCCTTCTCAAAGGTCTACCAGTGTCATCCTTCCGCTCTGGTTCCTCACCACACTGTCCATACTCGTTTCCACCTGCACATAACATCTGGGTCACTCGCCAATCGCAAAAAAACCAAGAAACCAATCAAAACCTTTACTTGGAAGTAAAGGACTAAGACTTCAGGATGGTTTTAAACATGAATCAGAAGCAACCATGTTTCGGTATATGGCTTAACTGACTTGAAGGAATTACATTCTTTCTTCTATTGGATTCTAAATAATGAAAACAAGAGAACACAATGTAACGAAATAGCTTTTCATCCAAATATTCATTACAATTTAAGAGTTTGGATTCTAAATAATGAAAACAAGAGAACACAATGTAACGAAATAGTTTTTCATCCAAATATTCATTACAATTTAAGAGTAAAAGAAAGCGTGATTAAATACCCCAGGCGTAAGCGCGGCCTTGATCATCAACAGCCAAACAATGCCATCCACCAATAGCAGCCTATATTTCAAACAACCTCTAGTTAAAACGAAAATTATAACGCTAGTTAACAATTTCCAAAGAAAGTAGGATTTCTGAGTATAATCGGAAATTACCTGAACAATTTTGACATTGGCCAGAGCTTTAACCTGGCTTGGAATGTTCTCAGTTTTGGTCTCAGGAGGATGCCCCAGGGTTCCTCTCTGGTTCCAACCCCATGTAAACAACTGGTAACCCAATTCAATTCACAACCCAAAACTTTTAGCAAACCAAAAATTCAACAAAAATCAAAATTTTCAGTAAACCCAAAACCAAAAATCCAAACTTTCAGTAAACCCAAAACAAAAAATTCAACAAATATCCATACTTTCAGTAAAACCCAAAACCAAAAATTAAAAATTAAAAATCCACCTTTGAATAAAACCCAAAACCAACAATCCAACAAAAATGCAAAAAACACACAAACAAGTGAAGAAGAGGGGCAGTAATCAAAACAGTGAATAGAGTGATAAAAAGACAAAATGAAGAAGAAGAAGAAGAAAAAAGGGGCCCACCTTGCCATCATCGCAAATGGCGAGGGAGTTTCGGCTGCCAGCGACAACAGAGCGGACAGTCTGCGACTCGAGGGCTTTGACGGCGCACACCCATTCCTTCTCCTCGTTATTCCCGATTCCTAATTGGCCGTCTTCCCCAGAGCCCCTGCGCACAAAAACAAACAGAATGAACGAAACGTGCTTTACTTTCTCTCTCTAATAGTGAAGAAAGAGAGCAAATACCAAGTGACAATGGTGGTATCGGATACCATTTGAGCCTGAATCAGAGCTTGAATTGAAGATATGGACGATGAGCTAAAAAGCTAGCACAGAGGGAGAGGAGAGTGACTCTGTTTATATCGCGCGCGCGTGTGTGCAGATAGATGCAATTTGTGCAGGGAACTAGATACCGAAAATGCGAGAGAGATGGAAGAGGGGAAAACGCGGCGTTTTACTCGACCAGTGGAGAAAAATTGGCGGCACTAGGTTGGGAAATTTTATATAAACCCTACAATTATCTTTATACACCCAACTTAAAAATATCTTTTAATGTTATTCCGATTAATAAGCAGTCCGATGAACACCTTATTGGACTTAATCAATTTATACTTATGAGTACATCTCAAATCTTTAGATTTTGTTTAGAGGCAGAGGGAGGATAATTCAAAGCATCAAATGAAGATAATATGGTTCGATATTCAATCCATCAGTAGATTTGGTGTAAAACCTAGCTTCAACCAGGCTATGCCCCTACGAATCGAGCATCATTAATGGGGGCTTTATCCTCCATGATGCTACTATATTTGAAGTTTTAATGAGAAATTTCATCTGGTCGGAAAATGAGCCTAGATCCACCATTAGGGCTACCAACTTCCTTCCTTAGGTAGCATAAAATTAGGCTACATCTAGCCCCAAAAAATAGTGGGTCCTACAAAAAAAGTAGCAACTTATGTGAGCAAAAATGTATCACTCTCCCTCTATTTGCGAATACACTTATACTCTCCTTTATTCTTTTTTCTTACATATTTTTCTTGCAATTTGGTTAAATCATGATTGTTTTAAATTCCATAAGAATTAAAATTTCAAATTGATTTAACGTTCATGAGCATAGGTGGGTGAAATTTTCAGATAAATTTTTTCAAAATTATATTATGCTAATTTACCAATTGATGCTAGGTAAATTGTTGTGTTGTATGTGAAAATCAAATTCTTTTAGTGTGGGTTAATTGTTGCTGCTAGCCGGATTGAGTTTTATCAGATGGGTGGGTTAATTGTGATTTTTGCTTTTAGTTTTCAAACTACGAGCGCGAACTTTTTTTAGGGGCAAGGTATAAATTTTATGTGACAAATTTAAAAGTTGGATGTAAAGAGAGATTTAACTTGGATTTTATGCATCAAATAAATTTTCTTCAGTAATTTTTCTAGCATTTTTTTATTTTTTTATTTTGCTTGACCAGTAAATTTTAGAATGTGTATCAACTAATGGAAAATTAAAGAAAAACTAAAAAAGAAATATGCTCTAATATAGTCCCAATTATGCTCTAATGGAAAATTAAAGAAAATCTAAAAAAAAATATATGCTCTTGACCTTTCTCTTTCCTAGTCAGTTGAATTCTACAAGCTAAAAATACGAAAGAGATGGATAAAGGGCGCAAGGAAAATAACTAGGCACCACATTTTTAATTTTCCATTCGAACTCTTATTAACTGATGACGTGACATCCACGTAAACAATAACTAGGCATCACATGTCAATATGGGCACATTTGAATTTTAAATTTTTTTTATTATTTAATCCTCTTTAATTCAGTCAATTTGACAATCGAAAATTGAGAAAAATGTGTAAGAAGAAAAACAAAGAGGTGCTATCCTTGTGTAAAAGCTCACCAACAATCAATTGTGATCTTCCAATGAACAACGGAGGTACCACATTCTAATTGAAAGAAGCAAAAAGAATACAAGCTACATAATGTTATATCTGGTAAAAAGAACACAAGCCATTGGAAATCTCAAAGAAACATTAAAAACCACTATTTTTTGACACTAAATCATATAGCACAGCATTAAAATCTCACCAAATTATAAAACGCAATTTTGCAATCTGTTGGAACATTCCAACTCCTACGCTGGAACATTTCAACCCTAAGCGCTGCCGCACTCAAGATCGTCAAGTTCATAGACAAATCCTTCTACAACCCAAATGCCATCTATTACAAAGGTCCCAAGATAAAAGGGGTACAGGGTACAAATTCTATGAACCAGAAGACCTGTTACTGTGCTTCACTTGATTCGCGCTTTGATGCTTCCTTGATTTCGTCCCCGGCATCATCCTAAACCACCAGATAAACAATTAAATTTAGTTTACCAAAGTTCAAATACTGATGCGGAACTTAATCAACAAACAGCACTGGATATATAGTGAATTGCAATGATTGCTTGCATAATCGGTATTACTACAATGATGCATCCCGATCTCAAGAGTCAAGACCCCCTTTTCGGTCATATGTGTACATGCATCACGAGGGAAAGAGGATGAGAGAGATACCGTGATATCAGAAGTCCAGAGTGTCAGATTGTCTCGGAGAAGCTGCATGATCAAAGTGCTATCCTTGTAGGATTCCTCACCCAATGTGTCAAGCTCAGAAATAGCCTCATCAAAAGCCTGTGGGAAGAAGTATCGAAATTGAGTTAAAAAGCAATACACTAAACATCCAATTCTCAAGTTTATTTAAAAACTGCAGTGACAAGGAAACATGTACTCAGCCATAAGCGAGAAAAAGAATCATTTACAAAAGCTTGTTTAGTTCATTTAACAACCAAGTGTTAGAAAGCAAAACACATACCAAATTCATGCCAAGAGGACACAAGAATGGTTAAACAGCCCCTAAATAAGAAATGTATAACTCATATACAGATTCTGCAGCACGAATTGCTAATTTGTAACGTGTTACATAACAGCAAAAACTCAAAAGTTCACGTCCAAATTGTAGATTCACTAAAGGTCCAATCTTATCTAAATTATCCGAGCATATTTCACCAATCAATACTCCAAGAGTAATGAACAGAACCAAATATGATGGCTGGTATTCTTGAAATTGGAGAGAGCTCATTTCTTCTGGTAAATGTAGTCGTAGCAATTAAGTACAAGGCTTTTTAAAATTTTGACCCAAGAAGTAGAAATTATTCGGGAAAGAAGTCTCGAATCTCCAGAGAAGTATCAAAGTGAGTGATTAAAGGATGAGATGCCATTTCTCATATGTCATGTGGCATAACCAGATAAACCAAAAAGAGAAGTAGTTCTTATTTCATTTATAAACCAAAGAACACTCTCAAAGAAATTTGCAACTAAATGTCTGGAAAAGAATTTCTCATCAAGCATGTAAATTCCAGGCACACTAAAGCCAGGTGCAATAAAGGCAAACATAGTGACCTAATAAATTCATAAAGAAACGTAAAAAGCAGGGAAGGAGAATAACAATGAATATAGGTTATGTATTTTCAGTGAATATCTACAACTGTATATTAAATTTATACAATAAATACCATTGGATAATTTAGTCACACAGACTAGAATATGCACAAGTACAGACGACAAAAGGCCTGGCATACAAACCTGTTTTGCCAGATTGCAAGCACGATCGGGTGAATTAAGGATTTCATAGTAGAAGACTGAGAAGTTGAGTGCAAGTCCAAGCCTTATTGGGTGGGTTGGAGCCAGCTCAGCGAGGGCAATGTCCTGCATCAAACAAAACAAAACAAAACAAAACAAGCTTAAGGATCACTACAAAAAATAAAAGCACAATTAGAAAACTAAAAATGGCAGAATGGCAAGCTGAAAACCAACCTGAGCAGACTTGTAAGCCAACAAAGTGCTCTCAGCTGCTTCCTTTCTCTCACCTCCAGTCTTAAACTCTGCAAGGTACCTGTGGTAGTCACCTTTCATCTTGAGGTAAAACACCTTGGACTCGGCGGAAGAGGCAGATGGAATGAGGTGTGACTCAAGAAGGTTCAAGATCCCATCACAGATCTTGCTGAGCTCAGTCTCGATCTTGCTCCTGTATTCCTTGATAATCACAACATGATCCTCATTCCCTCTGCTCTCCTCCTTCTGCTCAATGGAAGATATGATCCTCCATGAAGCTCTCCTAGCTCCAATCACATTCTTATAAGCCACAGAGAGGAGGTTTCTTTCCTCCACTGTTAGCTCCTCGACATCAACAGTCTTGGCAACTTTCTCCATAAACTCAACCATCTCCTCATATCTCTCAGCCTGTTCGGCCAACTTGGCCATGTACACATTCTCCTCACGTGAAGAATCAGTTGGCGGCATCTTTGCTATGTACGTCTAAATCTGAAACCTGGCAATTAATCCAACAAACGACAGTTTAAGTCAGTGATCTCTATTCAC
Organism: Pyrus communis; assembly: GCF_963583255.1. Classification (NCBI taxonomy): domain Eukaryota; kingdom Viridiplantae; phylum Streptophyta; class Magnoliopsida; order Rosales; family Rosaceae; genus Pyrus; species Pyrus communis. The sequence continues at coordinate 21,998,978 of NC_084813.1, read as the reverse complement.
AGACGCATATACTCGCATACAAGTAAATCACGATACACAGAACAACATCGTAGCACAAATCAAATTAGTTACACACGAAACTAGCACGCAAGTGATAAACAAACTATCAAACATTTACTCAGATCTGAACATAGTTGAACTAACAACAGATGAGGAAAAACGTGCTAATTCTATAAAATCCTATAAGAAACCAAGTAAAAATGTTAACTTCAGACATTTACATGAATTTTCTCAGCATACATACAGATCAGGATCCTGATTCAGTTATCACAAAAACAGATTAGAGCAATAATTCTCACTCCCAACTTACCCAACAGTAATCCCCAAGCTTTTAACTTTAGTCAAACCAGAAAAACCCCCAATTTCCTATCCCCTTTTCAAAAAACTCAAATCTTTTTTAATCATTGAAAAAACACTTCCACTTCCCAGCAACCAAACAAGTCACAAATCGAAATCTAATCGATCCAACACTCAAATCAACTACCAAACAGCTTAAATCAAATCAGATCCAGTCAAAAAAACATAAAGTCAACAACTTTTTTTTTTCCCAAAAAATAAAAGATATCAAAACCCTGGATAACAGATAAGCAATCATCACACGCAAACAGTAGATCAACAACAAAAAATTAAAATTGAAATCAAATCAGGAAAAATCAAACCCCAAGCTAACCCTAGTTCTTGAGAAGTTGGGGGCGTCCATACCTTCTCTGGTCCACGATGAAGAAGAAGATCTAGCTTGGAGTAAAATTGGGGGAAATGGAAATCCGGGTGGGGGGCTTAAAAATGGTCGCCACGAGGAAAAAGGGTTAGGGAGGTAGGCCCAATGGGAACGTGACACGTAGTGGGTGGCGGAGATTGCGTAGGTAATTTTTTTTTTTTGGGAGTGGGGGAGACGGGAGTGGGGGAGACGCCACGCTGGCGTTGACGGTCAACGGAAACTCCTTCCTTACCCTTTTGGGTTGTCGACTTGTCGTTTGGTATTATTGCTGCTGCCTGCCGTGCGTTGTGAGCTGCGGATGTCCGGCCTCGTGGGGACGGACGGACGGACGGCCGGACTTGACGGTGTCAAAATCGACATAATTAAGGCCGTGCGACAAGAATCACGCTGTGCTGACGGTGTTTTTGTTTTTCCGTTAAGTAAACAATGTTCAAAATTTGGCATTTGGTGAATAGCACATTCATGATTAATTGTGTGATGTATGTTTTTTTTCAAAAGTAACATTCATCAAATTTAGCATAAATATAATACGTCTTCGTTATTCATGTTTCGACTTGAGACCTCTCACTTACAAGTTAAAAAAAAATATCACTAAGTCATAGTATTTATACGTGTTAGATTATTTAAGCCAAATTTATGAACAACATATATAAGGTATCGTAAAGATGAAGCACATCTCATCATTGAACCCGACATGTAGATAACCTATCATGGTACCAAGAAAGAATTTCATATTCTGCCATAAAATCAATTGGCATCAAAAGAGTGCTTAACTCATTATAAGCTATTGCAATGTTTTGTAATTTCTCTAATATAAGATTCACACTTCCTAATGTTTATTTTTATAAACTATTGCAATATTTTGTAATCACCATTAAAAACTCACACTTCTTTATTTTATAAATCCTTGCAACCTCTCTATTGTATTTACACTTTTAGCATTGATTTTCTATTTCTTATTTCGAACCTGAGACGCATGGTCATATATGTTTTAACTTAAATGAAATAAAATAAGTAAAGTTTTAACGAAACATTGCCAGTATTGTTCACTTTTAACAAAAAATCACATTTTTATCTTTCCTTGATACTATTCACTACACCTTTATTTGTTTTTTTTTTTTTTTCATTAAAACTAAATTTTTTTTCAACTTTTTGTTAGTTTTCCTTAAAATAAAAAGTAGAAAAATATTGAATGGATAACCACACTTACTTGAACAACCGTAAAGACTTGAGAAGATACGAGTCGAGGAAACCAATCAAAGCGAAAGAGGGAAAGTGTGTTTGTTATGTCTTTTACATCAACCATAATTCCAAAGGTTAGGGATCAATCATGGGTCATTTAATCCCAAACACTGACTTGACTAGTCCCAAACACAACTGCCCCCTTGCTTGTCCTAAATGATGTTTGGAAATTGCCACGTGCATGTATAATGACTATTGAACAAGACTGCAATTGATTGAAACAATAGGGTTATGGTTCAACAAAATGGAACACTTTGGAATTTGGAGAAAGACTTTGGTATGAGTGCCCGATCATGTTATTTGTATGAAGAGTAATGATATGAAAAATGTGGTAAAAGTAGCATTTTTATTGTATGAAGCCTGTTATAAAAACATGAAACTTTTCTATATCTTGGTTCCATCCGACACCATGCGGTCTTATTCATGGTGAAAGATTCCATAATCAACCAACCATACTGAAAAGATACTCATAATTTCAATGGCTTTACTTTTTCTCTAAAGAAAGAATAGCAATTTTAACGGGGGCAAAATAAGACTACATTTGATTTGAGTTTAGTGACACAATTTAAGTTTTGCAAAGCAAAGTAAGTATGATTTTGAGTTTCGTGGGGCATTGACGTAAAGAAGCCAAAATAAAAAAATAAAAAAGAGAAGACAATTAGGATTGGGTTAGAACTATGAAAAACGGGCCATCGGACATACGGTAAAATTCTAAGTCTAATATGTTTTTTGGTCTTGGGTTCGTGACATGAAGCTGACAAAAATACAGGTAATTCCCTGATTGAAAGCTTTGTGATAACATGTTCACTTAACTGTGACAAAAAATGGACTGGAATGTCTTTAGCCATTCTAAGCCTATTAGAGATTAGTCTTATAGGCTCGGAATCTAGGGTTTTTAACTGCCTATTTGGCATTGAATCTGACCAAATCCTTTGAGGCATGGGATGCGCAAGGCTTCGGAAAAAATAAATTAGGATTGGGTCAGATTCAATGCCAAATAGCCAGTTAAAACAAGCCCACACGAAGCCCCGTGCCCTAGCATTTTAGACCCGGACTGTTATCACCCTCTGTTTATTTTTATAAACTATTGCATTGTTTTGTAATCACCATTAAAAACTCACACTTCTTAAATTTTTATAAATCCTTGCAACCTCTATATTGTATTTACAGTTCCAGCATTGACTTCCTACTTCGTAGATGATACGGTCAAGCAAATGAAATAAGAGAGTTTGAAATTTGTACAATAATTTATAGAATGAGGTATTTTCAAACCCGAGACGCATGATCATAAGCTCTAACTTAAATGAAAAAACAATAAAATAAAATAGAAGGTAGAAAAATATTGAATGGATCAGAGTCAAGCAAACCAATCAAAGCAAAAGAGGGAAAGCGTGTTTGTTATGGCTTTTACATCAACTATAATTCGAAAGGTTAGGGATCAATCATGAGTCGTTTAATCCCAAACACTGACTTGATTAGTCACAAACACAACTGCCCCCTTGCTTATCCTAAATGATGTTTGGAAAATATAAGGATAAATATTAGATCTTGGCATGGTCCCATAGTAAGTTCCACGTGTATATGTAGTGGCTATTGAACTGGACTCCAATTGAGTGAAACAATAAGTTAGTTATGGTTTAACAAAATGGAACAGTTTAAGTTTGGGGAAATACTTTGGTAGGGGTGTTTGAACACGTTAGTCGTATGAAAACCTCTTACAAAAGCATGAAACTTTTTTGTATTTTGATATTTCCCGATACCATGCTGTCTTATTTACTATGAAAGATTATCTAATCAAACAGCCATACTGAAAATGTACTCACAACATCAACTGCTTTACTTTTTCTCTAAAGAAAGGAAAGCAATTTTAATGGATTTGGACGAATGGGGCAAAATGAGACTAAATTTGATATTCAAGGGGTTAAGTGACACAATTTAAGTCTCGTGAAGCAAAAGTGAGAATGACTTTGAGTTTTCAAGCGGCATTGACCTAAAGAAGTCAAAAGAAAAAAGAAAAAAAAAAGTTAGGACTGGGTCAGAACCATGGCAAGTGTTCCGGTGGAAATACTGCAAAATTCCAAGTTAATTATGCTCTCTGGTCTTGTGTTCAAGACACGAAGTTGACAAAAATACTAGTGATCCCTGGTTGAAAGCTTTGGGATGAAGTGTGGCATTTGATCGTGTCCAGAAGTGGGCTGAAATATCTTTAGCCTTTTCGGACTCCAGTGAAGATTAGTCTTACCTTTCGAGGTGCGGGATACCCCTCGGAAAAAAATAAATTAGGATTAGGTCAGATTGAATACCAAATAGCCAGTCAAAACAAGCCCACATGAAGCCCAGTGCCCTAGCATATTAGACCTGGACTATTATCACCCGCTGGTGATGGAGCGTGCGATCAGCCAATACAGTTAATCACTGACTGCGAGTCCGGCTCTGCTTTTGCGCCACACTCCTTCGGTGCTCCGCAGCCAAGCCCCGTCGTCCTCTTCACTCACTAAGACCTACAGAGAGGGAGATAGGAGGAGAAATCAATGGGCTACATACAGGAAGCACGTGAGAATCACGTGAAGAAGAAGGTTGAAGAAGGTATGACGTATTTCAAAGCTCAAACTCTCTAGGGCTCTCAACGATTATTCTTTCGTTTGATCGTTGTGCTGTAAAAATGTGTAATCTTTTTATTGTGGAAATTACTGCTTGAACAGCATTGCGGAGCAAAATGAAGCACAAGGCGCTGCAGGAGTGCAAGGATTTGGCGTCAAAGTACGCCGAGTGCTCCTACGGCAGAACCATATCGGTCGTCTGGCAGTGCCGGCTGCAAGCCAAGGAATTGAACGAGTGCCTTCACCAATTGTAAGCCCCAATTCCTCGATTAATTCACCCCGATCATTTGTTAATCGTAAGAAAAAATGGGAAAGAATTTGTTTTTAGAACAGGGTTTTATATATTAATATCAATTATATGTTTAGTTAGGAAATGCTCTTACCCAGATTGTATTGGCGTGCTTGGACTTGCTTGTTATGAATGTTGATTTGCTTGAGTAGCGGTTAGAGAATAGCGACTTGTGAAATTATTCCCTTTTTTATGAAGATTCCTGGTGATGCTTACTACTATACCTGTTGTGTGTTGGTTGAGTTGAATTGCCTTTTAGAATTGGACTCAATGCGTTGTACTCGTCATGGTTTACGCAAGTGGGAGGCAGTAGAGTGGTGTTTGATCATGAAATATGGCAAGATGGTGGCAGCCTTAGGGCTGGGGTTGAATTGTGTAGTTTGGATTAATACGCTGCCATTCTACATTTTCCATCCTTTTCTTCTTAACTGTGGAGTTAAATTTGGCTTTTGGGTTGTTTGCATATGGTTTTCCTCTTAGTGTTTGCATGGACCAAATCAAAATGTGGAAACTGCATTGTGGTTTTTGAAAGCCTTGTGGGATTAGATTTGCTAGGCATAGTGTTTTATGAATTTGTTTCTAGTCCAACGTCAACCGGTTATCAGAAAAATGGAAATCGTGCAACATTCATGAGTCGTGGCAATGGTCGAGGCATATTGCACGGGATCATCAATGGCAACTTCTCATGCAATCTGTTCGAACCTAGGTTATAAATGTTTGTTTTTGGCATTCAATTGTCTGTGGACGGGATACTAAACTAGTTATAGAACAGAAAAGGTATTCCAATCTCTTCTTGCATTTGGTTTAGACTTTAGAGAGCATGAAGCGAGAGAGAAGAGAGAATTTCTCATCGATAAGCTGAATGGCAGTGCTTGGGCATATTTATGATTAGGTTATGCTGAAGGAATGGTTTGGTGCAGAGATGTATGTCTTCATGTTGTTTTTGTTGCTAGTAACGCATCACCATTTTTCGTAGTCGTTCAGTAAGAGAAATGAAGTTGGAGAACTCTACGGATATCCAATCTACCTGCGCAAACGAATGCGAAATACGTTTATTCTCTTTAGGGTTATGATATGCAAAGCCTCCTGACATTGTTTTGCTTCTTGCAGCACCAACGATGACGTATTGGAGGAAATGAAAAGAGCGTACATGCTTCAACAAGACGGGAAAGCGCCTGCAAAAGTCTGAGATCATCACCGGTTCATGATTTTGACGTTGAAGTTTGTTATCTGAATTCTGGCAACATCACTGGTTTATGATTTTGATTTCCGTAGTTCGGTTGATGCCAGGGGGTTGTGTTCGTAATATGTTCCAATGAAAATAATTTTAGAGATTTCACATGGATTATGTAATATTTTCTAGAAATTTATTTAGAAATACATCAATAATTTCATCTTTAAAATATCGACCGCTTTGAGTGCGAAGAATCGAGCAACTCTATGATCTAGCCGTTCATTTGAACAACGTATCCCAAATGGTAAAAACTCGAAAATTGTACAGTAATCGAAAATTCAAGAACAGAGGCTAACAAATCATACGGTTGTTTTCCACCCTGGTTGAACCAATTCAACCTCAAAAACGAGCGGAAAATGCGAACCTCGAAAAGTTTCAGCCAAACTAGATGTATATATTACAGAAATCCTTCATTCACAAGAAAAAAACCTAGAGCAGATGCAAATTCAGATTTCCCCTAACAATCCTCAGCAACACTACCGCCCTCAGTCAGTTACATTAAGGTAGTTTCAACCAAATCATTCACCGAAGACAAGACGATAAGCTTCACACGGCCAGAAACATACGCTGAAGCTTAAGTTGGCTTCCGCATGTTACGCCCAGCACGAATTACTTCATCGACCAACAACAGTTGAGATGCAATTACAGGCCTGCATAAAATAAAAACGAACATCTGAATGTTAAGAACGATGAGAAAAGAAAGGCTTAAACACAAGCTCGATTCAATAGAGTTACATAAACCGAAAAGGATCTGAAAGAAAAGGATTTCAAAATCATGCCCCGTACCCTGAGTTTATAATCTGTCGCTTCACAGAGTAGTTGTCAAAGATACCCTCCATCTGTGGGTCAAGCGGTTCTCCAGTGTTGTGATTTAGTCCCACAACATTTCCCTGATCATGCTCTCCCTGAACAAGCATCCACATAAGAGATTATTTTTCAATCACTTGAAGAAAGATAACCAAATGAAAAACTCAGGAACTTTTTTAGAAGTATACCGTAAGGGCAATTATCACATCTTGTGTATCGAGGCCAGAATTCTCAGCAAGTGTCTTGGGTACCACAAGGAGAGCATCAGCAAAAGCTTCAACGCCTAGTTGAGCGCGCTGTTTCATAGTATGTAAATGTGAGAAGGACGAGGTTTAGAAAGATAAGAGGTGCTTAAAAGTAATACCCGTAAGGAAATTTAGGGAAATATTCAATTACCCCTTTAACAGTTTTCTTCACTTCGTTTACTAGATATTGTCTGGCTGCAACTTCAAAAGCTCCAGCACCCTGATTTGTATATCAAAAACGTTTCGCATATCAGAATCGGATGTACATTCCAGAAGCAAAAACTTATATATGACTTATGAACGTGGAGAAGGTCATATGATTCAAAATAAAAAAACAAAAATACGATGGGGAAAGCTCTAGAACAAACTTACTAAGATGACAGCTTCATCTTCAACTGTGTTTTTAACTGCCCTCAGACCATCACGAACAGCATCCTTAATCTGAGCAATTGTATGGTCATTAGGTCCTGCACCAATTTTAAGAGGAAATAAGGATTACATCGCTACAGGACTTGCCAAAGGCAATAGAATGTTGAATATCACTTAAGCATTACCATGAGATGGGTGCTACAAAAATTACTAACTACCGGGTAAAAAGCCAGAGAATATTTATAATTTGCAAGGTGAAACACCAATGGAGTACCTTTGATCAAGATGGTGCAAGAATGGGGGTTTTTCACATTTTCAACAAATGTATACTTCTCTTCACCAAGGACATGCTCGTATACAAGTCCAGCCCAACCAAGGCAATCAGGAGTTAGATCATCTACAGAGTTCACAGCCTCCCCGCCACAAGCCAAAACCAACCGTTCCATATTTCTCCTCTTTGCTCTTCTCAAGGCAATAATCTGAGAAACCACAGGATTAGAGAAGTGCCAAACACGTTGCACAAAATCATAGTTAAGTGCACAACAAAACACCAATAGAAAAAGCTGTGGTGTCTGTCTGGTTGATATGTTGGAAAATAATTGAAAAGAAATCTAAAATAATGATCCATGACTTACCCCTGCCCTTGCAAGGAGATCCAGAGATGGGGGATCAATTCCCTTCTGATTGATAACGACAAAATTATTATCATTACCAGAGCAAACCTGCAAATCACCCAGTACAGGAAATATTTCAGAATCTGTAAAGTCGATAAGCTAGGATGAGTGCTAAATCAATATCAAGCAAATGGCATTGATAGCAATACTCTACCTTATTTTTCAGTTCAATGATTTTTTTAACTCTTTCATCAACCTGACGCCTTTCAGCTAAAACCATTGCTTCTCTCTGCTCCGCATTTGAATAGAAAAAGCCTGAGTTTACTTCACTGAGATGAAAATCATCAAATTCAAAATGATCAGAAAATCATATCCATAAGAACATAGGATGCTAACTGTCCAAAAGACTGCTATTTCATAACTGTGCAAATGAAAAAGAATGAGCAAAAACAAGAGGGCAAAAGGAGAAAATATCGAAGACAAAATGTAACATTATTTGATCAAATTTCTATATATATACACCTTTTATCATACTCCAAAGATACATTGCTTGTCAAGATGTAACAATTCTCTGCTCTCCTCTTCATATCAGGATGCCTAGAACCATGATCCAGAACAAGACCCTCGACCTACAAGACAACATAAATGAGATGAAAAACCGCAGGGTAACAATACATTCTTCTATTTTGTAAACAAACGTAATATTAAGCTCGCACAATGCTCAGAAATCAAATCTAAACTGGTTCCAGGCAACTATCATGATTTACAATTTCATCACATGAACTTGGAATAAAGAAAGAAAATAAAAGCACTAATTATTATTCAATGTTACCACCAAACGAAACAAATATAGCAATACAAAACCACCAATTGATGCACATAGTAACACCAGAAAAGATACATAGCCTTATTACTATATGATCACAACTCTAACAAAATAAAGGCCAAATCATTTGCAGAACCTTCGCAGAAGATTGAGGACCCAATATCCATGGAAATGCCTCTTAGGATTCATCAAGGGAAAAGAAGTATATAAAAGGCAGAGTGGTGGAAAGTACAAGATATTAACATACCAAACGTGTGTCTACATCAAATTTGTGTCGCATGTGCATAATCTCCACCATAAACAGATCAATGGGTTCCTCAGGTTTACGAATGCAAAGAACCTGTCATTTGTAAAACCCTAGTTTGTCACACATCAAGATGCAAGAGGTCTAAGAAATATTCTAGATTCCATAAAAATGGATACAATCTTTCAAGCATTCTTATATAAACCAAAAACACTCACCGAATTAACAACTATGTCGGTCAATTGATCCGCCAATGCTTCATATAACTGCAAAACAGAACACGTCATATTAAATATATAAAGTGTAAAAAATTCCATTTACTCTTGAGCGGTATGAAAACCTAGTAAACCCCATGCTGCCAAAACAATTTAAACAGTAAGAAATCATACAAACAACATACTAGATACCTTTGTTCGCAATGTTGTCCTTGCTACCATTTTCAGAATCTCTTTGTCGGGCTCATTGCCCATCACAACAGGAGTTTTGAATTTCTCAAGAAACTGAAGCGCTGCTCTTTTGGCAATCTCAAAACCATCAACTAGGACACGGGGATGCATCCCTAGAACAAGAACAAACTCACTATTATCAAGGGTGCCATGACAAAAAAGGAAGAAACGAAAAGAAATAGATTAACTTGGCGTACATTTCAGAACCACAAGGTGCAAAGATCTAGACTTTTAACCCTTTATGAAGAACCAGATCAAATGTCCAGTCATTGATTACAGGTAACTGTGAGTATGTAGCAACCAACCTTCATCAATGTATCGCTCTGATTGTTTCATAAGCTCGCCAATGAATAAGACAGTAGAGGTGGTGCCATCCCCGCTTATGTCATCTTGGGCAACAGCGGTCCTTGCAATCATAATTGCTGTTGGGTTCTGAATTTGCTGCAACCATTTGACAGAACAACAATGAACAAAGCAAAATACGAAAAACACAAAACATACTGAATAATTAAATTTAACACTAAATCCATACAGCCAATTCGAGTAAACCCTACACCGTCAGTATTCTCACATTTGAAGCATTGATGTCATAGCAAAAACAATCGACTTTGTGAGTTTCGAAAACATATCAAAGTTTTCGATAACCAAACAGAACCTCGGTTACTAAATACAGCTTCATTTCGCATTTCGATCAAATCCATAAATCCTTAAACCCTAATTTAACACACTATATATAACCAATGACTGCACCAACCGGAGATCTAGGGTTCCAAAAACACAAACCATACCATTTCTTTGAGCAGAGTGTTACCATCCTTTGTGAGCTTAATGTCGCCAGCTCCACCAACAAGCCTGAAAACATTATCGAAGATATTAAAACTGAAAAATCAATAAATAAAAAAAAAATGAAAAATCAATAAATAAATTATAATAGTGTAATTTTTTCCTACATTTTGATGGTGCCCTTGGGGCCGAGGTTGGTCTTGAGAACGTCCTGCAAGCCCTTGGCGGCGTTGATGTTCATGTGCAGCGCCGCCGATTTGTTCAGCACCTCCGCATTCGGATTCAGCACTCGAATCGACATTCTTTTACTTCTCCTTCTCCTTTTTCTGCTCAGATGAAATCCAAGTGGCGGAGAGAGTGAGAGAGCGTGCGAGTTTTTTAAAACTTATGAGAGTTTGAGAACAAGTAGAAGCTCCAAAACTGTATGGTTTTATGAATCTCAGAGCGTGGGGTTTGTTAGGGCTTTCTGGAGGGGACTCGGAAAGCTCGAAACTGTATCCTTCTCTAAAACGTCGTCGTGTTGGATTTACAGACCGACCAAATGGGCCGGTTCAAAAGTCTAAAGTCCAAAAGAGGAAATGGGCTCGTTGATGATGAATATTATAGCTCAATGTTATTGGGCCACAATAAAAACTCAATTCTCCTTTTCTTTTTCTTTTCTACTTTTTTCTCTTGGAGTGTCCTCATAAAGAAGTAATGCATGGTCGAGCCGTCACGCGGTATTACTTCACTCATATTATAAAGTACTCGTTTTTATTCCTCCTAAATTGAAAAATTATTCTCCCTATTTTTAAGATGTTTTGAACTTATCAATTTCAGTCCAATCCTCCACACAAAATATGATAGACATTTCTAAAAAAATCACATGTTAATCACGTACAAAAATTTCTCGTAAATGGTGGTCCCTTTGTCAGACGATAGGATGTTTATAATATAATTCTACAACCGGTCCATTAACTCACCCACAGCAAGCAAAATGAATTATAGACAATGTAAAACGAGGATATTTGCAACCTTCTCATTAGTTTGGACATTCTCAAATTTTTGTAGAATCCTACGATATTGCTTGATGGTCAGAAATTTTGGTCTAATAATGTAGTTCATGGTATATAGTTTATCAGTATCCAGCCCCTTCCATTGCTTGAGCAATGGTGGGATGGTCAAAAAGGAGGAGAAGAAGTGAAAGTGAGAATAATTTTAAAGAAAAAGATGATAGCAGTGGCTCATCCATTCCTTCCTTCAACCTTCCTGCATGGTGGGGGACTGGGAAAGATTTGTTTCTGACTTTCTGTTAGGAATTTGAGCATGAAAGAATCTGAAACTTTAACTAACCGTGACTAATAATGCACGTGACTTATGAACAATGACAATATATATATCCAGTCGTGTGGGATCCGTGTCCATGAATTTGCTGAGGTATCTGGTTTTATGACGACTTAGTTCAATGGACTGGAAGATATTCATGTTTAAATTGCATATTATATATCAAAGGTTAGACTTTTCTCGTATAAAATTTTCCCAGCTAGTAACCGACTTAACGTTGAATTTTTAAGACAAGGTTCATCTTGCTCGAAAATTCTAAAATGGACACCAACCCTTAATATAGATCAGATGCATGAACGGAAGAATGTGCGGTCTGTTGAGAGTCCATATCACATCGAGAAAAAAGAGATTTTGCATATGTTTACAAAAGTTTGGATCACTCTCCATGTTGCCAGTTAATTTTATAATGAAATTTCGACTTTTTTTCATGGTCAATGATCCAACTGGTAAGAATCCCAATACATTCCATGCTCCGGTCTATAAGAAAAATCTCATCTTGTTTAGATATACTAATTTTCAGATTTCTGGCCCTTGAATTTTTTACTTCACACATTGAATGATATATGCATCTGCCGAAATTAATTTATATTAACCAAAACTAAGGTATCCTTTTAAAATAATCTACGAAGTTCGAACTTGAATGTATGAAAAGGCTTGTTAGTGCCAATATGCGTAAGGATCACAACTTGAATGTAGGAAAATGAATGTACAATCCCTTAACCAAGGTTCTTACGTAGGCGCTAGTCAGGGACGGGTTTCCCGTCTAGACGAACTAGGTTGATTTAAGTAAATTTATTAAAACATGTTGAAAACGTGTGGAACAAGTATATATGAGTGTTCATCCAAGTATTTAACAAGTCTGTTACAATTTATTGAAAATAAAATGCAAAATGAAAGTTACTGATTTTTGTCTACATGAGAGTCACGACTTAAGCAAGTGCTTAAATGGGCTAGGCGAACGCTTAAGCGGGTCTTGGCACATCTTCTTAATTTTTAAACTCCTAAGGACTAATCCGGATGGTGACCAGCCGTATAGCGCCGCTTACGAAGATTTTTAAAACAATGACCTTAACTTAACTAACTAACTTAACTCAAGCATGCAAAAGTAAAATATCTTTAATTTGAAAAGAAAATTACCGATCAACAACTTTTCAATTTTTCTATTATTTTCTTTGTAAACCACTGTCTAGCACCATGCATGAGCTTTATATGAAAGTCTAACAGTACTGTGGAAGAATAATGACGTGCATGCAAAAAGATGGACGAAAGGCATATATTCCTGAGGCAAGTACAATATTAAGAACAAAATCTAATGTTTTTTTGGCACAACTTGTACAGGAAAGGTACAACTGTACGTGTTCGTTGCAAAAACTACACATAGTCAACCAATGTTCGATTTCCAAATTCCATAAACTGAAAGATTTGTGGGAGAAATTCAAAATTGCAAAAACAAAAAAAAAGAAAAAAGAAAAAAAAGAGATGATTAATTGCATTGCATGAAATTTCAGAGAACTCGATTTCAGTAATTATTCACTAAGCAAAGATTTCTAGAAGAGGGTTATTTTTAATGCATGTTTTTATCTTTTGTTAATAGTTTAAATGCATTTTTTGTGTTATAGGTACATTGAAAAATCTCATGTTTGGACGAATTGTCAGACTTCAAGTTTCACTGGTTACCCACTGTTGAAAACCAATTTCTGGCATCAACATGGCTAATTAGTTGACCTTTTATTTCAGTTTTTAGATTATGTTCCAAGAAAGAGAAACTGGTGAGGGAAATTATGATAACGCTTTAATCAAATCAACAAAAAAGAAATGGCAACGGAATAATTGGACAGCATCTACTAGAAGGCAGGAACAACCTTGGTCATATGTTTCATCCGTTGACTCCAATCTTATTATCTTCTCAATGCTTGATATCAATTATCAATTTAAGTCAGACGTGAGTTAAACCAGTTGTTCATAATAGTGCGCTCGCGCCTACATATACGAGTTTGAATCTCCCTCTTAGTAAATCAAACAGAATAAGAAACTTTTGATTTGGGGGGCTGCCTAATTCTAGCTCAGATTAGATGAGAATAATCTGCATGATAGCATATGCTGAGTTCGAATCCCACCTTTCAGATAAGTTTAATTCTTTTAGAATGAGCCTAATGTTTCTCATTTTGTATATAAAGACCTTGTACGTGCCGAAGGAAACCACATTAATATCCACTGATCCACAAACATTGTATGAAATTTAGAAGAAACATGGCAGCCATATCTCTTGATCCAAGGCATAACCTCCAAGCAACTAAAAAATCTAACCAACATGGAGTTGTACTCGAAGAAATCGAAGGTCTCATCCGAGTTCACAAAGACGGATACGTTGAAAGGCCCCCGATGATCCCAAGTGTCCCTAGCACTCTAGCTCTACCACCTGGTGTCGTGGCCAAAGACGTTGTCATTGACAAATTTACCAACTTATGGGCACGTATTTATGTTCCAAACCACCCCGGAAACCTCCCCGTGATTGTTTACTTCCACGGCGGTGGTTTCTGTGTTGGATCTGCTGCTTGGAGCTGTTACCATGAGTTTCTGGCCAAACTTGCTTCACAAGCAAGTTGTGTCATCATCTCTGTGAATTACCGTTTAGCCCCCGAAAGCCGCCTCCCTGCTGCTTATGATGACGGATTCAAAGCCCTTATGTGGGTAAAACAACAAGCTTTGAATGAATCTAGTGAGCAAAAATGGTGGTTAAGTAAGTGCAACTTGTCCAGCTTGTTCATAGGTGGTGACAGTGCAGGGGCTAACATAGCCTACAATGTCACCACACAGTTAGGTTCACGTGACCCCTCCATTTTAAGGCCATGGAGTCTCAAAGGCATCGTTTTGATCCAACCCTTTTTTGGAGGAGAGGCTCGAACTTGGTCCGAAAAGTGCACAACTCAGCCTCCATACTCCGCCCTAACTCTGTCAAATTCTGACGCGTATTGGCGGTTGTCTCTTCCCTTAGGGGCCAGCAGAGACGATCCGTGGTGCAACCCTCTAGCGAACTCCAGCATGGTCAAATTGCGCGATTTAAGGCTCCCGAGCATGATGGTATGCATATCAGAATTGGATATATTGAAGGATAGGAATTTCGAGTTGTGCAACGCGTTGAGTAGCATGGGGAAAAGGGTGGAAACTACAATGTACAAAGGAGTTGGACATGCATTCCAAGTCCTGCATAACTATCAGCTCTCTTATTCCCGGACCCAAGAATTGATATCTCACGTCAAGGCCTTCATGATCAAGTAATAATAGATATTTCATGGATTTCTTTTTCTAGTTTGATATTTTATTAGGTTATTATGTATATATTGTGCTGAAATTAACTTAATATTGAAACTTGTTATTTAATTGTTATGTATTAATTATATAATTTTCTTTTCATACTACGAATTTCATTCACGTTATAAACCGTTGTTTGAGTTTGAAAACGTCATATTTGATGAAATCAACAACCAACAATGAACTCTTGTTGATCCATCAAATGAAGGATCCATATGTGGACGATTGTCAAACCTCTACAACAACTTGTGATTTTTTAGTTTGAAAGATTGATCCGGAGAATGGCGGCAACTTTCTCGAGGTATAGAGTTTAATGATTCTCATTCCTTTGGATATATATATATATATAGTAGATCAGATATGAGCCGTGTCTTCAATACTTTTGTTTGGGTACATCGATATTTTTACATTAAAGAGAATACTTTTGTTTGGGTACATCGATATTTTTACATTAAAGAGAGGGGGAGTTCGGTTAAACCACACAATGACCAGCCTAATTTGGTATCGAATTCGCCATTCACGAGATTCGAACTTAAGACCTCTCACTTCTAAGTGAAGAGAAGTACTCATCAGACCATAATACTGAGTGGCTCTTCAATACTTAGATGGTCGAAAATTTGGAATATATATTGCAATTCATAATACTTCAAAATCATCTTTGTAAGGACAAGATGGACATCTCTCCATTTTATGATACTAAAAATTCAAAAATATGGAGATTGAGCTGGTGCAATCCAAGTTTATAGTAGTTATAGATTATCTGTTTGCTTGAGGATTAATTATTTATTTTACTTTGCCAATGTTAAACTTTGTAATTTTTTGAAATTAGTTTGTATCATTGTTCTAAAAATTCCTATCGCAAGACGGCTGGTCTCCGTCCCGATTAATTTCTAGACGTTTGAAATTTAAGAAAGGGCATCTTGACTTGCTTAGGCATCCGTCCAGACTGCCTAACCCGCCCAAACCCTCCTAAACACCCACCTAGATCGCAATTCCCACTTAAACAGAAAATAGAACCTTGATTTACAACTATTTCTTGTAATTATTTTTGTTATTCAAACCCAATATTTTCATACATTTTTCTTTAACTTTTAGGCTCAATTAAGAAACCCAACAAAATGACCGACCGATCATTAGCCCAATTTTGATCAAATTCAATTAATTGGGGGCAAAGAAATCAATCTGCTAATATCCTTTTTCTCTCTGTCTGAGAGTTTCCTTTTCACCGGTTGTGTGAGTGTCTCCCATTTGGACACAATCTAGCGCCGCCATCCCTAGCTCTGGCTAGGGGTGGTGGCAGTCTCTTCCTCCTGCCCTTTGTCTCATCTTTCCTTTCCTGGTTTTGCTTTTCCCCTTTGTTCCCCACCCCGATTTGGCTTGTCCCTCACACCCCCATGGCATTCGCCTTCTTTAACTATCTCCACTTCGATCCGTTGTCACAGTTTACTGCGATTTGTTGCGGCTCCCCGGGAGAGTGTGTAGAGTTCCAGTGTTCTCATTGGCTCGCGTGCTCACCACACCACCACTTTCTCGCTGTTTGCACCATTGTTGGCAACGTTGCTCAGGTCTTGCCCTGGGTTTCTTCCCCTTTGTGGCTTATTTCTTCTTTTGTGGCTGCGCTCAAACAGTTGTTTACGGCTGCTGGATGCGATCGGAGCGGTGTTAGGATCCTAGTTATTAGGTTTATATCCTTATGGTATTTTATCTTATCTTTGTAGTAGTTGGCTTCATCCAACGATTATGAGGATAACGATGTGTTCCCATATGGGCACTCCTCTTCTAGGTTGTATATAAGCCTCATTTCACCATTTGGGAAAGGCATGAATAAAAAGAACTGTTATTTTATTTCTTAGTTTCCTTTTCTTTTCCATTCATACGGAATGGGTCCTATCATCTAGTATCCAGAGCCCAGGTGTGCTTCTATGGGTAAGCGCACGGCATCGGTGCCCATGACCGACGTTTCAAAGGCGGCACTCGATTGGCAGTTTCCGCAACATCACATCATCACTCAAATCCAAAACTTGCGTGCCAAGGTCACATTGATGAACCTACGGCAAGATGCTCTGCAGCACTACCTCGCAGATCTGGTCATCCACCGTGCTCAGCAGGAGCATCTCTAACAAACTTGTCTTAAAAAGCTATGTTCTCTAAAAACCCAACCTACCACCCTCCCTCAGCCCACATGGAGTACTTCTCCGCCACAGCCTATTGCTACCTTTCACTCATCGAGGACCCCTTTCGCTGCTGGTCCTTCGTCCCTATCTCTTACCACGCTGCCATTCCACTTCTCTTCCCATCCCGTTTGTTATTTCCCCAACTCCAGATATTTACCCCAGTCCTTAAGCAGCTCAGTTTTCCATCCATTTGACTCCAACCCACATTCCTCCCATCATTACCCACCCCCTTCACCAACCCATGGCCCCTATTTCACCCACGCCTACTCGACCTCATCCCAATTCGCCCATGACCATTCTAGCTCCAGACTTATAGGGGCCAAAAACGTCCACACCTGCCGTCCTGGAGTTCACAACGGCATCACTCGAACCGGTTCTTCATCATGCGCGTCTGGACAAGTAGGTTCAGCGTGTTACGGAATTCGTGTCTTTTCTACGTGTTTGCCAAGACAGGTTGCAAACTCAGCCTACGGAAGGTGAAGATGGGATAGAGTCTTAATTGGAGGGTTTGGATTCAACGCTTGGATTGAACCCTTCCCGTGCACTTGAATCGACGCCGTCAAACCCTTACCCGAGGCCGCTCATATACTCGCCATCACTGACCTTCATTCCGCATTTGGAGTAGGTTACGAAGGCTCATTGCTCCTTGTCAACCCTTTTGATTCCTTCAAATTTTCCGAAAATTGGGTCTTCGCTCACAGTGCCTATGGGCTATCTTCAAACCACACCACATCTTCCATCGCAGGTTCCATCATCTGCACCACCACAACTAAGACACCACCGTGTTCCACCGCTGCTTTCGACATCTCCGTTGTTGACAACAATGGCGACTCCGTCCATAACTCAGGCTTCCGTAACGGTTGAAGGCTCCCTCACAACGACTTGTTCTGGCCATGCTTCTACCCAAATCAAGTGTTTCCTGCAACCAATTTCTTCTGTGGAGATGAAGAGGAAGCCTAAGTTAGAGATCCTTGGCTACCAACAGTCCAAGAACTCTTCGAATTTTTCCTCATTCTCTGTAGAATCAACTTTGCACTCCTACCGTCGCACTGATGGTCAATACCATGCTGATTAATGATGTTACCACATCTCGCTTGAAGGGTGGCTCTCAGACTAGCTGCAATGCTAGTCGAGCTGTGCCAGCATTGGGTAACCCTACTCCTGCGATTGAAGATCTCTCTCCTAAAAGTAGTTCCAGCGTGGGAACCCTTCACCCAGGCAATACACTATTCTATCCACCTAGTGAATAGTAACTACTATTAATGAACAGTAATCGCCTTTTGCATCTCCACCGTTGCACTTCAATAGCCCTGGCAATAGGTAATAAAATATTAGTTTTTTTATTTATTTATAAAATTATACAAAATAATTTTATTTGTAATTTTGGATAAGATTTTTAATCGTTCTCGTTGTGCCACGTGTCATTATCCGAAAAGTTATAAAATAATTTTATTTGTAATTTCGGATAAGATTTTTAATTGTTCTCGTTGCACCATTTGTCATAAAATCCAAAAAGACAATTATTGGTGATGGATTTCTGATAAGATTTTTAATCGTACTTGTTATGCCACGTGTCATTATCCGAAAATACAATTATTGGTGATAGATTTCTGATAAGATTATTAACCAATCATGTCGCGCCACATGTCATAATCTGTTTACAATCTTTGAGGATAGATTTCCATCAGATTTTTAACAAATGACGGCTGCCACGTGGCATTATCTACAACCTAATCCTTTCTGAATCCTTCATATAATCCACCATCCGTCCTCACAAATCTCACATCAATTTTCTCAAGATCTCTATCATTATTCATAGTTTCTGCTTCATTTTTCACCAAAATCTCTATCATTATTCATTGTTTCAGCTTCTTTCTTACAATGTCTTCTTCTTCCTCAAGGATGATGTGGGAAATCGATCAACAAGAGGAAGAATTGTTTAACCAATCAGAAGGAATGTTCAATCTCCAGGTGGCCCAAAATGAGAGGGAAGAGGATGAGGAGCGTCGAAGGAGAGATGACGAAGTAAGAATAACAAGAGCCTCACATTCCCATCAAGTCATCCAAGCCGTGGGTCAGATCTGCAGGCCCAGCCGTTCCGGAAACCTTGATAGAAGCAGACAACGATGAGGTATGGAACTTTTGGACGATTATTTTGTCTGTAATAATGCATTCCCTGATACGTACTTTAGACATTGTTTTAGAATGGAACGACATTTGTTTAACAAAATCATGATTACTATTTGCAACCATGATTCTTACTTTGTGCAAAAGAATGATGCTTTTGGTGCTATGGGTCACCTTCCCCATCAAAAAATTACTACTGCAGACCAAGTGGATGAGATAACGAGGATGAGGAAATCAACCATTCTTGAGTCCCGATGAGGTTTTGCGAAGCAATCGAATCTATCTACACCATAGAGTACCTCCGGAAACCTACTGACATGGACTTGCAAAGGCTTCTGAAGAAGGGCGAGATGCGAGGTTTTCCTAAGATGATTGGAAGTATTGATTGTATGCACTGGACGTGGAAAAACTGTCCAAGTGCATGGCAATGTGCTTATGGGGACAGAAAAGAAGCAAAAAATATCATTTTGGAGGCGGTGACATCTTTGGATACATGGATTTGGCACGCCTTTTTCGGGGTTCCGAGAGCTTAAAATGACCCCAACGTCCTTGCCCAATCCCTAGTGTTCAACGATGTCCTGCAAGGAAAGACACCAAAAGTCACGTACTGCGTCAACAGACGTATGTACGACGGACCATACTACCTAGCAGACGACATTTACCTAAGGTGGTCAAGAATTGTCAAGACAGTGCCACGTCAGCAAAGTGCAAAGGAAAAACACTTTGCAAGTTGTCAAAAGGGGTGCAGGAAGGATGTGGAGCGTTATTTTGTTATCCTTCAAACTCGTTGAGCGATCGTCAAGGGTGCTGCCAGATTGTTTAATGTAGAGTCACTTCGATCCATCATGATGATGTGCATCATTCTTCACAACATGATTGTGGAAGATGAGTACAATTATGATGCCGTTGATGAATATGAGCCAGACATAATGAACAATTCAAGAACACATATATATTGTGCTTATGACGCCACTGAAGAACCCGTGCAACATGAGCCATTAGAAATGGATGGACGTTACAATGAATTGATCATTCAACGATATACTGCACTTCAAAGGCCATATATGCACAATGCCCGGCAAATTGATTTGATAGAGCACCAGTGGGAATTGAAACAAGCTCAAGATACTTAAGTTCATTTAGTGTGTTTCTTTCAGTTCATTTAGTGAGTTTCTTTTAGTTCATTTGGTGTGTTTATTTAATTTTAGTGAGTTTCTTTTAGTTCATTTAGTGAGTGTTTTGTGATTTGGTATGTTTATGTAATTGTATTTGGTGTGTTTAAATGTCTTTTGAATAAAGATTCTATTAGTATAAATAAATTACCAAATTAAATAAAGTACTAAAATCAATAAATTGGAAACAATATAAAGTACTCTATTCAATAAATAAGAATTACAACCTAAAGTGATTGGAAAATTATGGGCTCCGATTACAAAAAGTACTTTATTTATCATCACTTAACCAATTTGTGGTGCTAGGACCATCTGCTCTTGCTTTTACTTCTCTTGCATGCCTCATTCGCACCACATCCGCTTTCTTCGACTTCCAAAAATATTTAGAATTTGGAGACTTCCCTTCTAAAGGCGTGTTCATAATGTCATGATCTCGTTGAGCCATTCTTTCTTCTCTAACTTGTTCCCTTTCTTGCCTAAGTAGCTCTCTTTCTCTATCATTAGCTTGAAATGCTCTCTCAACAGCTGCAACATTTGCCTCCTCTCTAGCCTTATCAGCCTCAAATTTCACCATTTCCCGCGCCAAAGTCAATTCAAGTTGTTTCATATACTTTGCATAATCATTCTTCGAAGCACTCCCTTTTCTCTTTGAAGCCTTCTTACCACGCCAAAGTCAACGACTGGACACCGATTCTTTAGTTCTTTTCCCAGCCATTTTCTCAAGATAATTGGTATGAATAAGACTCTACGTTTCTCGCAACTGCATCTCATTACCCATAAGTGAACTATGAGTAACTTCAACCCAGCTAGTACACAACGCAATATCTTCAAGAAGCGTTCAATTCGTACCTGCATCAGTAGTCATTTTGTTAAAAAAAAATTGGATTGAAACTTTGAGAGAAAGATAGGAATGTGGTTGAAAGTAGTTGATAAAATATGAAATTGTGGTGTAAGGTAGATGATAATGAGAAGGTATTTATAGAAAAGTAAAACAATTTTTTTTTGGATTTTTATTCATTTTTTACAATTTTTTAATTTTTTTTATTCAACTAATTAATCTCTGCCGTTGGATTTAAAAAAAAAATTGAATTCCAACACTTCAGATTGTGCCACGTGGCACAACGGTAACATTTCTGAATTTTAAAACTATTTTTTCTTTTTTTTTTTAATTTATAAAGGAGAATAATATCAACCGTTGATCTCAGATCCAACGGTTGACATTAAATAAGATTTTTTTATTTTTTTTACTGTTGCAATTCTGACGATCCACATTTTCTTGCCGTTGAGATCCAACGGACCATGGGAAGCCACGTGACTTCCCAACAATAACAATTTGAAACTGCGCCGCGGGCCCATTCACTGAAAACATGTCGGGTGACGCGCCCTCACGCACGGGTGCACTGCACGCGCCTAACAGAAAAAAATAAAAAAAGGAGCTGACGTCAGCCTTGCGTTAGATAGCCTTCGGGATCGCGAGCTGGCAATTCATGATAGGCCTGGTGTTTGGGTCTGCCTTGTCCCTCGGGCTCCCACACGCTGGAGTCGATAGGCCGGGCTCTCAAGCCTGATTGGTGGCCTATCCCCCGAGCTCCAACCAACTGTGGAAGTGCTCTAAGGAAGATTTTATTCAGATTGCTCACCGGGTCCCCCGACCAACGGAACCCAACAAGGCCCTCTTTTGTCAGGTACCCATATTGCGTTCTCCACTGAAAAATGCACGGTTGCATTTGGAATTTCTTACACACCATATGACCGTTGAAATGATTGTGTTTCATTCCTGTGGGAGCCGAAGAAACATATTTGCTGTGTTTGACAAAATGCTGAAGAGAGAGATGGCCCAAACATATGTGCCTGACCTTTCACTTGATCCGCACCATTGGATGGAGATTACTAAATCGGTTCCTGACTTCCTGCTTGTTGAAATTAGGGAACGTTGTACCATGGATGTGTTTCTTTATGCATTCGAATCCTTTGGTATTGGGAACAAGGTGTACCCTGAATTCTCACTTCATTGTCCTGATAGGTGGTTCCTAACGACTTCTTTCCTAACTAGAAATGTTCAGAGTGATACTGAGACCATTTTGGTTTCTCCCACTACCTTGTTGACTGGCACTTTTGGATGGGCGAGTTCATGTTCTATGGATACTTTTTTAAGGATGATTGTGAAAGCACCGAAGTGGGAGTTTACTAGTAGAGGTTCCATGATTTGTTCTACAATTTGGCACAATAATTTAACTCTGATGGCCAATGGTATTTTCTACCCTTTCATGAGTGGCTTGACTAAAGTAATTTCCACTTTTACTTTATCTAGGCATATGATTGATACTATGACTTCAGTATGTCAACTTGTCTCCCATTGCAACTCATGTGTTACTAGAACCATTATCAGGCTTTTGGAAAAATCTGCCAACTTGAAATGGCCTACAGATGGACATTTTAGACAAGAAGAGGAAGTGTTTGCAGTTCTTATCCGTGGACGCATACCTGATCCTCTCCAAATCATGGCAGAGTCACTTCCTCTTAATTTTCAGAAGTTGATTTCCATGGTTCTTTCTCTAGCAGTGGGTACTGAGCAGATTGATTGCTCTTCTTTTTCTCCTAATCTTGTTGAGATTGAGAACTTCTATTGGATGATCATTCTTCCCACGTTGCAGTCTCCGCATGCGACTGAGCATCCTATGCTCATGGATAATGCATTGGAAATTTTCATAGCAATCTGGAATGCTACACTAGAAACTATGATATTACAGTTTTCTCTAACTTTGCCTCAGTTCTTGAGTGCCGAGTCAACAGTTATGCATTCATTTGCTATCAATGACCTTGACCAGTCACAAAAAAGCAGGCACAATATTCTCCTGGAGCAATTTGGTGCAAGAAAGGCTAGTTTAGACCTTGCTTGCTTCAATTTTCATGACAATGGGATTACTGCTCTTCTCCAATTCAATCTGGCAATATCTTTCTAAGCTCTTATTTCCCTTATGTTCATCGATGGTGCATACTGTTATGGAGCCTATCAGCAAGTTATAAATTATATCTGCTTTGGATGTTTAAGGCTGCTATGTCTTACACAGGAACATGGTGTTTTGAGCTAATTATCAAGCTGGTGAGAAGTGTTGGGGTCCAGCTGGACCCCACTATAGATAACCACGCCATTTTGGGACTTTGGACTGCCAAGAGCCTTAAACAAACCTGTCCTGTGATGTATGGTGTTTTGAGCCATTTTGGAAATGTTCATGGTATCAAGACTTGGGCCATTTTGTTTGTAGATCATTCTTTCTTGGTCAAAGAGCTGTCACGTTTGGCAGAGTTGATAAAATATTGTGTTGATGATGCCAATTTGTCTGATGCATCGCTATTGAGTTGATAAAATATTATTCGATCAACATCAAATTTGATGATACCTACTTGCCGAATGTATCACGGTATAAATTGAAGATCATTTTGGGTCCTTGTTCAGTAGCATTATATGCATCAGGATCATTAAGGCCAAAGATCTTCGGTTATATCACTTTTCTCTATCCTTTGCCAGCCATGGTTTTTTGGGCTTTCAGCTTTCGTCAAACCAAAGTAGAGGTTGAATACCATTTTACGAGATGTGTGCTTCATAGCTCCTGCACTTCTACAGAGATCATGCATGGTAGAAGCACAGCTTGACAGGTTTGGTTCAAAATCTGTTTGGAAGCCAATTTTCTTGTGGCCTGTCTGGAGATTCACACTGCACTGGTTTTGGAGGCATCTATCATGATACTTTTTTGGAGCCCCAAGGCTTGGGAGAACAAGCAGCGCAAGCCTCTACATGCCAACTTGACGGCATGAGGACATGCCTTATTTTAAGGGGGAGGGAATGTTAGGATCCTAGTTATTGGGTTTATATCTTTATGGTATTTTGTCTTATCCTAGTAGTAGTTGGTTTCATCCAACGGTAGTGAGGGTGGAGATGTGTTCTAATCGGGGCACCCCTCCTCTAGGGTTGTATATAAGCCTCCTTTCACCATTTGGGAAAGGCATGAATGAAAATAATTGTTATTTTATTTCTTACTTTCCTTGCATTTTCATTTTCTTCTCCAGTCCTACGGAATGGGTCCTATCACTCACTGTTTCCTAGATCTGAAATTGAGGAAATTCGGCTACGAATTTGTAAAAACTATCTTGAGGTTTGAAAAGAGGACGGAAATAGGATTGTGAAGGTATAATTTGACGATCGTTGGTGATCGGTGGGTGGTGGCGCTGTTTGTCTTTAATGGGTTGCTGTTGTAGCGTGAAATGAAAGAGGGATTGAGAGGTACGGGAGGGAGGAGAGAGAGAGAATGGGTTTTTTTTTTCTAAAATTGAAAACCATATTTAGATTCACTTGCTATAATATGGACCAAGATTGTCTCCCTCCTACTTTCCATCCCTTCTTATTTTATCAACCATTTATTCCATATCAAGTTAATTTAAGGTTTCAGATTTCGTCACGTCATCAACAACACTCAAGTTTCTTTAGGCCTGGACTGAAGCACCAGAAACTGCAGATTCAAAATTTCACAAAAAATATTTGTTTTGCAGAACCAACACTTGAATCTCTCTTCCTCCTCACATGTGGTTCCATAAGGTACCGTTTGGTACGTGGGACGGGACGGAACAGAGTGGGACAAGACGTTCCGTCTCACGTTTGGTGCGCCTAAAACGGGTGGAACGAGCTGTTCCACGGGACGAGTTTTGGGTGAATTTTCGTTCCACCTCACCCCCCTGGAACGACTCGTTCCACATCCGTGGAACACAAAATTATAACCTCTCCGTCTCCTTCTTCTTCCTCCTTGTTTCCATCCAAGGGCATCTTTGCTCCCGCTCCGTTCCGTTCCGTCCTGTCCCGTCCCGTCCCGTCCCATTCCGTTCCGTCTCGTCTCGTCTGCATACCAAACGATACCTAAAAGCACCATAAGGTGCAAAACTATGCACACAACATCTTCACCATCATCAACGGTACTTTTTATATCAAGCGATTCCCCATATTGTTCTTGAAAATCCTCAAATATTGCTGCTAAGACAAAAGAGTGGTTTTTTACGGCAGGAAAATTGGAGTCGGAGGGAATGAAGCGGGCAAGGCAGAAAAATTGGGCATTAAAGAAACTTAAGTGTTTTTGTTGACATGGCGAAATCTGAAACCTTAAATTAACTTGGTATGAAATGAATGACTGATAAAGTAGAAAGGGGTGGAAGGAAATAAAAAACAAGAGGAAAGACAATCTTGGTCCCTATAATACTCCTGCCAAATAAAAAGCGACAAAAAGAAGAAAACAAAAGAAAGGGAAATAAATTAAAATGGAAATGAAAAATAAAAGTAATTAAACCGATAGCATAAGGAAAAATTCAACTAATGGTATAAAATAAGTATACATCCTTCAGCTAATGGAAAAATAACTGATACGGGAGAAATGGTGTTAGTGGTAAATAAAATGTTTTTGTTTTGATTTTCATCAAATTTGACTTGTAATGCAGGAATGGGTTTATTCCGAAGATAAGTGGCGGATCTCCAAACATTTTTGGGTAGGCCACATGCACATTCATATTGTTAATTGATTTTTATTTTTATTTTTAAGATAGCCTTATTAATAGTCAATATTATTTTTAAATGATTCTATTCTTTTTTTTTTAAATGAACATAGGAATCAATCGTGTATATCAAATAAAATTGGTGCATGGGTGGGTCCAACAATTTCTGTCTCTCATGTGTAAAGTAGTGAGGAAAGAAGATATGAATTAATATCAATTAATGAAATTGGACGAAACATTGTGTGTGGTAGCAGAATGAGGGCATGTGGAGGATATTACTCATTTGCTTAGATATTCCTCATATCCCGTAACTAGAGTTAGGAACAAAAAACGTCAGAGCTTGTTCCAAATTGCAATTGAATGTCGTCACTATAATGTTTATAATCTTATATATGAGTTGCTCCAAAAACAAGATAAATATGGCCTCGATCAATTAGATGAACTAAAGGAAATAGTGGAGCATAAAGATGACCTTGACAATAATATGCTACATATGGTAGCAAGTGATGAGTCGATATTATACTATATATTTTACCCTAATCTTAGTAATAATTTATTGGTTATTATGTATGAATTTTAATACTTTGTTATATATTTTCAATATAGGACGTTCGACTTCCTCTGGAGCAAAAAGTAATCAAAGGGATGAATTTTGGAGTAATTCCAATTGGAGGATGTTCGTGTACCTTTCAAGATGATTGTGTCAAAATTCCAGATTTTTCTATCAAGCCGTTTGACCATGGCGATGAAATAAAGGCCCAGCGCGCAGCTTTCCTAGATAGATGTTTATGGACGTTTTGGGTATTTTGGAGGTCAATATAGCATATTTTGAGAAAGATTCATTCTGAGGATTTGTAGGGGACGTCTTCAGCTTTCAAAAGAGACCTTTTAGGACCAAATCGGAGTTGATTTGGTCAGTAAAAAGTCTGATTTTCTGAGAAGTCCGAATTTTAGTTCAAATAGGAAACCCTTTTATTTTCTGTTTTATTATTTAATTATGTTTCCTAGTTTTACTCTAAGACTTTTTAGGGTTTTATTTTGCATTAGTATAAATAAGATATTTAGCCATTAGAGAGGAGAAGAGGGGAGAAAACACGCACACACTTTAGAGAGCTTTTCGATTCAAGTTTATTTTCAAGGTGTTTTCTATCCTTGTTTTTAATAATATTTCGTTGTATGATTGTTAATAACTAATTTCCGTTTGCTAGGGTGAGGCCATGAGTCTTAGCAAGAATATGTAGTTTCTTTTCAATTTGCTTATGATATTATGCATGCAAGTTTGAATTATTAATCACCGGTTTAAACTATCTACTTATCTTAATGCTTAGCTACCATTAGGATCTTTAGAAAAGTAATTTGATGCAATTTTGGTCGGAGGTCGGTCCCTGAAATTGACGAAGGCTTCTTGTGGTTAATATGTGCAAGTTCACTTAGGATGAATATCACGTCTTAAGGGTTGTATGATTTTTCAAAAGATTTCACAAAACTTAATGAGTCATGCATGTTTAGATTTGATACAAACGGGTTGCATGTTTGATATACGCTCTATGTTGGGGGTCCAAGTAGGCATATTTTAAGAAAACCTAACCTTCAAAATATGCATGTGTAATTCATAAGTAATTGGAAAAACTACGTAGGATTGTTATGGTGACGGCGAAACCCTAGGCTTTTACAATTTAATTTTCAAAAATTATTTTCTTTTAGTTTATTTTATTTATCACTTTATTTAATTATTTTCTATTAAATTCGTTTTTATTATTTGAAATCAGAAAATCACCTTTTTTCCAAAACTTTGTTTTAAGTAATTAATTCAAATTTGATTTGATACAAATTATTCATTCAATCCTTGAGGAGAACGACCTTACTAGAGCCGACTATACTACAATTACCTTATACTCTTGCAAGTATTTAAAGTGTTTTTATCCCTACTTTTGCAGGTGGTAAAAATTACTTATCAGCAAGGATTACCCCATTGTCGCAAATTGATAATATTCAAGGTGCAACTTTGCAAATGCAAAGAGAACTACAATGGGTCAGGTGACTATTTATCTATCTATCTATATATATGCTTATATTTATGAAAATTTTCCCTATATGTTGTTTATATATATATATATATATATTTTCTTTTTTTTGTGGCTATAATTTTACTCTCATTTTCTCCTACTCCTTTACATATTTTTGTTATTTTATTTATTCAATTTCAAAGAAGAAAAAAAAAAGAAAAAAAAAGAGTGTAGAAATTACTTCTCTTAAAAAATAAAAAATCAAAACAAAAAGTTTGTCGATAGGCACAAACATAACAGGAAAGAATTGAAATTAAAAAGGAAATATTATTATGATTTGACTATGTACTATATTATCATCGTGCATGCTTAACTAATGATTTGGATTATGTGGTGTATGTGCTTAACTAATGATTTTGGGTTATGTGGTGTCTCAAACGATAAAAGTTCAAGGATCTAAATGAAGCGATAAAGATTTCAGAGACACATATATAAAAAATCTTGTCACAAAAAATGTAGGAGGTGGAGAGCATTACAGATCTCGTGGATTATGAATCTATAAACAATGATAAGAAGACACCGCGAGAAGTATTTACGGAGAATCACAAAGAAATGTGGAAAGAGGCAAAAAATTCAAAGAAGGAAACAACAAATTTTTGTACAGTTGTAGGTGCTCTTATTATCACCATAATGTTCGCTGCAGTATTCACTGTTCCTAATGGATATGATGGAGGTACAGGTCTTCCTATATTCTTAACTAAAAAGGTATTCATAGCCTTATGGTTTCAGATGCACTCTCACTCTTTTCTTTCACAACTTTGGTTATCATGTTTTTGGGCGTTATCACGTCATGTTATAATGAATCTGAGTTCCACGAATCCTTGCCCACAAAAATGATAATAGGCATTTTCACCCTCTTTTTATCTATTGCCACCATGATGATTGTCTTTTCTTGTGTCATTTACATTATGCTTGACGGAAAATCATCAATTGTTATTCCAACCATTTTGCTAGCCAGTGTTCCAGTTACTTCATACATGTGGATGCAATTTCCGTTGCTCGTTGAGTCTTTTCTACTTTTGGACTGGGAGCATTCGAATTCTGAAGTTTCTTATTTTTTAAGAAAATTTGTAAAAAGAAGCTAATGTACGTGCTTTTTATTTGACAAATTATGTATGCACTTTCCATTCTAATCGTACATTTTGAGGAAGAAATTGCAAATTATTAGAAATTATAAAATGACAGAATTTTAATTCTCATCAAATAAAATCTCGTCAATTGCAAATTTTATTGTTTGAAGATTATGCATGTGGAATTTCAAAAGGACAAATTATAATCATAATTTATTTTGTTTCTTTGTAGTTCAACATTAAACTCTATATATAAGACAAAGAAAGTGAAAACCATATATGGCAAAAGAAAGTGAAACAAGAGAAATATATGAAATATATAAAACCCAAAATTCATAGGCACCAAATAAACTCGCGGTTATATGAAATTTGCAGAAAAACCAGAAACCCACAACCCAGCCGCTCTTCTCTCTCTTTCTCAACCCTGATTTCCAGAGTCCACAGGATTTACCACCCCGCAACCCTAATTTTGTTATGCAGCAAGTTTGCATCATACGACAACATAGAGGGAGCAGTCTAATGAAGCAATCTCACCGTCCGAATCGCGAATAGAGCATTAATTAGCACCTCCGTCGAGGAGTTGTTGAAAGAAATCGAGAACATCAGAGCTTCTGGGAACAGCACGAATATCAACTTTATAAAACTCATGTTGAGCTCAGAAAATTGAAACTGTGAAATGACGACCATTTTTGAGGAATTTGAACTTGGAGAATTGGACCCCCAATTTCAGCTCGGCAATTATCGATTTCTTTCCTCCAATTAGCCAAACGTGGAAAATCCAAATTCTTGTCGTCAATTCCCGGCTTTTAGTTAATTCTCAAGATTAATTTTCTTATCCAAACACTGTAAAAGAAAATTCCAATTCCAATAGATATTTTTGGGTTAGTTACTAAGACAAAGTCTCTATATGGCTCTATTTTTTGGTTGATAAAATGAATTCATTGAAGCAAGCGCAAAAGGGTGAAAATTGCAGCAATGTTTGTTTGACCTAGATTTGTAATCTCGCGTTCAAGTCGAGGGGACGCGCTTCCAAGTTTGCGTGATCGAGGTCAAACATCTCAAATGCACTTTCAATTTAAGAGTAACTCTTTTTTTTCTAATTTATAAAGTAATTTTATTTTTCTCGCTTTTAACGTAATTTTAAGTGTAATTCTTATTTTCTCGTACTTTTTTTTCTTGCAATAGGATTATTGAAATTTAATTACTTATTGGTTTGATCTAATCGACCAATTGATTTGGGTTGATACGATTTCCCTTCCCGTGCATCCCATCCTACCATATCAACCACTAAATCCATTCCACATCACTTTTACAAACAACACCCAATCTAAAGTCATTTCACCCAAGACATAAAGAACCCTCGATCGAGACGAGTTTCTTCCTCGACCCTCAATCACATTAAAAGAGGTCAATTTAAGCCATCCAAAATCACCGACTTACATCGTTACTCGCTCGACCTTAGGCAGCGAGTTACTACGCTCTCTACACAAACTAGAAGACCAAGAAATCCCAAAATCCTTGGCTTGTTAGCCGAGACCGATTTTAAGACCAACAATGTTATAAGCAGGGAAAAGACATCCCAGCAAGTAGAGAGTCAGTAGAAGGCACTGACGAGCAATAGCATTTAAAATATCGGAGGATATGGTAATTCATCACGTGACAGGACCAAGACCAAGGATATCATATTTTTGAAAATTACATGTACATCAAAAAATATTTGGATTTCGAGAAGACGATTCATGTGTTAGTGGCTTAAAAAATATTTGGAACATAAGAAACCTTTCTACAAATACTATCAACATTGACATCGATGAATGTATTATAACATATAGTGTATCGACTCATATTTTGGATACACCGAAAATCTTTCCCCACAATTGCCACAATAAATGCATTAACCACCTTGACCTAGGAAGACATAAAATTCCTTGGTAGAATTCTCTACCAACTCCAATTTCAATGTCTGCATGCACCATCCAACTCAGCATTCAACCATACATTAACCAGAGCGTGTAAATACCACATGCATTCACCTTATGAGAATTACCTTGTGGAATTTAAAAGCCAAGCACCTCCACTGAGGAGGGACGTGTCATTCTCAATAAGGAGAGATTTTGCAATGTGTCTAAAAGACGATTGGTACACTATGTGTTATAATATAAGTAAATGGACTTCTCTCCACTTATATCATACTTCTTTTTGGTCGTGGGCTCTCCACGTGAATTTGTTTGATCTTGTTTCCTTGATTTTGTATATACAATAGACAGACTTGCTTTATTCTTATCTCCATCACGTAGGACTATGGAGACGCTGAGGACCATAGACTGACTTGCTTAATTCTTATTGCTTAAGTAAGAGTTATGTATGCAGATACGGAAAATGCATTGGCTGATCATGATTACTTTCTCTTCTGATCTTGGAAGTGCTTACAAAACCTTCATACTTTCTTTCGACTCCGGAAAGGAAGAGTTCGGAAAGGATCGTTAACCATTCAACATGTTTCTTCAGTAACAAAAGATAACCAATTTGATATATGGCTCTTGAAGAAGTATTATATACGATAGGAAGAAACTTGTGGGATAAAGACTACAGCATACACATCAAGGTGAGTCCTAGTGTGATAAAAACTTTCATACTCCTTGTTTGGATGGATATTTAATGTTGGGCCTAGTGCGGTTGGAGGCCCAAGAACGCGAAAAAGTAGAAGGAAAATTGGACTGGACAATTGGCAGCTCATGAAGAATTGAAAATAATTTGTTTTCCAAGAAATAGGCAACAAGCAAATGTGAAGTGACAAGTGGTAGAATGCAGCTCACCCCCAGCAAAAAATACTTTTTCATGGCATGGATAGGTAAATAACAAAGGTAGATAGTGACTCACAATACTCTGGAAGTCATCACCAATTGGGAAGGCTTGGACAACCATGCTGGAAAGTCTATAAAAGTAGTAAGGTATGTAAACAGAACTCTCAACCAATCAAACAAAAGACATTCAACTCTGCACTCCAACAAAGCAAGAAACCAGAAAGCTTTAGTTTGTTCAGACTTTACCCCTTTTAGTTGCAGGTCCAACATAGAAAACCATCTTTTGTCAAGTTTTAGAAGCTCTGCTACCTTTCCATGTGTTGTAGTATCAAATCTTGTTAGTAAACCCGATTTATATTTCATCCTCCAAGGCTTCAACCCCTATAAAACACAAAGAGAAGTGGCTACAAGAAGACGAACCTTGATTGACAAGGTTGTAATCTTGCCCGAGTCTCTTTTGTTTGTACTTACATAGAGTAGATCTGTTGTTTATGCATCTTTCATTGGATCCTATATCATTTTCAACTGCTCTCACTCAAAATATCATCTATGATTAATCTTGCTAATCTAATTAACCTTGCTTCTTTATTGTTAACCTAAAGCTGTAATCAAATAAATAATTTGAAGAGCCCTGAACTCCCTTTAATTGGACGTATGATATTATGAGTAAAAATCCTTGTTTACAAGGCAAGAAAATAACTTTATACAAACTTAACTCATCTGTAAACTATCCAATTGAACTAAGAAGTCAAAATGACTTGTGGAGCTAGTAATCAATCCATTAATAACTAAAAATAACAATCTATTATACAAAAGTAACGGTGGCACGCTCAGACCCATATTAGTTTTGATTGTGAGCCTCAAGGCCTAACAAAGGCTCCACAAAGGCACCATTCAAACTAATAACAAATTCATATTGCAATACACCAAGCAGCAAACCTTGCCCAACACGCAAGACCCAGGGAAGTTGTGCAAGGGACGGATATAGCTCAAACACTCCTCTTTGTTTCGTGGGTACTCTGCGCAATCTGTCGTAGGTGCTTGGGAGCATGGCATATATTTCAAAGGGTACTACTCTAAATTTGAAAGTATTGTCTTCTTTTTCGATCTAAACCGTGGAAATTGTACAAGTTGGAACTTCGAATGGGAATTGCAATGTTATACCATCGATATATTCAGTTATACCACAAGCTTGATTCCTTTTCGGAAATATGGTAATTAGATCTAAGCAGATGTAGGCCAGAGAAATCTCTTTGACATGGGAAAGTTACAGAAGTCTACTAGTGTGCCACGGTATTGCAGAGAAGTTGGGCAGAGAAGCAACACAGCAAGGAAAAACAGTTTTTGCGACGAAGTATTTGGCCACGGAAGTAGGATTTTGACCCCAAAGGTATGGAAGGCATGGCAGTTGGCAAACTGAGAAGTAGAACAAGTTTAACTTATAAGTTGAGTCATCGTCAATTATCGAAGAATTCATAGCATCATCAAAACTCAATGGAGCACAAAATTCTGTCATTTGAGCACTCGACCAATGTATATAAATGGGCTTCGGATTTCGTATCGAATTCTTTGATCAATTGAAGAATTCGTAGCATTAGTGTCAATCGAAGAATACTAAAAAACTATATCATTTCCTTTACTTAAATTATGACATGTGGAGGATTGCTTGAATACGAAAAATAGACTCTTGCAAAAATTTATCAAATAATATGATGCCCCTTCAGGCACATAGTTAGGGACATTTGTAGGACTATGAATTTTTGAGGACCGGAGTAAGGCGGATTGAAATACGTATATCTTAGAAGTTCAATCATGGATTTAACAGCTCCAATCAGATTGTTGCTCAAATGGATCATTGATACCTACACATCCTGTTGTACTCTGAAAATGTATGCAAAGTCTGCTCACTTCGCTGAGATTGACTATTCTTGTTCTGCAAAATATGAAAACCTAATTCAATTGGGGATCATACGAGTTTCTATATTCTTGAAGATTCGTACAATCTAGGAATTAGTGAGTGTACTAGTTATACTTTGTTTGCTTTTCATTTTCGTTGCTTTTTTTTTTTTTTTCCACATATGCTCGATAAAATGGAAAATTATCAACCACTCCACCACACCCTGCATCGTATACAGTATACTCTGCCTTTATAAAATGGACAGATCGTGGACCATGCTTTATGAAGCCCCCAAAAAATTGACCTGTTTTTTTCATAGCAATGGCCATATGAATTTATGAGTTTTTAAGGCAACCACATACTTAATCAACCATCTTACCTCAGTTTGCGGTCGCAAAGTAGGCACCATTAAGTGGATTTGGATCCTCTCCAGAGCTAATGGAGAGGATCCTCCTGACCAACCATCGTGGGCCGTTGGATTTTTATCCAACGGCTACAAATAGGGGATCTTTTTAAAGTTATAATAATTATAGTCGTTGGATGAAAATCCAATGGCCCACGATGGTTGGTTAGGAGGATCCTCGTCATTGGCTCAGGAGAGGATCCAAATCCCCATTAAGTGTGTACAAAGAAGGTGGGACATGACACCTAAGCTGAACTTCATCAGTGTGAACGTCATCACATCTTCCGCTAATTTCGTCATAAATTTTTTGTGTGACTAAAATGACAACAATTAAGGTCATCTCCAACTAAAAAGGTTAAATATAGCCCCGTCAAGAATTATAGTCCTGCAAAAAATTTAAGTGAAAAATAAAAAAGTACACATGTAAAGCAAAGCTCTGCAATGATTTTAATGGGTAAATTGTGTCAAGAATTATCCTCGTTGAGAAGATTTCACTAAGGTGTTTTGCCGTGAAATGGACCGTCGGAGTTTAATGATTCTAAAAAAAATATGGTTAAACTTCTTCAAACTAGTTTGCTGCGATTACATCTCTTAATTTCGTCAATTGGATAATCGAATGAAGGATATCGATCCGGACCTACTCAAAATTTGTTTCATTGGTGGTACGAGCAGAAATCTGTCAAGATTCTCCGCCCTCGGGACGTTCATAAAGCGAATACAATTGTTCAACAGATTGATGCCAAGATAATTGAGTTAAAGATTAAACCTCTTTCTAAATCAGGTAATTTGGCTGTTTATATTTCCCTTCTTGCTATAGTCATGTATATAACTTGTTCGTTGTTTGCAAATATCATTATACAGATCAATAGTTAGAAGCATGTTTTCAAAAGCAGCAGGCTTTTACCAAGATTGATAGGTTTTCAGATTCTATTAAACAGCATCTTGCAGTTTCTTACTTTTTCCATGCCTTTCCCACTTAACCCTTTGAACCAAAATCAATCCAAGGAAGTAGAGACTAACAAAACTAAGCCATACACAGGCATACAAAAGGAGGGCAGTAAAAGCACTGCGGAGCCTTAACAATTAAAATACCGAAGGAGATGGTAATTCATCGCGTGACAGGATCTAGACCACAGACATTATATTTCTGAAAATTACACGTACATCCAAAAATGTTTTAACTTTAAAAGGATGATTCACTTGTTAGTAGCTGAAAAAGTATTTGGAACATGATAAACCTTTCCACAAATGTTATAACCATTAACAACGATGGATGTGTTATGACACAGTGTATCAGCTTGTATTTCGAATACATTGAAAAATCTCACACAAGTTCCACAATACATGCATTAAGCACCATCCATAATTGAACCTAGGAAGACATTTAAAATTCCTTTGTAGAATTCTCTATCAACTTCCAATTTCAATGTCTGCATGCACCACCCAAATAAGCATTCAACCATACGTTAAGCAGTGCGTGTAAATACTACAGGCATTCATCTTATGAGAATTACCTGGTGGGAATTTCAAAAGCCATGAACCTTTGTTGAGGAGGGACGTGTCTTTAATTTCCTACTAGGATGATGTTGGAGCACCTTGGTATATGACAGACAATCAAACTCTCTATCCCTCTCTCATTTTATTAAATGAGTAATGCTAGAAAAATAATTTTTTTAACTAAATTTACAAACTAAATGATGTATTACTAATAAGAAATAAGCACGTTAATCAATACTTAACTAATAATCCAATTATCAACAACCACAACATTTAGTTTATAAAATTTAATTTAAAAATGGGGCGTTTTGATATAGACGCCTCGTTTTTAAATGTCATAGATTAAACATCTATTCCTTTTTTGATTAAACATTTTCCCTACAATTTTGGTGCTTAATATCATTTCATTTTGTTTTCTTAGAAGTCTATTCATGTTTTTTTATTGAAATATTTATGTTAGTAAATTAAATAGAATGTAAAAAAAACTCATTGTTAGGTACGTTTGGTTATATCAGTACATTCGATTATATCGGTTAGTTTGGTTACTTATAAGATGAATACATTTGGTTTATGGTATATTTGAATTTTTGGTACATTTGGTTTCTTGTTACATTTGAATTTTTGGTACATTTGGTTTCTTGGTACATTTGAATTTTTGATACATTTGATTGTGTTACTGTTTGGACCTGATTTTATACTATCGGCCCAAGCAATTGAGGTCGTTGAATAAGCAGAATTTTAGACCATTGAAGGACAAAATGGTTGAAATAATTTTCAATTATTATTGAGAAATAATATTATGATTTTAATCATGGTATTATCTCTTAGTAATATATTAAATTATTTAAACCTAATATTTGTCTAAATCCCAATTAATTTGAATGATGGTGGACTATTGGGATATGCACAGTGTCAAATAATGAAGCAAGCAGTTTAGTTCAAATTTATTTCGATGTCTGGCAGTGGACGTGTGGATTGAAATAGCTTGGAGTGAAGATCATCATTTGGGATTTGATGATCTTAAAATCATGTGCCCAATAGAAGATATGAATGCTATAAATAAAGAGGCAGTGGCAACGAGAAGAGGACCCTCCAATTCAACACACAATTGCCCTGCGCAAACTTCTCAAACTTCTTGAGATTTTTTATTTTCTTTTTTTGCCAACACATCTTCAGTTTGGATAAACAACACTGTGAAGGCAACCGGCGAACATCTTCAGTTTGGATAAACAACACTATTGCCGTAGAATCAGCCGACCGAGGAACATCTTCAGTTTGGATAAACAGCACTGCGTCGAGGCCGACTGGTTACTTATCCAAGTCTCGGTTAATAAGGGTTTTTGAATCCTTATTGGCGGATGTCATCTTATTAGCCTTCTCAGCGAATTAAGGTGTTATGAGTTACGGCATTTAGCACATTAAATGCCGAGTGATTTTATGATTGGATACTCACAAGTGAGTTTCAGAGTTTGGCATTTTGACGGCCGAACCATATTTACCATCAAGACATACATCTCCTTTGAGTACTTGTGTCCATATAGTCTGGTGTCAATCCGACGTGCTTATACTCTTACGAATATAATCACTGTGACCGAATCCGGCGTTGACGATTCGTGAACTTCGCAGAACTAGCAGCCTTGTCTTTAGGCTTGAGAATCTGTAGGCCGAGACTTGTTCACTCCTCGGCCGTACTCACAAGATCAAGAAGTCAGCAACGCACTCAACACAACATCAACAAATTATACTCCTCGGCCAGGCTCGGCCGACGAGTTGGCATGCCCCGCATCAACCGAATGACACAGTTAGCTCATTAGTTACTCGGCCTGCGCACCACGTAGGCTTTGTAATTTTTAGGGCAACATTTTGGCACCCCCAGTGGGACACAGTGCTAAAACTATGAAGTTCACAAGATATACCAAGATGAGATTCGGCGCCTATTCAAGGAAATTGTTGAGCAACAAAAACTCCTTGACCGAATCGTCAAAGCAAATAAAGAAAGAGAGAAATCTTTTTCTTAAATGATAAAGGTGAAGGTTCATCACAACTTACAAGATTAATGGTTAAATGAAGATAAAGCTCGATATTATGAGTGGCTCGATAAGAAAACGTCTTTTAGGTTCAAATCAATTCCATTTGAAGAATGGTTGGATCAAAAGGCCGAGGGGCATTTTTTTGCTCCAGCCACAACCAACATTTAGCCTAAAAAAATTGTTAATTTGGCCGAAGAACAAAGGCCACCTATTTTTTCGGTCAAGACTAAAAATATGGTCGGCCAAGAAGAAAAACCTATGCCACCTATTTTTTCGGTCGAGACTGAAAGTGTGGTAGGCCTAGAAGAAAATGTTCAAGTTTCTGAGCCAAAAATTGACTCAGAAAATAATTCGTCAGAGGAGTGCTCTAATGACGAACAAGGCAGAGACATAGGCCTAGCCGAAAACACCACGCCAATCGATATGATTATTGGTGATAACGCCGATATGGAGAAATCCTGTTCAGCTAAGGTGTTTGAATTAAACGCCGAAATTATGTCTGGGGGCATAATAATTGTTTAACACAATCGGCGGCCGAAAATTAAAATTTTTTTGCCAAGTCACAATTATCTGGAGATTATTCTTTGTTCGGCTTAAAGCGAAATCAAATTGAGAATTTTGATACAAAAAGATCTCGGCTCGAAATAAAGCATCGTTGGCCTCCTCCTGATTATAGTTCAGCCACTTTTATTTTCATCTAAAAAAACAAAAAAAAAGGAGAAAGGATGAATAATTTATTTTCTTAGCAATCTGACTGTTTGAGCCGATGGTGCACAACAAAATAGGGGGCCAACGATCGATCCGTATTTCATACCTCATACAAAAAATGTTATTGCCGAAGGAATGGAAGATGGAAGCTTTTGGCCGAAGAGAAAAAATAATAATAATAACTTGGTGCAGTTTACATTTGGCTGCAAGTTGATGCCTGTGATTATGCATAAGGATTTGGCCGAGACAAACCATTAGGCCAAAGTCAAGAGTAGGTCGAAAAAGCGGAGAAAATTTTAAAAAGTGGATGTCATGATTCCACTTTCAGTGGACGTCATGATTCCACTTTCACTTTATTTTATAATAGTTGAAAGGTGGGCACTGGTTTGGTGAAACAGAAAGATTTGATGCGACTCAAATATGGTTCTATCTTAACCCATATATATATATAAGTCTTGGTCTTAACAAAGCCATTTGGAAAAGCCACCTTTATTGGTAGGCCTTCACGTGGTTCCAATATTTCCATGGGGTTTTATATATAGCTTGCTTCAGAGTGTGATATGATATCTGGACCAGAATGGCAGTAGACTTCCACCCCATGGCCATGCGGTTGCAGGTGGGGAATCATGATTTGCTTCCAAGTTATGTCAGAATACCATTGGGGAAGAGACAAAAGTTTTTATTAAAGGTCGAGCTCGGCCAACTTGTCAAGGTATACTTTCCAAGTAATATATATGCCCATCAAGCATATATAGCCAACTACATGTTCCTCGGCCACTATAAGCCCCCCTGATGTCCTCGGCCATGATGTTGCTCCTCATCCACTTTTATTAGTTGTGTCCGTACACATGCTAGCCAAGGTGGTTAGTCAATGACGGATACTCAGCAAATTGCCAAGCTAGGCATGAGGCCTGTTTATTTTTAAGCCTCGCCGAAGAGGATATTTGATGACTAATTTTCTTAACCATTCGGCTTACGAGCCGAAGCTCAACGAAATTGGGGGCCAATGTTTGAACCCGATTTTACACTATTGGCCCGAGCAATCGAAGCTATTGAATGAGCAGAATTTTAGACCATTGAAGGACAAAATGGTTGAAATAATTTTCAATTATTATTGAGAAATAATATTGTGATTTTAATCATGATATTATCTCTTAGTAATATATTTAATTATTTAAACCTAATATTTGTCTAAATCCCAATTAATTTGAATGATCGTGGACTATTAGGATATGCACGACGTCAGATAATGAAGCAAGCAGTTCAGTTCAAATTGATTTGGATGTTTGGCAGTGGATGTGTAGATTGAAATAGCTTGGAGTGAATATCATCATTTGGGATTTGATGATCTTAAAATCATAGTCTTGGATAATGATGAGATAAGGAACCTAAGCAGACTAGGCCTTTTAGCATGGTGATGGATGTTGTCAGATGGGTTTAAAAGCTAGCGATGAAGTTTTTTATGACAAAAGCCTAGGTGGGCTAGGTTTCTTATGAGATGTGATAAACCTAACTTTTATTAGGTTTGGAAAGTCAAAGGAAAAATCCCACGAATCAAATTAAAGGATATGCCTTGGTTTCTGATGCAGACCAATTTCAGTTCCGCGAATTAGAGTTGTAGTTGGGCTCTACAAAATTATTTGGCTGTGCCCAGTAGAAGATATGAATGCTATAAATACTAAGGCAGTGGCAACAAGAAGAGGACCCTTTAATTGAACACACAATTGCCCTGCACAAACTTCTCAAACATCTTGAGATTTTTTATTTTCTTTTTTCGTCAACACATCTTCAGTTTGGATAAACAGCACTGTGAAGGCAACCGGCGAACATCTTCAGTTTGGATAAACAGCACTGTTGCTGTAGAATTAGCCGACTGAGGAACATCTTCAGTTTGGATAAACAGCACTGCGTTGAGGCCGACTAGTTACCTATCCAAGTCTCGGTCGAGAAGGGTTTCTGAATCCCTATTGGCGGAGGTCATCTTATTAGCCTTCTAGACGAAGTAAGGTGTTACGAGTTACGATAGTCAGCACATTGAACGCCGAGTGATTTTATGATTGGATACTCACAAGTGAGTTTTAGAGTTTGGCATTTTGATAGCCAAACCATATTTACCATCAAGACATACATCTCCTTTGAGTACTTGTGTCCATATAGTCTAGTGTCGATTCAATGTGCTTATACTCTTACGAATATAATCACTGTGACCGAATCCGGCGTTGACGATTCGTGAACTTCGCAGTACTAGCAACCTTGTCTTCAGGCTTGAGAATCCGAAGGCCGAGACTTGTTCCTTCCTCAGCCGCAATCATAAGATCAAGAAGTCAGCAACACGTTCAATGCAACATTAACAAATTATACTCCTCGGCCAGGCTCGGCCGACGAGTTGGCACGCCCCACATCAACCGAATGACATAGTTAGCTCATTAGTTACTCGGCTTGCACGCCACGTAGGCTTTGTAATTTTTAGGGTCAACAAGTGCATTTGAATTTTTGGTACGTTTGTTTTCATTACTGTTTTTTTTTTTTTTTTTACTAATAATGAGGAATTACTTTAATTAATTTTTTTTTTCTTTCAGAAAGAGTCATTAAAAACATAGGAGTTTAAATTACTTTAATTAATTATTTTTTATAGAAAGAGTCATTAAAATGTAGGAGTTTAAAGGACTGCGAAATTAATTTCCTAGATTGTAGGCAATTAGTTACAAGGCGAAGTGAAGCTGCCTGTAAACTAATTATAGGTAATTTTAAAATAGAGAAATGTTAATGTGGCAATTGGTCAAAGCTTCTTAATCTAATCTTAAAAAGGAATCAATGTTTGATCTAAAAAGTATTGAAAAAATGCAGGAGATTCTAATTTCTCCTTTAATTTAAATTTAATTTTTCTAATATTATCCTTGTTAAATGTATTAATTAAGTTTTCTTTTTGATTGTCTTTTGTTTCGCTGACCACAGGACTCCGGAGACGCCGAGGACCACCAAAAGAATCTTGAGGCAGTACTACAATAGCAAGAGCGCAACGCAGTTGAAGGACGTGCCTTGGCCCAGACTTCCATTAGTGTAATTAGCCCAAATGCGTCCCTTATGCTTCCAGTTCCTGTTTCTGAGCTGTAATGGTATAGTTTCGGAACCTCAGCTAGGGTGCAGGATCAAGGCTGAACACTCAACTAATTACGGCTGCTTGGCCACTAGGTCGTTGGAACACTAGTATACGAGCTATGATCAAGGGACGTCAATTAATTACTATCTTCAACAATGCATAATTTTTAACTTAATTGTGGGTAGACTTATAAACGGTTCAGGTTTATAGGATTTGGGTCGGTTTTAACATATCCCGTTAAATTAACGGATCATCCGAACACAACCCATTAATCTAATAGGTCATCTGTTTAACTCGTTTCACCCGTTAACATTTTTTTTTTTTAATTTTGCATTCCAATACATATTACAGGTATTAACTTCCACAGCTTCATTTTAAAACATTTATCATGGTTTTCTGATGACTATCATCTTTTGCACCAACAGTATATGGTATGCAATTGTTAATAAAATAATTAAAAATAATAATGAAACCTACTTGCTCCCGTTTTCAAGCCTGACTGCTGGGCCTCCTCCCTCTTCGCTCTCCAATTTCACCTTCCTTCACCGCCGATTGATGGTGCTCGACCCCCTTCATCACTGCCAACTAGGCGAATATCCTGATGGTGCTCCTAGTGATTGTTTTGCTCTGCCACCAAATCAAGTTTGCAATTTTAATGGTTTATACCTTCTAGCCAAACGTTGGATTTCATAGGTTTTTAATTCCGGCAACATTTAACAAAAATATGAGAAGGATTGGATACGATATTTTCCTTTCTGTTCTACTGCTAAGGATTTTCCAAATGGAAGAAGATTTGGAAGACAACCTCTTTTCTTCTTTCTTCATAGACTTTGGTTAGCACCAAAATCTTTTCCTAATCCTCTATAGGAATGAAAATTTCATTCCATGTTATATCCCGATGTTGTCAAAGGTTTTGGCTTGAATATTCATTGGAATTATGATCTGTTGGACTCAGATCAGGTGGAGAGATAAAACGTATCTAACAGGAAAGTTGAACGGGTAGGGTTTAAGCAAAAATTAAATTAAATTAAATTAAAAATAACAGAAATTTCACCTAGGTGGATATCTAAGCTTCCACATCACGTGGTATACCAAATATAGTATAATAAAATGGTAAGAATAGTATTATTGTAAATCATTTTAATTAGACTTACTTTGTTTCCTTTTTATTTTCGTTGCCTTTTTTTCACATATGCTCGATAAAATGGAAAATTATCAATCACTCCATCAGGACCACCACACCATGCATCGTGTACAGTATACAAAGAAAGCATTAAGTGTGTACAAAGAAAACATTATTTGATCACTCTTGTGAAGAATTCTAGTGGTGCGTAGAACGTCTAAGAAGATGATGGGACATGACAGCTAAGC
Source organism: Pyrus communis (assembly GCF_963583255.1). NCBI lineage: Eukaryota > Viridiplantae > Streptophyta > Magnoliopsida > Rosales > Rosaceae > Pyrus > Pyrus communis. Next base: position 21,955,972 of record NC_084813.1, on the reverse strand, counting down.
TAAACATCATCAGTGTCTACGTCATCACATCTTCCACTAATTTCGTCACAGAGTTTATTGGTCTGACTATAATGACAACCACTAAATGTTAAGGTGTCCTGCCATTTAACATTTTATGCCAATAAAACAACGACATTAGAATAAAAATTTACTCGTATTTTTATTATATTAGCACACAATGTCATCATGATGATATACCGTGTCATACGAGAAATTTTTCATATGCTTAGTATTCAAGTAGATACTCTAAGTGTTGTAAAACAAGTCGAGGGATACCCAAAAATATATTATTCCCTACTTGTATTATGAAATGTGAAGAAATACCTGAACACCTTATACTTAAAAAAAATCTCTAGTATTAAATAAATCGTTCCCGACTTAAACACCATCCCGTGATTATTATTTTATTTACAAAATAATATGTGGATTTGTTTTTTTTTACCATCACGTGATTATTATTTTATTTACATAATAATATGTGGATTTGTTTTTTTTTTTTCCGAAGAATAAAAATAATATATCCTAAAAGTGTGTGCAATTTGTTTTTTTTTAATACTTTTAAAATAAAATATCTCACCTATATTTCTTACTCCACATAAAATGATAAAAAAAATTCACAAGGGATATAATTTTTAATGTTTATAACTCAGATGATAGCGACCAATTTTCGTTGTTTTGGACTTTTTGGCTTAAAGATAAGGTTCTAATTTTTCAATAAAGGAATAGTACATGTGGACCAATAAAGGACGACGCATTATTAAAATTTTAACTATTTTAAAATTTCCCTATAAAGTAATTAAACTTTTAGTTGTACCAGTAGAATGGACGTGACATGAATAAAAGTGATAAGACTGAAATGAGAAAATAATTGAGAAGGTTACTAACATTTTTATAAACTATATATACAAACATACAAAAAAATAGAGAGATTGTGGACTATGCTTGACGAGGCCTCCCAAAAATTGACTTGTTCTTTTTTCATTGCTAGGGCGGTATGAATTTATGATTTTTAAGCCAACCACCTACTCCATCAACCATATTACCTGAGTTTGCGACCTCAATGTAGGCACGATTTAAGTGTGTACAAAGAAAACAACGTCTGATCACTCTTGTGGAGAATTCTGGTGGTGCATAGAACGTTTAAGAAGAAGATGGGACATGACAGCTAAGCTAAACATCATCAGTGTGTACGTCATCACAAATTTTATTGGTGTGACTATAATGACAACAACTAAATGTTTAGGTGACATTTTGTGTCAATAAAACAAAGATATTAGAATAAAAATTTACACTTATTTTTATTATATTAGCACGCATTGTCACCATGACAATATACCGTGTCATACGAGAGATTTTTTTATATGCCCAGTATTCAAACGGATACTCCACGTATTATAAAATAAGTCGAAAGATACTAAAAAATATAAAATAAAAATTCACAAGGGATATAATTTTTAATGTTTTATAAATCAGATGATAGTGACCATTTTTCTTGGACTTTTTGACTTAAAGATAAGGTTGTAATTTTTCAATAAAGGAATAGTACATGTGGACCAATAAAGAAGGACAATACATTATTAAAATTTTAACTATTTTAAAATTTCACTAGAAAGTAATTAAACTTTTAGTCATACTAGTAGAACTACGTGACATGAATAAAAGTGGGAAGGCTGAAATGAGAAAATAAATAAGAAGGTTGCTAGCATTTTCCTAAATTATATATTATATACAAACATAAAAATAAAAATCACATTATTGTTTATCTATAAATGAAAATTTTGGCTATTCCATGTGCACATGCAAGGGAATTAGCAATTAGAAAGCTCATAGCGCTGCTGCTGCTGCTGCCTCCTTTGAAGATTGCCCCAACTCAATTTGTGAGTGTACTAGTTAGACTAACTTTGTTTCTTTTCTTCTTTTTCGTTGTTTTCTTCACAAATGCTCAATTAACATAAAATATCGTTGAATAAATAGGCAAATTGAACATGACAACTGCAATTGTTCGTACAAGTCTTAACTATAAGAATTATAACGATTGGAAATCTCAAATCAAGACATACTTGTTGGCCGAAGATCTTTGGGACATTATAGATGAAGGCACTGATGAATGTCCTAAAACAGAAGATGAAGAAAAAGCTCAAAGTAAGGGTTGGAAGAAGGATGCCAAGGCCTTGTATGCAATCCAGAATTCTTGTGGAGATGATACTTATCACCTTATCAAGTACAAAACCACGGCCAAACAAGCATGGGATACTTTGTCAAAAAAACTGGAGAAGCCAGGTGGACCATCAAATGAGAAAGGTACGTACATACATGAGCAATTGAAGGAAAAAAGAAAAGCTGATAAACATATGGCAATGGTTTTCCGGTTGTACCTTGTGGGTGATCTATGATTCTATATATTCTAATTTGATGAAGAATATTTTCACACATAGGCATTTGTGTGAAGGAAAAAGAAAAAAGAAAATTAAGAATTAAATGATAACATCTGTCATCTTAACATCAAAACTTTCAGTTTTAGAATACATGGCAGTTGGTGAAGCGTATCAGCCAGAGGTTTTAATAGAAGAAGGGCGCACACCAGGTATAGTATATAATTTATACACTATACTTTGATCCTCACAAACTAATACTTGTATATAATTCTATTTAATAGTAATTTATGCCACTAACATCACCGATAGACCTCGGTGCTATTAATTTGGGGTGGAGTCTCCCTTATTACATGTAGGATTATTTTGTATTAGTTATTTTGATGCAAGTATGGGAAATTTAGCAAGTAACAAACATGGGATGTAGGAGCAGGACTTGATGAGATCCAAGAAACTTTCGTGAAATGTGTGGTGTCTAATGATTGGGATAATGCAATCAACTTTCTTCGCCAACATCCCCAACTAGGAAGTGCAATTGTTAAATGGCGTGGTACAGCTCTTCACTACGCAATCAGGAAGAGGTACAACGTGCGCCGTATACAACAGTTGGTGGAGTTAATGCCAATGGAACACTTGGAAATACCAGCCGCATTTGGTTACACAGCTCTTTATTATTTGATACATTGGTTTCCAGAAAGGGTTGAAGTAGCTAAATGCATGGCTAAAAAGAACCCCAATTTACTTAATATTTTACCCCACCGGGATAGGAAGGCTCTAGTTGCGATCGCCCAAGCGAATACACAAGGGGAAAGAATGGCTCGCTATTTCTATTCCCTCACTCCACCCGAAACGATAAAAGTTGTTGATGCCGCTCACCTTATTTCTCACGGTTTTCGTCTCCAAAGATTTGGTACAACTTTTCCCCATCAATTATTTTTTTTTTTTTTGCTACAAATTTTGTCTACATACATACTTACAATGTTTTCTTTTCACATTTGTATTATATATAGATATTGCGTGGGATTTGATTCAACGTTACCCAAAATTGGCCATGAATACAGACCACGACGGGAATATCCCCTTAGCAGCATTGGCCAGTAACCGTTTTGCATTCAAAAGTGGAAGCCGACTCAATTTATGGGAAAAATTGATCTATATTGGTTAGAACACAATTGCTTTTTGGTTTCTCATTGTATTTTTTTTTCTTTCTAAAAGATAAAGCTTGATAAGTCCAATTTTGTTAAGTCACCATTAGTATTAGTCCACTTACGTGAAATTGATCCAATGTCTAGAATTACACATCATCATATTTTATTTTCGTACCAATATCAATATAACACTAAGATCATAAATATGTAAATGCACAAAATCCCTTAATAACTTCAACTCCCCCGTAGAAAAGTATGGCATCTCTGTCTTCTTCTATATAGTTCCCTTAATAATTTTGTGTTCAACTTTATCATTTGTTTTTTTCATTTTGCGTTCATGTTTCTGTTTCCACAACAAAAAATTTCTTTTACTGTTTTTTCACTTCCCTCACCCACATGTCATCTCCACGTTCTCTCCCTACTCCCTCCCTCTCCCTCTCCCACAAAAATAAAAACAACTTAATCATTCATGAGACCTACTTATGTTGAATTGTAAGCCACGGGGACCAAAAATTAAAATAAAGATTAGTTTTTAAAAAATGTTAGACATTTGATCTAAGGTTGGAAAGGCTCTCACTCCGACAGAAAGCTCAATGGGTACAAACAGGTTGGGTTTGGGCTTTAAATTTTTAAACTCACTATGCTAGCAGACCTTAACTAGTTTGACATGACACAACTTATTAAAATAACAGATTTCACACAAAACAACACAAACACGGCAAACACAACTTAACATAAAAATCTTGATTGAGAAGAATATTTCATTGAATTAATGATTGGGCTTGTATTCGAATCTTGATAGGTATACGCATAAAACCTCTTCCTCCCCTCGACAAGGAAAAACATGAAAGTGATGAAGGGCATCTGTCAGACCAAAAAGAGAATCAAAGTCATCTCATCTCCTCAGGTATTTTACATGTCTGCAATCCAATTTGGTTTTTGTTAATGCCATGCCAATGCTACTACAACTTAGGTTTGTATTCATGATATCAGTAGATCAATAGAATGTTTAGCAAAATACTTAAAACACACAAAACATAAACAAAATGGGCAGATTATAGTACCCTTTAAAACCGAAATAGAATAAGGGTTTTCTCGATTCCACCTTTATTTCACCCACAACCTTCCATTCTTCTTGGTCGAGCTTGGAAACAACCTTGATTCACCTTCCTCCTCCCCAATCTTTCACATGCATACACAAAATGGAATTAAAATTCCAAATATAGAATCCATCCCAAAACTTAAAGCTTTGATTTTGGGATTAAAAACACTTACACTAGAGGGCAGCCCACGAGGAGTGGATCATTTTTACCTCTTGGGTCGAGCTCTAATTCCGGCAGGTTTGGCCGGAAATCCCGCGGTCACCGATTCTTAGATCTAAAATTGAGGAAATTCGGCTACGAATTTATAGAAACTATCTTGGGGTTCGAAAAGAAGACGGAAGGAGGATTGTGAAGGTATAATTTGACGGTCGTTGGTGACCAATGGACGGCGGACGATGGACGGGAGGGAGGGGGGAGAGAGAGAGAGAGAGAGAGAGAGAGAGAGAGAGAGAGAGAGAGAAAGAGAAAGAAAGAGAGAGAATGGGTTTCTAAAATTGAAAACCATAGTTAGGTTCACCTTTAAGGGGGCGTTTGTTTGCCCTCACTAAACTTCCTTGGATTGCACTGGCTTAGCTGGGATTGCTAGTCGGTGTTTGATGTGAACAAGGATTACCATTAATGAGACTAGGTCGGACTCGCACCGACTAAGTCCTTCATTAGGTAGTCTTAGTGAGGACCCCCAATATGTATGGGATTGCTAGTCCTGTCCTCAAACCTGTTCTGTTTGCCCGCTGCATCGTCTGCAAAACCCTTTAATCACCGCTTAGATCTGAAACAAAGCTCCACCTACTGCCCAAACCTCAAAATCCAACCACAAAAAAAAAAAAAAAAAAAAAAAGGGCGAAAAAATAACAACAAAATCCAACCCGAAATTCAAAATCCACCCATTGTCAGAAAATTATGAGATGACTTTGTAGACGGAGAAGCCAACGCATGTATTAGAGGAAAGAGAGAGATCCGAAAATTTTTGGGGAAAAAAAGGATGAGGAAGGTGGAAATGCTTAATAGCGGCAAGAGAGTGAAGAGGATGAGCTTGTTTTGAAGGATTTGCAGTGAACTTTACACCTGCGTTTTGCAAGAAAAATATGGAGGAAAGAAGAAATGGGGCAGAGCTAGAGGGAGAAGAAAAGAAAAGATGGTTCTGGAGGGTAGTCTTTTTGGAGTAAAGTAAAAAGGGAATAAATATGCATTAAAAAACATACAATATTATTATATAAATATTAAATAATATAAAATAGTACTATATATGCATTAATTAATATAATATTATAGTTTGTTAATTATCCTGCTTTTTAGTCCGACACTGCATCAAACGTTTCATTAAGTTAGTCCAACTTAGTCTAGTCTAAGTCAATCCAGCTTAATTCCTGAAGCTAATTCAGTCTAAGATAATCCGGTGCAACAAACGCACCCTAATACTCCTCCCAATTAAAAAGCGACAAAAAGAAAAGGAAAGGAAGGGAAATAAATTAAAATGGAAATGAAAAATAAAGGTAATTAAACTGACAGCATAAGGTAAAATTCAGCTAATGGAAAAATAACTGATAGGAGGGAAATGGTGTTAGTTGTAAAAAAAAATGTTTTTGTTTTGCTTTTCATCAAATTTGACTTGTAAATTGTAATGCAGGAATGGGTTTTTTCCAAAGACAAGTGACGAATCTCTGCACACTTTTAGGTGGGCCACATTCGTATTGTTAATTGATTTTTTTAATGATAGTTTTATTAATAGTCAATATTATTTTTAAATGATTCTTTTTTTAATGGACATAGGAATTAATCGTATATATCAGATAAAATTAGTGCATGAGTCGGTCCAGCAATTTTTATATCTCATGTGTAAAGCAGTGAGGAAGGAAGATATGAGTTATTATCAAAAAAGGAAATTGAACGAAACACTGTGCGTGGCAGCAGAACGAGGACATGTGGAGTATATTACTCATTTTTGTAGATCCACAGATCCCGTACTTGAAGTTACGAACGAAAAAAATCAGAGCCTGCTCCATATTGCCGCTGAAAGTCGTCACTACAATGTTTATAATATTATATGTGAGTTTATCCGAATACAAGATAAAGATGACCTCGATAGATCCAAATATGGCCAATCCGAAGGACTAAAGAACGGAGTGAGGTTAAAAGATCACCTTGGCAATAATGTGCTACATACGGTGGCAAGGATTACCCCATTGTCACAAATTGATCACATTCAAGGTGCAGTTTTGCAAATGCAAAGGGAACTACAATGGTTCAAGGTGACTATTTATATGTTTAGAACGGATTTTTGGTGCTATAATTTTACTCTCATTTTCTCCTGCTCCTTCACATATTTTTGATACGTTATTTACTCAATTTCAAAGAAAACAAAAAGAGTGCATAAATTATTCTTTCAAAACAAAAAATCAAAACAGAATTTTGTCGACATGCACAAGCATAACGGGAAAAAAATTGAAATTAAAAAAGAAAATATTATTATTTAAAGGCGTACTATAATGTCATCTTATGTGCTTAACTATTGACTTTGGATTATGCGGTGTCTCAAAAGACAAAAGTTCAAGGATTTATATGAAGAGATAAGGATTTCAAAGTCACATCCATAAATAATTTTGTCATAAAAATGCAGGAGGTGGAGAGCATTGCAGATCCCATAGATTGTGAATCTATAAACATAGATAATAAGACGCCAAGAAAAATATTTACAGAGAATCACAAAGAATTGGGGAAAGAGGCAGAAAAGTCAATGAAGGAAACAGCAACTTCTTGTACAGTTGTAGGTGCTCTTATTGTCACCATAATGTTTGCTGCAGCATTCACAGTTCCTGGTGGAAATGAGGAAAAGACAGGTCTTCCTCAAGTATTCACAACTTTTATAGTTTCAGATGCAATCTCGCTCTTTTCTTCAACAACCTCGGTTATCATGTTTTTGGGCATTCTCACGTCACGTTATTCTCAAGATGATTTCCACAAATCCTTGCCCACAAAAATGATAATAGGCCTTTTCACCCTCTTTTTATCTATTGCCACTATGATGATTGTCTTTTCTTGTGGCCTTTACATTATTCTTGACGAGAAATCATCAATTGTCATTCCAAGCATTTTGCTTGCCAGTGTTCCAGTTGCCTCGTTCATATGGATGCAATTTCCATTGCTTGTAGATTTATCCATTTCTACTTTTGGACGGGGAATATTTGATAGGAAGCAACAAAAATTGTTTTGAATTGCTATGATATCTTTAGTTAGGTTTGAATTTGCTACTTTTTAAGAAACTTGTAAAGAGAAGTAAATGTATGTGTTTTCTATTTGGCCAGTTATGTATGCGCTTTTGATTTGATAATGATCTATGTGCATTCCATGCTAAAAGAAAATTCCAACTTCAATTTATATTTTTGAGTTTTCTTTTTTGGTGAATTTCTAGTTTGAGTTAGTTACTAAGAAACAATGTTTGTTTGTGTGATATTCCGTCCCGATATTTATTATTTATTTATTTATTTTATACTTAGAACTTGATAATTACTTGAATATGAAAGAATTGTATTCTCCATCGTCAAAATATACAAACCCACCACGACCAATTATCTTATGAGTTTTAAGGTCTTGAAAATAACAATACGTGGGGTAGATGTGTGTGAAACAATAGAAGATATCAAATAGTTTTTCTACCGACAAAAGATTGCACTTAGCATCAGGGACAAATAGAGCATAATTCTTGTTCATTGGCACTGTAGCAGATCACTGTTCATTGGTGGTGTCGTCATTTTATTTTGTGGCAAATTTGTTGTTGTTGTTGTAAATCTTGAACTAAACAATTCACGACAACACAAACTGTCATATCCCGGCCTAGGGCATGTCACTTCCCGGGGCCGCTCCACCACCGTAACATGATATTGTCCGCTTTGGGCTTACCAACCACGCCCTCACGGTTTTGTTTCTAGGAACTCACACGAGAACTTCCCAATGAGTCACCCATCATGGGAATGCTCTCGCGCGTTACTCACTTAACTTCGGAGTTCTGATGGAACCCAAAGTCAGTGAGCTCCCAAAAAGCCTCGTGATAGGTAGGAATAAGAATATACATACAAGGATCACACCCCTTGGCGATGTGGGATGTCACACAAACCCTAATTGAACAATTAAGGCACATCACTAAGAAGAAAAAATGGACACAAAATTAAGGCATATAAGTCACCAAAAGTGAACTGCTCTAATGTCAAGTTGAATTAAATATGGAAAACATCATATATATAAAAAACAATATTTGGGGAATTTTTGATATATTCATTAATCTCCAAAGTAGAGTATATATAAGAGTTACAAGTGGTATTATATATGTAGGTCTGATGTGGGACAAAAACTACTATTTTTGCGCTAATTCTTTACTCATATAACTCGCAACAAATTTGGTTACAAGTGGTATTACATATGTATTTCTGTTTGGACCCAAAATTACATCATCAGCCCGTGCAATCAAAGTCGTTGAATAAGCATAGCTTCCAACCGTCGGATGGAAAAATGAAGATAATTTTGTTAAAGAATAATATTATGGTTTTTATCATAATAATTATCTTTTAATATGAATTATCTTGGCATATTCTTAAGCGGGATAAATAGGATGCGAATTATATCCCTAAGCAAGCAGTATAGTTCAAATTGAGTTGGGATGTGTGTGGACGTGTGGATTGGATATGCTACAAACTGATATTCAAGAAAGGGGATCATGATGCATGCATGGATGGGTTTAAAGGTGATGAGATAAGAAGCCTAGGTAGGCTAGGCCTTTGGTCATGATGTGATAATTCCACTAAAGGTGATGAGATAGGAAGCCTAGGTAGGCTAGGCTTTTGGTCATGATGTAATAATCTTGGATAGGTTTTTTATTTTGTTTGAAAAGTCACGGATAGCCATTTGGAAGATAGGCCTTAGCTTATGTCAGTCTTTCATTCCACCAATTAGAGTCGCAATTGGACTCTACAAAATTATTATATGGCCATGCCAAACAGAAGATATGAATGCGATAAATATAAGATGCTCTGCGATGGAGAAGGGCCCCTTCAATTCAACACACAAATTGCCCTGCGCAAATCTTCTCAACAACCTTGAGATTTTATCCTTATTCCCTTTCTTCTTGCCAACACATCTTCAGTTTGGATAAACAGCAGTGTGAAGGCAACCGGCGACATCTTCAGTTTGGATGAACAGCACTGGAGCTGTAAAATCAGCCGACTGAGAAGCACCTTCAGTTTGGATAGACAACACTGCTTCGAGGCTGATTGGTTATTTATCAAAGTCTCGGTCAACAAGGATTTTTTAGTCTTTGTTGGTTGAAGTCATCTCCTTAGTCTTCTCGGCAAAATGAGGTGTTATCAGGTTACTGTATTCGGCACATTGAGAGCCGAATTTGATATTGAACTTCATAAAACTAGCAGCCTTGTTTTTAGGCTCTAGAACCCGAAAGCCAAGACGTGTTCCTTCCTTGGTCGCAGTCGCAAGATCAAGAAGTCAGCAGCGCGTCTAACGCTACATAAACATATTTTACTCCCCGGCCTAACTCGACTGACAAGTTGGCACTCTTCGCACACAACCAAATGATGTAGTTAGCTCATTAGTTACTCGGCCTACGCTCTACGTAGGCTTGGTGGTTTTTAGGGTCAACAATTTCATATATTAAGTTGGAGAGACATAAGCAGAAACGTAAAAAGTTAAAATCAATTTACCCTTCATGTTGTGATACTTCTTAATTATTAATTCCTAATTGGTTTCGAAGTGAGGTTTAGCTAATCAAATCCACTCCGGTTTCATTAACTTAAATTTATATATACTAAAACCCAAACTCGGATGGTACTGTTCTATAACAGTAAAATGGCGAAAATGCCCTCTAAAAATTCTTTCTCAATGTTTTCTACCAGCTTATCTACAGTAAAAATTCGATTGTGCCCTTTGTGTCCACGCGTCTGCCATCGCCTGTTTTCTTCGTGTGTCGAGTGGCTTTGCTCACCGTTTCCCTTTCAGGCTACCCACGTGTCGATCATCGTCGACGGCTCCACTTCCAATTCTTCTCGACATTTCCTTCCGTTTCCACTTCTCTCTCTCACTCCGCAGTCTTCTCTCCTCTCATCTATCACTTTTCCTCTGACTCTCCTTCCCTACTGAAAGAACCATGATCTTTCATGTTCCCCTCTTCTATTCATTCGGGTAATTTTCCAGTACACTTTTCCATTTGCTTCCCACACTAATCTCACCCTGAAACCAACAAATCCCAAAAACCCTCAAGCCATCCAACAAATTGAAAAAACACCATCTTTGCTTAAAATTTTGAATTTTTCTACGAAATTCTCGCCTATCCTTGAAATTTTCTTGGTGGGTTTCGTTCTCAGGTCCCGTATGTAAAAGGGTTTTGGCTTTGGTAGCAGATGAAGATCAGTGACAATGATCGGAGTTCGTCGCCGTGTGGGTGATCCCAGTGGCACTGATTTTCAATTTTGGTGATTTCTATGGTTTTGTGTTGCGTAATATTTGGGGATTTGGTTTGGGTCTGTGGGTAAACAATACTCAGGTTAAATTTGGTTCCCTTTATTTTCCCAAATTTGTTTCACAGCATGATTTTTTGATCCTTTACTTGATAGTTCTTAAGAAATGTTAGAATCTTTATTTGTTTTGAATTTATTTTTTTATATTTTATTTTCAAGCCTTGAATTTGTTTTTAATTTCTCTGTTAATAAATAAGTTTGAGGATGAAATTTATTCTTTCTTAACATTATTTGACTGCAAATTCTAGGTTCCAACCCCCAGTAACGCAACATGCTGGATTCCAATTCTTAATTAAGGCGGATGATGCAAAACCCAGAATTTCTTCGTAAGTTGACTTCTGCTTAGACTATACAGGTATATTTATTCTGGGTGCCTAAGGTTTTGAGTTTTGAAGTTTGTGTTTGACTAATTAACCATTGAGATAGCCGTTATATATGATACCACCAAGATTCTCAATTCTTAGTCTTTCATATTTACAATTTGGTTTGTGGTCTTTGGACATCTCTGCTGCTCTACCCATTACCAAGCACAGCTCGACAATCCCCAGCATTAGCAACTATCAGGGTCCTACAAAAATTACAAAGTATGTAAGACTAAGACATGAAACCTAATTAAGATTCACAACTTCTACATGCAAAGTATTTAGAAAGAAATTCCATACAAACTCAATGCTCATCAGTCAATTTCTTTCTCTCTTTCATAATTTAACTTTTGCTTCTTATTACCTTTGTTTTTTCTTTTCTATCTTGCAGATACTCTTTACTTTGCAGCAATCACTTCTGTCGCAACTGGTCGACAACAGTAACAGTCAACCCAGTAAGAAGTGACATAGATTTTTCTTTGATATGTTTGATAGATATAGCCCGAATTGATATTTCTCCCTTAGCTCCCTGCGAAATCCATGTTGATTATATGGATTAATTATGCAACTTGATTGAAGTTTGATGTAATTTCATATTGTTAAACCCCTTTAAATGGATGAGAAAATATTGTTAAACCCCTCAAACTTTATTTGAGCTCTACTTTCAATTTAATTTCATATCAGTGAGACAATATAATTTTGTTTGAAAGGTTGGAAAAAGCTAATAACTCTTGGCAAAATGTCTTTATGCAGATCACAGACAAGCAAACATTATCAAATCTATGTGTATGAGTTGCAAAGATACATGTGGAAAATAATAGGTGACCTCTTTATTCTATATATTTCTAACGTTTATTTTTTATTTTTCCAAAATCCATGCTGAGCAATTTATGTCTCTTTCTTTAACATTTTTTTTTGCTTCGGTTTTGCGCACTTAATAATTTGATTGACACCTACTTTTTAGAATTAGAATAGAATATGGTTATAATTATCTGCAATTGTGGGGTAGTTGGCAAAACTCAAGACCCTTTTATGCCTGTTTGAAGGAACAAACAGAGGTTGTAAACCCTTGCCTTGCTCATACATGTTTTACTCTTTCATTGGCATTTAATTTATTTTCCTGTTTTGGTTTAGGCTTTTAGTTTGGTTTGATTTGTTGTTAACTTTGTTAATCTGGTAAGAATTACATTTTTCTAATGGCTTGGATTTAGGATTTCATTATAATTTCTTCTTTTTCAACATAATGGTTAATCTGGATAAGGAGGTAGTTTGCATTCAGGTGAGGTGGGGCAGACTTTTTTGAGAAAGAACCTCTTGGTGGAGTCCCCTGGAGGACAAAATAGTACTATTTAGTGACCAGGAGCTGAGAGCCCAATTTCATTACAATTTCTTATTTTTCAATGTAATGGTTATTGAATTAATTGTTTTTCCTTTAAGGGTACCAACAGCAGGCTAGACTCATACCTTTCCATTTTTTTCTTCCAAATTCCTTTTCTACATTGAATCTTATTTTCAAATTTGTTTTATATTTTTGCTCAAAATTCACAAGTGCAGTGTTTTCTATTTGTTAAGGGCATAATAGTATATCCATTCAGTTTAATTTCATTTTAACTCGGTGGTGGTTTCCACAGTTTTCAGCATTTTCCACATAGGTTTTGATTTTAATTGTTTGCTAAAACCTATAGATTGTTAAAACTAATGACAAGCTATTACTGTATATTGTTCATATCAAGGATGGAGACATTTTTAGATTACCCTAAAATATAGCTAGGAAACATCTGTTCTTTTTCATTACGGCAGACATTGATTCCCTACAGTGTTGACTTTCTTTAATCCTTCCTCTGGATTCTACAGTTTCTTTTTAAAGTTTATTTGGTTGCTGGGAAAAAAACTCAGAAATGAAGGGCTTTAGAGTTTGATCATTTGTGCCTCAAATTTGGTACTGTTTCTTTCCCCTATATAATTTTGATTGGTAATATAGATTTTCATCATAAATTATTGTATTCTTTTGCAAAGTTGTTCATGTTTTACACCTCTTTTAACTTTAACACCATTTCACCTGAGAACTCAACTTCAATTAGAGAAAGAGGAAGAGGAGCATAGAAGTATCTCCACTACTCCTCTGTTTCATTGGTAATATCTCCAAACCCAATTCTTAGTTTTTAGGTTATTTTCACATCAATTAATTTTGCCTGTAATGTTAAGGCATGCTATTCTAAGGAATTTTTCGCACACAATTTTTTTTTTTTTCGGTCAAATAAATAGATATGGGTCTTCAACAAGTTATTTTTAAGTATTATAGTTTATTATTTCACAACTATAATTTTTCAATATTAATGGTAAAGCTTAATTTCGGATTGCATGTCTGAAAGTTTAGCCTTTTGTTTACAATTTGAATTGCATGTCTCAAAATTTATAGTATTTTCTTTAATTGCCAACTTAAAGCTCAGAGAAAGAGGTAGCAGCCATTGAAGTAATTCGAGTTCAAATATGAGTTCATATCTGAGTTCAAATCCTAATTTTGAGCCCTTTGTTTCATCGGTAATCAGGTAAAGCTCAAATATTTTGAACATGTTGAATTTTGGATTAGTCTCTACATCTACACGCGTACAAAGAACAAATATTCACTGGTCCTTTACAATGACGAGTCAATGGTTATGAATTAGTGTAATTCATGGATATAATGGATATATGGACGACAACAACAACAACAACAAAGGATATATTGACAAGGGGATATATTGAAATATGCAGGAAATTGTTTCTCTATAACACATTGTGAGTCGAGGAATCTCTTTCTTTTGAGCTGGCCATGTCGGAGTGTATTTTTACTAACTTGGTACGCTATATCACATTCAGAGAACTCTTTTACATGTCCTTTTGTATTGTGTTTGGTAAATATATAATATTTGTTGGAGTATTTTGTATATAGTTGAGTCACATGAAATTCAAGATTCCAGTTGGTATATCATTTGACGCTTACCATCATCTAATCTTTGGCATATATAATCCGTGTGGTTGCTTAACAAAATCTGTTCGAATAATCTCCATTAAATGACTTCTGTGTTTGTGACCTTTTACTCAAACTTTATATATTTTCTCCTCTCTAATTTGTGTTTTTTGCTTTGTCAGAAGATTATTTTTGTATAAAATATAAATGTTAGAAACATTCTACCCATTGTTTAGTTTCTTTGACTAATTTTGTAGTGTTAGTTCTGCACCATTTCAGTTTGGCTTTGATTGGATAAATAATAGCATTGTTTATGCTAATTTGCCAATTTCCTCATATTTTGAAGTTATCTCGAAGTCGGATTCTGGGCCCTTTATTCAGCGTTTTGAAGACGTTACAATTTCTAAACCCCCGCAACATCGCGCGGGCAACCTTTCTAGTTATCATATATACTAAAACCCGTAGAGGTTGAGTACTGTGGATGACCAGTGTCCGGACGGAACTGCCCTCGCTTCTCTGTTTTCTTTCCGTTTGTGTCCCTGTTTTCCACGAGGCGCTCATCTTATTCTCTCGACTTCGAGAGTCATCTTGAGTTAGGGTTTTGTTCCTTCGTTGCTTTTCTTGATTTCGGCTTTTGCTCTTTTCGTTTTGGCTGTTCTTTCTTCCAATCCTCTGTTTCCTGTGATAACCGTGCTTTCTTTCGTGGAAAGGGTTGCTGATTTTCGTGGTTTAAGGGATTTTGTGGTTACCGGGCCGTTGTGCGTCTATTTAGATTTGGGATTTTTTGCGTTCCGAGGGTTTCGACATCTCTAATTGGGGTAAAGAATTCCTGCTGTTTCCCCCTTTTTCCGTTTGGGATTTCTGGGTTGTGGCTGGGTTTTTGGTCGATTTCCATCCCTTTGGGCGCGGCCTATCTTCAGATCTCTGCAGAATCAATCATATATAGCTAAGGTGTGTTTTATAATGATTGTTTAGGATTTTTTCTAATTTGGATGAAACCCTAACGATTTTTTCTAAATTTCCCAGAAACTCCAGACTTAGAGAGAGCAGTTGCAGTAGCTGTGACTACTATTTGTTTCTCTCTTGAAAAAGGTATGAACTCTGATTACTCTGTCCCGGTCAAATCTTACAAAGTTTTCGGCTTTTTCCGATTTTAACTTCTGGGTTACTGTTCTTTCATAATTTCGTCATCTGGGCAATCTCCAATTTTCGTGATCTGGGAAATCTCCAATTTTCGTATTTTTATGTGGTCGTTTGGTTTCCGTTTTCGGTCTGAAATATTCAAATTTTTATTTGAGTTTGCTGCGATTTATTCAATTGAACTAGGGTGGGTTTTTTAGAGATGGGAAAGAAGATATGAACAGAGAAAAAAAGGAGTTGAAAGGGAAAGAGAGGTGAGACAGAGATGGGGAAGTTGGAAAGAAGAAAAATGTTTTCGAAATAGGCGGAGAGGGTGAGGAAAATGTGGGTTCCTCCTAGCCTAACCTTTTATTTTGTTGGGAAATTGATTGAGATGATTCATTTTTTACGATTCGGTTTCACCCTCTTTTTTTTTTTTTTCAATTATTATTATTATTATTATTATTTTATGAAATCCTGTTCAGTGAATTTATTTTCTAGGCGATTCAATTACCCAAATTGCCCAAATATAGATATACTGTTTGAGAAGGCAATTAAAAATTTACCCATTTCTAGAATATGACGAAAAATAGATTGTATATGGTTTGTTTTATAAGAAAGTATATTACCATCATCATCCTACTCTTTGGAAAATTTAATTGCAAGCTAAGTGTGAGATTAGGTATTCGGAATAGCAATGTTGTATAAAGAAGTCACTTATCCATAGAATTTTTGTAAGGTAAAAGATGCTTATTGGGGTCAAGAGATTTTAATAGTTCTCTTTACAGATTATTTGTGTTAGATATACTGTATTGTTATAGTTTAAGAAGAACTAAAATGTGTTAGATCATTTGGTTCTTGATAGTTTAATTTAAGTTTTCATTTCTTTTCCCAATTATGCAATGCTTTCAACCAAAAGAAGAAAGATCATTATAATACTATTTCTGTTTTGTGTATCTCATTTGTGACTGCATTTTCCATTGTAGATCATTATCAAAGCAATTTATATAAGCTACAAAGTGCTTTTGCTGAAATTGAAAAAAAAAAGGTTAGCCAACTTACTAAGTAGTGTTAAGTTCACAATTTATAAATTTTTATTAATCGTATTGATAATTATTGCTTTAAATAAAAAAAAAAGGATTATTACAATGCTATTGTTTTGTATAACTTATTTATACTATGTTATCTATTGCAGATTATTGGCACAACAATTTATATAAGCTACAGTGCTTTTGCTCAAATTGGAAAGAAAAAAAAAGTGTAAGTGATTGACAAGTAGTGTAAACTTTAGAATTTACAAATTTTTGTTAATCATGTTGATAACTGTTTGTACATATATATAAATATGTTCTGGTATTTGTATCACCTTTTAAAAATTTATGTATATCAAATATCATCATGTGTTAAAGTTGTATTTGTATTTATGTCTTTTATACTGTGATTAAGGCGGTTCTTTCTTTTTTACAATGAGATGTGATTTTTTTCCTGTGATTTTGCGGGTTTTAGAGCCTTGAATTATGCATCCTAAACTGATACTACATATTGAATTGTTTACATTATACTAAATATTTTGTTTTTTAATATCAGGTTTGGGTGCCCCTCTCAATGTAGCAACACGAAAAATTATCTTCAGTAGCTGTTTATTGATCCCAAATTCTTTAGTCTAATAAATTGCAATTATCTTCTTTTATGTATTTATAAACATGCATGATCAAGGCTACTAAAGTTGCAAGAATTTCTGGGGCACCACTTAGTATGGGGGTGGAGTCAATCGACTTGAATTGACTAGAGGTTTGACAAAGGTAGATAAATTTTTTTTTTTTCCGTTTTGTTATTGTGTTATTCGGTTGCTCTTAATCTTGACAATGAATTTGGTTTTGTAATAATTTGTGAATTCTTGAAATTTTTCAAATTGATTAGATCACGCCTTTTACTTTTGTTTCAATACGCCAAAAAACGAAAAATTTCGGAATTAACAAGTGTAGAATTTGGCTGTGTAAATCCATAATATTTTATACTTTCACCAGGTTAACACTTTGGTAATGAATGCAGTGCATTCTTTAATAAGATTTGTTATCATCCCTTCATCGTTAATATCCTTTTGGTATCTTGCAGATATAAGCAAAGTGAAAAGTTTCGACTGTGGATTCCATGAGCATTTTGAAAGTAGTATGTTTTCCATATGTGCTTTTTCTCTGATTGTGTTCTAACTGATCATTGCAGTTGAAAGATTTGACGGTTAAGTTACTAACAAAGCAAAGACTAAGCCATGGTGAGACACAAGCTTTCGGCACACCTTGCAGACTGGTGGTAAGATTTGAAAATTAATATGGTATTCCTATATTTTTGTTTCTTTTTCATTTCAGTTATTATTCTAGCTGATTTCAGTAGAGTTTGATTACTGGTTGGAGCTATAAGCTCTTTGTCCTGTTGTACCAATTAAAATTCGGGGCTTTTTAGACATGTTCCAAGTCATGGTTTAACCAAAGATTAGAGATAGTCTCGAGATATTCTTAATTGAAGTGATGTACTTTTGAGTTTTAAGTAGATGTTCCAAGTCATTGTCTAATTTAAGCATGCATGCTTAGCGTCATCCAATATAACTTATTCAAGGATTAAAATGTTCTGATTTGGTATAGGTAGTCTTGGTTTAGCAAATTGGCAGCAAGATTGCACTCCTCACTACGTTGTAAGTTCGACTGACTCATTTTATAAGAATTGTTTCAATTTATGTTTACGGTTTCCATTTAGTGTAATCCCGCTGCTCAGTTTCTTTTCAGAATTGATTTCTATTCCAATTTCGCAATGTTTATATTTTTCACCATGTTGGAAGTTTTAGGGTCTATGATTTTCATTTTTAGTGATGAATGTCCATTTATAGCTATTATTTTTTTAATTTAGATCATTCAAGTATGAAGCATTGGTGATGGAAATAAATTTGTTGCAATGAATTACAACTCATAAACAAACGTTTCCTGATGTGGTAAAATGGTTTTACCAAGTCTTTTTCCTTATAGGTAATAAATCATCTATTATATATAATAAGGACTGAATTTGTTTCCTTCATAAACAATTTCTGAAATTCTTTTTCTGTTTCTCTAATAATTTCAGTCAACGATGCTAAGCAAAATGAAAACAAGCCCATCAGATTAAGGAAGTCCAATCCTACTTATTGTTCCTTATTGTAGATAGTGTTGTAAGTACATTTTCCACATGTATGTAAATAGTATGGCATATCATATATACATTTAAAACTTTCTACATGTTTTGTACAGTTTGAAAACCCGCAGCACCGCGCGGGCACTCTTGCTAGTATATACTAAAACTCAAATTCCCAACACTGTTTATTAATAGTGATTTGACGAATTTACCCTTCCAGCTGTTACCATCTTTAGCCTTTTTCCCTAGGTTGCACAGTAAATTTACTAATTTTCCCTTGATGTACGTGTTGGTCATCGTGGCTTTTTTGTTTGTTTCCAGAAAAAAGCTTTTTCATTTGTCCCCTGACGCCTGAAATTGAAACAATGACCTGCATTCATCCAAATCAACCCTACAATCCCGAAACCAAAATCCATCCAAATCGTTCCAATCTTCAACCTTAAATGGAAATCATAGAGTATCGTGAATGGCTCACCTTCCCTATCTCAAAAAATGAAAACATCTCAGAAACTTAGCCTTCCCTCTCACAGCTAAATCCCGTTCGGATTCGAGGAAAATTTTGAAACCCAAAAAAAGCTTGGGTTTCCTGGTGAGTTCTCCCATTTTAGGAAAAATTGATGGATTTGGTTTCGTGAATTTTCTTTGTGGTCTCTGCATCTATATAAACCCACGGTCTTTAATTTTTATACCTCAAGTCTCCAACACAAATTCAATTCCTTTTAAGCAATTTTCATGATTTTGTTGAATTCTTCGTCTAATTAGTAATTGGGGTTTTTATTTTGTGCATTTTTAAGTGAATTTGTTTATGGGTTTTGATGTTTGTGAAACCAAGGATTGGGTACTTTTGAGCAAAGCTTTCAAGGATGCAGGTTAGCTAAGAGCATCCGATCATTCCTCAAGGATGCATATGAGAAGGTGGTAGCAGAAGCAGAGGTGAGCAATACTTACCCATGTGTTAATATTTGAATATACATTTTAATTTAAGTTTACATATAAACCTTAAAAAATTACCAAATGCAATGGACGGTTGGGGGGCCAAGAATTCACGGTTTAGTTTCCATCTAAGATTTTTGGGTTGTGGCTGGATTTTTGGCTGATTTCCAGCCCGTTTTGGTCGTGGCCTGTCATCAAATCGCTGAATAGATGTTATTCAGCTAAGGTGTATTTTATGATGGTTGTCTTTCAATTTTTATTTTGGATTTTTCCTAATTTGGATAAAACTCTTAACGATTTCATTTTGCTATCAGTATATACATGCTTATTCAGAATCAAATGACACAACTTTACGTTTACAATTATATATTGTTTCTAATAGCTTATATAATTTTTTCTTCGTTTTCCTGTAACATGATCTAATGATATTCTATATAATTGGACAAACTGTTATCGACCAGTTAATGCCAATTTAAACACTTCTAATAAGTTATTACTACATTTATTATCTCGAATTTCAACATCAAATGTATATTTTTTTTTTCACTTCAAACATTTCTTTAATTATCAATAATCGTTTTGATGTATTATATACTCACACTCATAAAAGCAGTTATCATCTTATGCATAATTCTCCACCACAAATTTATATCAATATTAGAACAATTCTAACCTCAATTTATAGTTACTGCAGTATATTCTATGTGCACATCATTTTCTTCTTCAATTTTTGCTGTTTTTTGTTCTCCGAGTTTTACATGTTACCGGTGTTCACAACTAAAATCAATTACACAGACTTGACTACAGGTAAGCCGCAAATTACATCACTTTCTGCCAACACTCTGCTTCTTTTCTTATTATATTTTCTGTCTTTAAATAGCATGAACATACTAAAAATCTGTTAATTACAAACTATCCATTACAAGTTTGCATTGACTGTTTTCTTCTTTTATGTCCAGTAGTTTTAAGACCCGCAGCAACGCGCGGGCACTATTGCTAGTTAGATATACTAAAACCCAGTTGGGTTCCGGTATTGTTCATTAATAGTGTTAGGACGGAAATGCCCTTCAATTGCTCTTGGAGTTCTGTTTTTGTTCTCCTTTGCATAGGGAAAGGACGACTTTGCCCTTGCTTGGCACGCTTCCTTCATCGTTGGCCTTTCCTATTTGAGTTTTCTGCTTTCAGGAACAATTTGTATGGGTTGTACATTTTTAAGAATTGTAGCTAATTTGAAATTTAATATATAGTTGATAGAAGTTTTATTTTTAATATGAAGTTTGCTTAAAATTGTTTGTTTTTTCATTGACATATGGTGGGAATTATTTTTATATAATTTTTTTAATTATTATTAATTAAAAACTGACACAAATTTTTTTATTATTATTAATATATTTGCTATCTCTTATGGACGACATGTATCGAGATGTTATGTAATGTCGATTAAAATCGAGAGTAGTTTGAGTATTTTATTTACTTAACTGGTACGTGATGTTGGTTAGGATCGACAATAGGTTTGATATTTTAATTCTTTAATTGTTGCTTGAGGTCGGTTAGGACCGCCATCATGTCAGAATTCAACGTCGCTTCTAACCAACGTAAGTTTAGATATCACTTTTAACCGACGGTGTTGTTCTTTTTTATTTTATATTACTTTGCTTCTTGGTGGCGGATTAAGAGGACTAACGGACGTCAATACCCTTTTCGTAACGCTAGCAACGGTGTCGGTTTTCTAATCCGACATTGCATCATTTAATGTTAGATTTTTACCAAAAATCCGACAATAATTGGGGTTTCTTGTCGGTTTTTCCACAGCCAGTGATAGCCTCTTTTGTAGTAGTGTGTGAATCAAGGTTGTTTCCAAGCTCAACCGAGAAGAATGGAAGGTTGTGGGTGAAATAAGGTGAAATCCGAGAAAACCCTATTCTATTTCGGTTTTAAAGGGTACTATAATCTGCCCATTTTGTTTATGTTTTGTGGTTTAAGAATTTTGCTAATTCAATGTGGCCATACTTAAATTGCATTGCATGACTCTAGCTAACATTCTATAGATCTACTGATATTATGAATACAACTCTAGCAAATATGGAATAAATATGTTCATATATTTTTGTAGTAGCATTGGCATGGCATTAACATAAACCAATTGGATTGCAGACATTTAACTTGCAGACATATAACATAAACCAATTTGATCACTTGCTCACTTTCATTTTTTTCCTTGTTGATGGGAGGAAGAGGTTTTATGCGTATACCCATCAAGATAAGAATACAAGCCCAATCATTAATTCAATGAAATATTCTTCTCAACCAAAATTTTTATGTTAAGTTGTGTTTGTGTGAAACTCGTTATTTTAATGAGTTGTGTCATATCAAACCAGTTAAACTCCGCAAGCCTAATGAGTTGAAAATTTTAAGCCCAAATCCAACCTGTTGTACCCATTGAGCTCTCTGTAGGAGAGAGAGCCTTTCCAATCTTAGATCAAATGTCTTAACATTTTTTAAAACTAAACTTTTTATTATTTTTTGGGTTCCCGTGGCTTACAATTCAACATAAATGAGTCTCATGCATGATTAAGTTGTTTTTATTTTTGAGGGAGAGAGAGAGAGGGAGGAGACAGAGAACGTGGAGATGACATGTGGGGTGAGGGAAGTGAAAAAACAGTAAAAGAAAATTTTTGTTGTGGAAACAAAAACATGAACACAAAATGAAAAAAAAAAAATGATAGAAGAAGACAGAGATACCATATTTTTCTACAGGGGAATTGAAGTTATTGAGGGATAAGTTCAACTCCTATAATTAAGGAATTCGTTCAACTAGTAATCCTATAGTTAATGGATTTTGTGCATTTACATATTTATAATCTTAGTTGTATATTAATATTGGTACGAAAATAAAAGTATGATGATGTGTAATTCTCGATATTGGACCAATTTCACGTATGTAGACTAATACTAATAGTGATTTACAAAATTGGACTTATATCAAGCTTTATCTTTTAAAAAGAAAAAAAAATACAATGAGAAAATTAAAAGCAATTATGTACTAACCATAATAGATCAATTTTTCCCATAAACTGAGCAGCCTTCTGCTTTTGAATGGAAAACGGTTACTAGCAAATGTTGTTAAGGGGATATTCCTGTCGTGGTCTATAGCAAATGGTCAATTTTAGGTAACATTGAATCAAAATCCCACTCAGTATCTATATATAATACAAGCATGAAAAGAAAACATTGTAAATATGTATATAGACAAAAATTGTTTAACAAAAAAAAAAAATCAAACGGGGAAAAGTACCAAATCTTTAAAGACAAAAACCGTCAGAAATAAGTTGAGTGGTATCCATAACTTTTATCATTTCAGGTGGAGTGAGGGAATAGAAATAAAGAGCCATTCTTTCCCCCTTTGCGTTCTCTTGGGCAGACAGAACTAGAGGCTTCCTATTCCACCACGGCATAGAAGTAGGTATAATAGTAAGTAAATTGTGGTTCTTTTTAACCATGCATTCAGCTACTTCAACCATTTTTGGAAACAAAGTTATCAAATAATAAAGAGCTGTGCAACCAAGAGAGTCTTGTATTTCCAAGTCTTCATTTGCCATTAACTCCACCAACTGTTGTATAATGCGCAAGCTGCACCTCTTCCTGATTGCGTAGTGAAGAGCTGTACCATCCCATTGAACTCTTGCACTTCCTGGTTGGGGATGTTGGCGAAGAAAGTTGATCGCATTATCCCAATCATTAGACTTGACATTTTTCACGAAAGTTTCTTGGATATGGTTGGCATTGCTCTCAAGAGTCACCAGTCTCAACGCTCTCATCTCTCTCATCGTGTCCTGTATGCCATGTTGTTAGTTGCTAAATTTCCCATACTTGCATCAAAATAATTAATTAATACAATTCACGGAAAATATAAATAAATAAAAAAATAATAATAATATAAGAGGGAGATTCAACTCCTAATTAATATCACCGATAATAAACCTAAATGTTTATCATTAATTACTATTAAATAGATTATGTACAAAAAATATTAATTTGTAAGGATACCTCTAGTGACATTGAGACATTCTTTCAATGCCGATTCTGGCGTGTTTAGATACGCTTCACCAATTGGCTTTTTTGTTGAAAATAAAAATTTTGATTTATCATTCAATTCTTAATTTTCTTTGTCCTTTCCCTTCCTATATGCAAATGCCTATGCTTACGTGCGAAATAATTACAAAATATTCCTCAACAACTTTTCATCTATGTACGTACCACTTTCATCTGATGCTCCTCCAGCTCGCTTCAAATTAAGTGAGAAAGTCCTCCATGTTGCTTCAGCCGAGTTTCTGTACTCGATTAATGGATAAGTACCATCTCCGCAAGAATTCTGGATTGCATATAAGCCCTTGGCATCCTTCTTCTTCCAAGCCTTATGTTCTTCTGCTTCAGGAGGTTCCTTAACGGTGCCTTCGACGACGTCCCAAAGATTTTCGGCCAAAAAGTAGGTCTTCATCCGAAAACTCTAATTCTTATAGTTAAGAATTTTAAGAACAACTTTAGTTGTCATATTCAACCTGCCCATTTATTCAACGAGATTTTATGTTAATCGAGCATATATGAAAGAAAAAAAATAAAACAAAGTCAGTTTGTCTAACACCACTAAAGGAGGTCTAGTGCCATAGTGGAAATCAAAGCACCCAAGTGGCCCTCCTCATCCAAATTTGAGGCTGACTTTTCTCCTCAAAACCCCACCTAACTATTGATAACAAAATGACCCTACTGATCTATATAAATGCTAAGAATAAGAGAACAAATCATAGTATGTGTGTTTATATATCGAACAGAAGGCAATCAACAAGATCCAGGAACGAAAACAAACCAAAGTCCCAATTTGACAAGGAAGAACCTGCAATCCAAAATATGAACAATGTTTAAAATATAAGTCTCCAAAATGGTTACAAGATTTGGAAGATGAAAAGAGAGAATGAAATCAAATGAGAGAAGTGGAGAGAAATTTATAGAAACTCTAAAGAATCTCATTCTGATGTGAGATGAGAAATTTAACAACACTTAAGACAAGTAAGAACATCATTCTCACAAAAAAAAAAGACCAAAGTAAAGTATAAAATCGGGTAAGGCTTCAATGCTATGTATCATTCAATGTTACGGGTGTTTCAGCAGTTAGCTTTGATTTCCACAACTATTTAGATCTTTTATTTTAATCTCAGCATTTCACTTTCTTTATCTTTCCTTTTTTTGGTCTACTTGCACTCTTATCTTTTCTCTTTTTACAAATTCTTTTTTTTACAAGAAACGATAAGTTGATATTTCATTTAGAGTAATGCTAGGGAGAACAAACTTCTAAACCAAATTTTGTAAACCAAATGATGTGGATGTTGATAATTGGATTATTACTTAAGTGTTGATTAACGTGCTTATTTCATATTCGTGACACATCATTTGGTTTAAAAATTTAGTATTCCTATCATTATCCTTTTATTTAACATTGCAAACTAATACAAAGGTGCTGATTGGGGACAATGCTCCATTGACAAGAAAAATGATCTAGTGTGAATTTTCTCAGATAAGGGAACCCTAGTAAACCCCTAAACGGTTACCACATGTACCAAAATGACACACGCCACTATACTGATCTGTTGCAAAACGATTGACATAACAAATTTCTATTATTGACCACAAGTAATTGTCGAACAGCGAAGCGCCACCCATACCACAAAACGATAGACGCAACATATTTGTATCAGTGACTACAAGTCATTGCCAAATAATGAGGCCACATAAAGTCATCGAAAAGGAGTGATACCACGTAAATTTATCGTTGGTTGACGAGATCATATAACTCATCGCTCAAAGCTAAAACTACATCCGGCCAATGTTGAAGAGAAATCCAACAGGCGAGACAACGAAACTCAACTACGTCATGAAGGAAATCACTTGTCGGCTCATTCCAATGTAGGAGTAGGACACTCCAGCCAAAGCTACTTGCAATGTCAAGCTCAAGTGGATCTGCAACGTCCACGAGCTAAGTTTGAAAACTCCAAAAACATATAAAAATACAAAAATTGCTCACCATCCCCGAATTTAATAAAATAAAAAAATAACTAGAAAATTATATTCCATGTGAAATTGATGGTAGATGTGTGAAAGATATGATATACATCTACATACAGCCTTCTTGAACACATTTGATAAGTGGAGTGTTCTTTGCTCCTCCCATCATGCATACAGCTGGTTTGATTTTCTTATTTTCAGTAAGAGCATCTCTAATAATGTAGGCAATTGAATAGACCAACTCATTTTGATGAGTCATGTAGGTCAAAATTAACTTCAATGGTATAGACAATTGCACTGGCGGAGCCAAGTACAAGGCTCCCCTAGATTACAGCATAGGGAGTGTTTTGAATCTTTAAGCTTCAAAATATTAATCTTTTAGGGTATTTTATGATTTTAATTGTCATATTTCACTTAGCAAATGAAAATTTTGAATCTTAAGGCTACTTTTAAGGAAAATAAGAGTTAATAAATGTTAAATAAACTCATCACTTAAATCAATATTATAATTTAATAGTAATAAATTAAAACTTCCATCCACAATGGGCTAGCAATAATGTGGTTTAAATTCATCTTCGGCGAAAATCGAACTTAACACATATCACGTACAAGTAAAGAGGAATACCACTAGACCGTATCACTAAGTGGTAGTATAAATTTCTTACTTCAAATTATTACTTTCAAGTTATATAACTTCATATATGCAACAAATGAATTTGATTTTACAGTAATAATTTTAACTTAGACCACCCACCGAACAATTCATGGCTACGCTATTGGGCAATTGATGCCTACTCCTCAAAAGTAGGCAATATTTTCTATTTTCACCCACAATATTTAGCTTTTCGCACATCACTCTATATTTATGGTGGTCGAATTGAATAAGTCAAATGAAAATAACAATAAGGATTAAACAAACATGTGAGAGGCTAAGACAAGTGTTTATAATTTCTTTATTTTTTACTACACTACAAGTAGGGAAATCGGGCCCACAACACTTATTATAAGCCCAAACCTTTTTGGTCACCGTGTGTTTAAAATCTATTTTAATTACTATGTTTTTTATTTAGTCAAAATGGTCATTGTATTCGGAAAAGGATGGGATTCTAGGAATTTCGCGATTGTGACCATTCATTATACATCGTGCGGTCAATTTTCGTTAAGTACTATTTATATTTAATTTTAAATTTTAAATTTTGAAATGATTTCTGTGACATCCCACATTGCCCAAGGGAAGTGGTCCCGCCCGGGCCGGGATATGACAATTTGGTATCAGAGCCTAACCCTGGCCGTGGTGTGCCGACGAGGACGTCGGGCCCCTAAGGGGGGTGGATTGTGACATCCCACATCGCCCAAGGGAGTGATCCTTAAATGTATATTCCTATCCCTACCTAGCACGAGGCCTTTTGGGAGCTCATTGGCTTCGAGTTTCGTAGGAACTCCGAAGTTAAGCGAGAAGGGGGCTAGAGCAATCCCATGATGGGTGACCCACTGGAAAGTTGCTCGTGAGTTCCCAAAAACAAAACCGTGAGGGAATGGTAAGCCCAAAGAGGACAATATCGTGCTACAGTAGTGGAGTCGGGCCTGGGAAGTGATCCGCCCCGGACCGGGATATGACAATTTCTGACCACACGATGTACGATGAACGATCACGATCACGGAATCTCTAGGATCCCCAGAAAAAAGATCCGGCAATGATCCTTTTCTATTGTGTTTTCCAACCTTTACAATCTGAGTCGCTTTCTATTAAAAATCAATTAAAAAATACTAACAATTTAAAAATCTATTTCAATTAATATATTTACTTACATATTAAAAATGAATTAAAAAATACTAATAATTTTTTACAAAGTGTGTAAGATTAGGCTAGTAAAAATTGAATGAAAGGGAACACACAAAGCCACCAGTTTCCTTCCTAGAAAGCAAAAGTAGAGTTTGCAATTTAAATATATAGCGTATGTGTCCATGTTCCGAGCATACTAATTTTTTTTTTTTTAATTTAGATCATAAAACGCATTCACAACAAATAAAATAACCAGGATAATTGAAAAGTGAAAAAGTCAAAAGTAGCAAAACTAAAGCAAAGTGCGCAGAGTTAGTTATATTTGAAGGAACTCAGTAACCCGTTATATCGAACAACTCCAACAAAAGCAAATTCTTTTTTAAGGCAGCTCATTGGCTCCACCAAATCCCAAACAAAACCTGGACACCAAGGAAAGAAGCCATATGAATGAATTCACAGGTCCCACAACTCAGGGAACAAAAAAAAAAAAAAAAAAAAATAGAGGACAAAACATCGACCAGAAGACTGTAAAAGCACATACATCCCTTCGAACGGAAGAATCGCACCACGTTGGCATCTCTTGATTCTAAAGCACATATTGATAAGATTTTTACTATCTACAAAAGTAGAGATAAAAACATATGAAATACTTACAAGAATACAAAGATGTCGTAGTATAAATGCTCATGCAAGGTTGTTTCCCTCAAAGACTGTTTGAATAATTTATGTAGAAACAATTCCTAATTAAATACTTAGAATTAAAAATTGAGAAAAGGGATTTTAGACTTGAGTAATATTAAAAATGAATTTTAATTAAAAACAAATATGACAAACGAAAAGAGTTTTAAATATCAATTTATAAAAGCACAAGGTTTCTACCATCACCTAGCAATCCTATGTATTTTTATCAATTACTTATGATCTACACATGCCACTTTGAAGGTTAGGTTTTCCTAATTTATATTCTACTTGGAACCTCCAACATAGAACATATATTTAACATGCAATCTGTCCGGACATTCGGATCAAATCTGAACATGAAAGACTCATTATACTTTATGAAAACCCTTTGAAAAACTATACAACCCTTAAGACGTGGTGTTCATCTTAAGTGAAATTACAATTATTAATTACAAGAAGCCAACATCAATTTCAGGGAACCTTCCGACCAAAACTGCATCAAATTACTTTTCTAAAGATCCTAATGGTGATTAGGCATTAAGACAATTAGATAGTTTTAATCACGGTGATCAATAATTCAAAGTATGCATGCAATCAATCATAAACAATTAAATAAAAATTACATATTCATGCTAAGGCTCAAAGTTTCGCCCTAGCAAAATGAATTAGTTACGTATATTCATAATTGAAATCATAGAAAATATTATTAAGACTAAAAGGAATGAAAACACCTTAAAGTAGAAAATCTTCAAGAACCCTTGCAAAGTTCTTTGTCTCCAAAGTTTCAAAAAAGCCAGCGTCCAAAAGACTAAGTACAGCAAAACAATATATTTGCTAAGCTCTCGCACAGACCGTAAGACATAGGTCTCTTATTCCAACTAGGAAACTAAATAATAATAAAATAACTTAGAAAATAAAGTCCTAATTAAACTAGGAGAAACTGCGCAGAAATTATCCAGCCACGTTTTAGCCTCAAATCTCCTCAAAATCCGGCCCATAATAGCTTGTTTTGAAGACCAGGACGTTCTGAACACATCTCCAGAAGGTCACGAACCCATCCGATATCATCTTAGGCTCCAAAAACGCAAGTCAAGCCCAAAACGTCACTATTCCAGCACCGCGCATCACTCATTTATTTTCTTGCTAGAAAATAACCGATTGGTAGAAAAATCTGATATTTTGATACGATTAGGCTAAGTGACTCACGATCGTCCCCCAACTGGAATTACTCCAAAATTCGTCAATTTGGCCATGTTTTGCTCCAGAAGAAATCGAAAGGCCTATACAAAATATTAATTAAAATATACTAAAAATAAGGTAAAATATATAATGTGAAATTGACTCATCACATGCCTTCAAACTGAAGAATCGCACCACGTTGAGTTATGATGATGCTATGAATTCTGCGATTAATTGAAGAGTAATTAATCGACGATGACTCAACTTATAAGTTAAACCTTGTTCTACTTCTCATTCTGCCAACTGCCATGCCTTCTATACCTTTGGCGTTGAAACCCTACTTCCGTGGCCAAATACTTCGTCGTAAAAGGTGTTTTTCCTTGCAGTGGAATTGCTTCTCTGCCCATCTTCCCTGCAATACCGCGGCACATTACTAGACTTCTGTAACTTTCCCATGTCAGAAAGATTTCCCTGGCCCACATCTCCTTGGATCAAATTAATTACCATATTTCGGCAAACAAATCAAGCTTGTGGTATAACTGAACATATCGAGTGGTATAACATTGCAATTCCCATTCGAAGTTCCAACTGGAACAATTCTAATGTTTCCCTTCCACGGTTTAGAAAGAAAAAGAAAACATTACTTTCGAATTTGGAGTAGTACCCTTTGAAGTATACGATGAAATTGAGATTCCATCATAAAATCAATTGGCAATATAGGGAGTAGCACAAGATCATATAAGCACATAGCAAACCTTGTCCCTCAACAATGTGGGACACACCCCCGCATGTGTGGCAGATTTTTAAGCCTACACATGGACAACAACTAGGTGACGTGGAGAGCGTGTGGCTGTTTGGCTTCACACGAGGACAACCTGCTCTGATACTATGATGAAATTGAGGTTCCACCATAAAACCAATTCGCAATATGGGGAGTAGCCCAAGATCATATAAGCACATAACAAACCTTGTTCCTCACTAATATGAGACAACTCTCAACAGTATATGCCATGCTCCCAAGCACCTACGACAGATCGCGCAGAGTACCCACGATAAAAAGAGGAGTACGAAAATTTTTATCACACTAGGACTCACCTTGATGTGTATGCTGTAATCTTTTCCCCACGAGTTTCTTCGTATCATATATAATAACTCTTCAACAGCCATATATCAATTTGGTTATCTTTTGTTACTGAAGAAACATGTTGGATGGTTAATGATCCTTTCCGAAAGTATGAAGTTTTTTTATGTTGTATATATGTTAACAATTTGTGATAAAATTATATATGCTAATAAATAACAAATGCAAATAGGAAATTAACAGAGTATGAACAACGAAATAATGTTGAATAGAAATATTGAAGATCAAGGCTTGCGTACCGTAATGTCCTTGAAACAGCATTTTCGTCTCTACTTAGTGCTTGAAATTCTACGGAAGTCTGCTTCACCAGAATTCAACAATCAAGTCAAAATTCTAGCACCAGAAAAATTGACTTCTGGCGAATTTCTATGTGGTTCTCTCAGTAAGGATGTTTTGAATTATAGAAGAAGAATTGTATTTCTATGTTCTAAATGTCATGCAGATGGATGTATATATAATATGATTATGCCTATTCGCAACAGGTATGAGGAAGGGATGCATCTGTTGAGAGACATCTTCTCAGAGGGGTGTATCCTTTTTGCATTTTTTTCACTCTTCAGACTTCATCTAAAAAGATGAGTCTGTTGGTAAAAATTAATTAATTAACTAAATTCGAAAAAAAATAATTAGTTAAATCCGAAAATAATGAATTAATTTAATTATTAGAGGCCAAGACCTATCTTTTGATAATTAATTATATGTATTAATTACCAATTAATTAGTACACCCCAAAGTCCAACCCCAAGGGTGAGCCCAATTTTAGTCTCCAAGGCCTATCACTCCAATCACTTTTTATAAGGGACAAAGCCTTATAAAGTGAGAAAACCTTTTGGGAATGACCAATGTAGGACAAAGAAATTTCTACTCAAAATTTCCAACATTTCATGCATTTCCAAGATCAGAAGAGAAAGCAATCATGATCAGCCAATGCATTTTCCGTATTCAGAAACATAACTCTTAAGCAATAAGAATTAAGCAAGTCTGTCTATGGTCCTCAGCGTCTCCCTAGTCCTACGTGAAGGAGATAGGAATTAAGCAAGTCTATCTATTGTGGATACTAAATGAAGGAAACAAGATCGAACAAATTCACACGGAGAACCCACGAACAAGGAGAAGTATGATATAAGTGGAGGGAGAAATATATTTTTCAATGTCCATTACTTATGTTATGAAATGCATTGGGCACGCTGAAAAAATCTCTTCCTTTTGAGAATGACACGTCCCTCCTCAGCGGAGGTGCATGGCTTTTGAAATTCCCACAAGGTAATTCTCATAAGGTGAATGCATGTGATATTTACACGCATTGGTTAATGTATTATGTATGGTTGAATGCTTAGTTAGGTGGTGCATGCAGTCTGCAGACACTGAAATTGTAAGTTGGTAGAGAATTCTACCAAGGAATTTTAAATGTCTTCCTAGGTCCAATTATGGATGGTGGTTAATACATGTATTGTGGTAATTGTGGGGAGAGGCTTTTCAGCGTATTTAAAATATGAGCTAATACACTACGTTTTATAATGCATTCATCGTTGTCAATGTTGATAACATTTGTAGAAAGATTTCTCTTGTTCCAATACTTTTTAAGCTACTAACATGTAAATCGTCTTCTCAAAGTTAAACATTTTTTGATGTACATGTATTTTCAAAAATATGATGTCTTTGGTCTTGGTCTTGTCACGCGATGAATTACCATGTCCTCTGGTATTTTAATAGTTATGACTCGGCGGTGCCTTCTATTGCCCTCTGTTTGTATGCATGTATAGCTTAGTTTTGTTAATCTCTACTTGCTGGGTTACGTTTTTCCCTGCTTGAGATAACAACTGCCAAGGGTGGAAGCTTGCAAATGCTTCCTTTATTGGAGAGGAAATTAAATTAGTGGATTAGTTGATTATCCCTTTTCTCTCTCTAGCAAAAAACTTCAGCAGAATCCCTAAACCTGCCGCCGGCCTCTGGCTTCTGCTTGGGGTCGGTGGCAGATAACTTTTCAAGCTTGTTTCCCCACCTCCCCCCCCCCCCCCCCCCTCTCCTTCCTCATCTCTATCCTTCCCTTCCTACCTATCTCCTGCGATGGCCCCCTTTCCCGTCCTCAACCTGGGGTTCAACACACCTTCTTCGGAAGGAGTGGATGGGGCACCATCTATAGGCCTTTTGTCTTTCCCCGCACCTGCGGTTGCCCCATTCCCCGCCATGGAACGGTGGAGCTACCCACCATCTACGGGTGGTGTGGATGAAGTATTATCTCCGGGTTCTTAGCCCATGTCTCATGGTAATCTGATTTGGAGCCTTTGGGCTATGATTTGGGGCCCTGTGCTCAAGATCTTCCAAAACTTCGAATTAAATTCCAAATTTGGTGGATCTCACCTCACCACTTGTTTGGTGCTTCTTTCATGCTTCTCTCCGGTCAAAGGCAACTATATGTTGTTACCCCTACAAAGGTCCGGTATCTCTTTAGAATGGTGTTTGCACCACCTAACCTTTTTTTATTACGGCTTGGTTCTGGGCATTTAGATGCCTTTTGTGTGCTTGGTATCGACTGAGGGCTAGAATTGTGGCATTCATTATTGGTGTGGTTTCATTAGATCTGAAGATTTGGCACTTTTTCCCTAACATAGTGACTACGATGGGTTCGAGCCACGCATCTTGCGGTGGTGTCTGCACCGTTTCAGCCTCGTATACGGCTAGCGAAGTTCTGTTTAGGATTTTTAGGTTTTTTTATGAGGTCACTTTTGGGCCTCTACAATTAGGCATTAGCTTTTGGGCTCCTATGTAATTTTTTGCTTTTGGTATAGATAGGAACCTTTACTCATGCATTTTATGCATATATGCTGTCCTATTTGTACCGATCCTTTTTTTGGCTGTTTTATTTATTGCTTTTAACTGCGAAGTCTTTCTAGTTTGTCCTTCTGGACTTTGTTATAAAAAATTCCCTTTGACCAAAAAAAAGAGATAGCATTGATGTACTTTTCCTCCTTTTGAGGTTGCTTTGAATTCATTTTATCAAGCAAAAACTAGAGCCTATATAGAGCTTGTCTTAGTAACTAATTCAAAATAGAAATTCACCAAAAAAGAAAACTCAAAAATATAAATTGAAGTTGAAATTTTCTTTAAGAATAGAAAGCTCATACATAATTGTCAAATATAAAGTACATACATAATTGTCAAATAGAAAGCAAATACATAATTGGCCAAATAAAAAGCGCATATATTGGCTTCTATGTACAAGCTTCTTAAAAAGTAGCAAATCCAAACCCAACTAAGGATAACATAGGAATTCAAAACAAATTTTTCTGCTTCCTATTAAATACTCCCTGTCCAAAAGTAGAAATGGATAACTCAAGAAGCAATGGAAATTGCATCCGTATGAATGAGATAACTGGAACACTGGCAAGCAAAATGCTTGGAATAACAATTGATGATTTCCCTTCAAGCATAATGTAAAGGCCACAAGAAAAGACAATCATCATGGTAGCGAAAG
Source organism: Pyrus communis (assembly GCF_963583255.1). Lineage (NCBI taxonomy): Eukaryota > Viridiplantae > Streptophyta > Magnoliopsida > Rosales > Rosaceae > Pyrus > Pyrus communis. Next base: position 21,921,992 of record NC_084813.1, on the reverse strand, counting down.
ATAAAAAGAGGGTGAAAAGGCCAATTATCATTTTTATGGGCAAGGATTTGTAAAAATCATCCTCAGAATAACGTGATGTGAGAATGCCCAAAAACATGATAACCGAGGTTGTTGAAGAAAAGAGCGAGATTGCATCTGAAACTATAAAAGTTGTGAATACCCTATTAGTTAAGAATGTAGGAAGATCTGTCTTTTCATCATTCTTATCATTTTCACCAGGAACTTTGAATGCTGCAGCAAACATTATGGTGATAATAAGAGCACCTACAACTGTACAAGCAGTTGCTGTTTCCTTCATTGACTTTTCTGCCTCTTTCCCCAATTCTTTGTGATTCTCCTTGAATATTTTTCGTGGTGTCTTATTATCTTTGTTTACAGATTCGCAATCCTTGGGTTCTGCAATGCTCTCCACCTCCTGCATTTTTGGAGATCAAATTATTTAAGGATGTGACTTTGAAATCTTTATCTCTTCATATAAATCCTTGAACTTTTGTCGTTTGAGACACCACATAACCTAAAATCAATAGTTAAGCACGTAGGATGATAGTATATTACATGGTTAAATAATAATGCTTTCCTTTTTAATTTCAAAATTTTCTTGTTATGATTGTGCATGTCAACAAACTTTTTGTTTTGATTTTTTACTTTTAAAGAGAAGTAACCTCTACATTCTCTCTTTTTCTTTTTCTTTTTTTTTTTGAAATTGAATAAATAAAATAACAAAAATATGTGAATGAGTAGGAGAAAATGATAGTAAATTTGTAGCTACAAAATATATATAAACAATACATAGGGGAAATACTTCATAAATAGTCACCTTGAACCATTGTAGTTCTCTTTGCATTTGCAAAGTTGCACCTTGAATGTGATCAATTTGTGACGATGGAGTAATCATTGCTACCGTATGTAGCATGTTATTGCCGAGGTTATCTACTTTCTCCACTTCTTCTTTTAGTTCATCAGAATGAAGGCCAGATTCGGATTTATTAAGGCCATCTTTATCTGGTCTTCGGAGAAACTCACATATAATATTATAAACATTGTAGCGGCGACATTCAGCGGCAATTTGGAATAGGCTCTGAATTTTTTGGTTCCTAACTTCAAGTACGGGATATGAGGAATATCTAAAAAAATGAGTAATATACTCCACATGCCCTCGTTCTGTTGCCACGCATAGTGCTTCTTCTAATTTCCTTTCTTGATAATAATTCATATCTTCTTTCCTCACTGCTTTGCACATGAGAGGTAAAAACTGTTGGACCCGCTCATGCACCAATTTCATCTGGTATATACGATCGATTCCTAAGTTTATTAAAAGAAAAAATCATTTAAAAATAATATTGACCATTAATAAAATTATCATAAATCAATCAACAATGTAAATGTGCATATGGCCCACCCAAAATTTTGTGGAGATTCGCCACTAGCTTTAGGAATAAACCCATTCCTGCAATACAAGTCAAATTTGATGAGAAACAAAACAAAAACATTTTATTTAGAGACGTTTTGATATAGACGTCTCGTTTTTAAATGTTATAGACCAAATATCTATCCTTTTTGCAAATTTGATTAAACATTTTCCCTACAATTTTGGTACTTTAATTTTATTTCATTAGAAGTCTATTCACGTTAGCATTCCTTTTTTTTCCTCTTATTTTTATGCCTATCTTATTATGATGATTTATTTTTTATTAAAATATTTATTTTAGTAAATTAAATAGAATGTAACAAAACTCGTTGTTAGGTATGTTTGGTTATATGGATACGTTTGATTATAATGGTACATTTAGTTACCTGGTACAGTTGAATTTTTGGTACATTTATTTTCAAAACATAAGTTTTATTACTTTTTGTCCTAATAATGAGGAATTACTTTAATTAATTTTTTTTTATATAGAAAGAGTCGTTAACAATGTAAACGTTTAAATTACTTTAACTGATTATTTTTTTTTATAGAAAGAGTCATTAATCAACGGACAATAGCCTTTTTGTTAATTCAAAATTATATGATTTATCGTTATTATTTAACATTATCTACAATAATAAGGATTTATCTCCTATCAACTAAAGTTGTTCCATAGACTTATCTACCAAAAAGCATGACTATCTAGAGCATTTTGTATGAATCAAACATATTTTTAAACATTCCAAAAAGATAAATATTCATTTTAACATAGTTTATAATTGGGTACATTTTAATTCGGGCTTGGTACGTTTTTATTTAATGTTGGTACGTTTCCATTTGGCGTGGGTGTACATTCAGATTTGAAAAGTTTAAATTTTAAGACTTAAATATAGTTGAAATTATTTAAAATATATAGCAGATATTTAAATGTAAATTAATTTCAATTAATCTGAAATAGTTCAAGCCTGAGTATCTTAATCAAATATTTCAAAAGCTTAATCAAAAACTCAAAAAACATAAATGTTTAGTCTACAAAAGTCTAAAATGAGGCATCTAATTCTAATTTTCTATTTTACAAAATAGAGGTGACTATTGATCAAAGTACTTTAATTAAATTTTAAAAAATATAGATATTTAATCTAAATGATATAGAAAAACTATAGGTGATTCTAATTTTCTCCTTATTTTTCTACCGTTAGTTGAATTTTACCTTAAGCTGTCAGTTTAATTACTTTTACTTTTCATTTGCATTTTAATTTATTTCCCTTCCTTTCCTTTTCTTTTTGCCTATCTTCCTCTTCCCTCCCGTACCTCTCACTCCTCTTCTCTTCCCTTTCAAGCTGCTTCAGCAACCCAGCAAAGACAAACAGCGCCGCCGGCCACCGGTCATCAACGACCGTCAAATTATACCTTCACAATCCTCTTTCCTTCCTCTTTTCAAACTCTAAGGTAGTTTCTACAAATTCGTAACCGAAATTCCTCAGTTTCAGATCTAAGAAACGGTGACCGCAGGACTTCCGGCCAAACCTGTCGGAATTGGAGCTCGACCCAAGAGATAAAAATTATCAACTCCTCGTGGGCTGTCCTCCAGTGTAAGTGCTTTCCCAAAATCAAAGCTTTAAGTTTTGGGATCGATTTCTATATATGGAATTTTAATTCCATTTTGTGTATGCATGTGGAAGATTGGAGAGGAGGAAGGTGAATCAAGGTTGTTTCCAACTCGACCGAGAAGAGTGGAAGGTTGTGGCTGAAATTAAGGTGAAACCCTTATTCTATTTCGGTTTCAAAGGGTACTGTAATCTGCACATTTTTTTTTTTTTATGTTTTGTGTGTTTAAGTATTTTGCTTAACATTCTATTGATCTACTGATATCATGAATACAAACCTATGTAGTAGCATTGGCATGGCATTAACAAAAACAAAATTGGATTGCAGACATGTAAATTACCTGAGAAAATGAGATGATGACTCTGATCACTCTGCTCACTTTCATGTTGACTCTGATCACTCTGCTCACTTTCATGTTTTTCCTCGTTGATGAGAGGAAGGGGTTTTATGCGTATAGCTATCAAGATAAGAATACAAGCCCAATCATTAATTCAATGAAATATTATTTTCATGTTAAATTGTGTTTGTCGTGTTTGGTTTATTTAGTGTGAAATCCGTTATTTTAATAAATTGTGTCATATCAAACTAATTAAGGTCCGTCAGCTTAATGAGTTTAAAAATTTTAACCCAAACCCAACCAGTTTGTACCCATTGAGCTCTCTGTCGGAGTGAGAGCCTTTCCAACCTTTTTTAAAAACTAATCTTTATATTATTTTTTGGTCCCCGTGGCTCTCAATTCAACATAAGTAGGTCTCATGAATGATCAAATTGTCTTTATTTTTTGAGGGAGAGGGAGGGAGGAGAGAGAGAACGTGGAGATGACATGTGGGTGAGCGAAGTGAAAAAACAGTAAAAAGAAATTTTTTGTTGTAGAAGCAGAAACATGAACGCAAAATGAAAAAAAAAAAAAAACAACTGATAAAGTTGATCGCAAAATATTAAATTATGAAGGGATTTTGTGCATTTACATATTTATGATCTTAGTGGTATATTGATATTGGTACGAAAATATAAATATGATAATGTTTAATTCTAGACAAAAATACAATGAGAAAACAAAAAGTAATTATGTACTAACCATAATAGATCAAGTTTTCCCATAAACTGAGCGGCCTTCCGCTTTTGAATGCAAAACGGTTACTTGCCAATGTTGCTAAGGGCATATTCTCTTTGTGGTCCATAGCCATGGCCAATTTTGGGTAACGTTGAATCAAATCCCACACAATATCTATATATAATACAAGCATGAAAAGAAAACATTGTAAGTAGGTACATAGACAAAATTTTTAACAAAAAAAGAATTAGAAGGGGAAAAGTTGTACCAAATCTTTGGAGACGAAAACCATCAGAAATAAGTTGAGCGGCATCAATAACTCTTATTGTTTCGGGTGGAGTAAGGGAATAGAGATAGCGAGCCGTTCCATCTCCTTTTGCGTACCCTTGGGCCAGCACAACTGGAGCCTCCTCCCTATACTTAAGCGGAAAAATAGTAAGTAAATTGTGGTTCTTTTTAACCATGCATTCAGCTACTTCAACCCTTTCTGGAAACAGGAATATCAAAATATAAAGAGCTGTGTAACCGGTATCGTCTGGTATTTCCAAGTGTTCCATTGCCATTAACTCCACCAACTGTTGTATAATGCCCACGCTGCACTTCTGCATGATTGCGTAGTGAAGAGCCGTACCACCCAATGAAACTCTATAACTTCCTGCCTGGGGATGTAGGCGAAGAAAGTTGATGGCATTATCCCAATCCTTAGACTTGACATATTTCACGAAAGTTTCTTGGATCTCATCATGTCCTGCTCCTGCATCCCATGTTTCTTAATTGCTAAATTTCCCATACTGGCATCAAAATAATTAATACAATAATCCTAGATTGGAAAATATAACAAAATTATGTACTATATATATCTAAGGGAGACTCCACCCCAAATTAATAGCAACGAGGTCTATCGGTGATGCTAGTGGCATAAATTACTATTAAATAGAATTATAAACAGATATTAATTTGTGAGGATCAAGGTGTATGCATATATATACCTTCTGTGCGCCCTTCTTCCAATGAAGCCTCTGGCGTAGTATCATCATCAATCAGAGTCGAAGTTGAATACGCTTCACCAACTAACGTGTATACTGAAAATGAAAATCTTGATGTTAAGATGACAGATGTTATCATTCAATTCTTAATTTTCTTTTTTCTTTTCTCTTCACGCAAATGCCTATGTGTGTGAAAATATTCCTCGTCAAATAAGAATGTAGAATCATAGATCACCTACAAGGTACAACCGGAAAACCATTGCCATATGTTTATCAGCTTTTCTTTTTGGTTTCCTTCAATTGCTCATGTATGTACGTACCTTTTTCATTTGAGGGTTCACCCAACATATTTGACAAAGCATCCCATGCTTCTTCGGCCGTGGTGTAGTCCTTGATAAGTTCACAAGTATCATCCCCGCAAGAATTTTGGATTGCATATAAGGCCTTGGCATCCTTCTTATTCCAAGCCTTAAGTCCTTCTCCTCCATGAGGTTTATTAACCGTGCCTTCGACGATGCCCCAAAGATCTTCGGACTTAAAGTAGGTCGTCATCCGAAAACTCCAATCCTCATAATTCTTATAGTTAAGAACTGTAGGAACAACTGTAGTTGTCATATTCAACCTGCCCATTTATTCAACGAGATTTTATGTTAATCAAGCATATGTGAAAGGAAAAAAAAATAAAACAAAGTCAGTTGGTCTAACACCACTTGAGGAGGGCTAGTGCCACAGTGGAAATCAAGCACCCTTATGGCCCTCCTCATCCAAATTCGAGGCTCCCTTTTCTCCTCAAAACCCCACCTAACTATTGACAAAAAAATGACACTACTAATCTACGGTGCATGCACACGGGAGAAAGCCACCGTATCCCGTATCTGACACGTTGAGGATACGAATGCGTATGGATACGTGCTCGATACGTATCGGAGTGAAGTGATACATTTAGGACTCGTATTGTCAAGATACAAATATCCTATTTTTTGGATACGTTTCAAACTAAAATAGGAGGATAATTAGAAAAAAAATAATAATAATAATCACAATAAATTCGCATAGATGCGTGATTAATTGAAGTCAGCTAACTGAAATCATTCTAAAATCGGAGGATAATTAGAAAAAAATAAAATTCGGATTTACCTCTCGAATATCAAAAATCACTCTGCTTGAGTGGTGAGCCTTCGTTTTCACTTTGCTAATAGTTTCGAATCCGATGCTTTCCTGATCCTACTCCTCAGCTTTACTGATTCAATGACTCCATAGTCCATTCGAAGCCTTAAATAGTGATTCTAAAAGCTTAATCTGATTCTAGTATTATAATATTACAATAATATATTATAATATCCATACCCCTACACCATAGTCTATTCGAAGCCTTTTGCTTTTCTATTTTTAACTTTTTTTGTATTATTATAATATTATTGTATTTTGCATATTATAATATATTATTATGTAATGGTATGGATATTTTTTTACTTTTTCAAGTTTTAAGACTAATTGCTTGTTGGACGGACTATCTTTCTAACTGTTGAGAAAAACTTGTGTGGGGTTTGGCTTGCCATTGGATTTCGCTGAATGACACTACAATCCACTCAAAATGCGTCGCGTGGTAAGTCTTAAATATAATCTTTTATCATTCTTTTACATTTAAAATTTTTATAATGATTTTTTAACTAATTAATATATTATATATATTAATGTTATGTTTCCTTTTTTATTTCCCCTATTTTTGTTTCTTTCTTTAAAAAAAAATAAAAAATCTGCACCCATTCCAATTTTATCATGGAAAGCAATCAAGAATCTGTAAGTTTCTTTTCTTTCCTTATACAATAATTGCTTTGATCATGTGATATAAATAACCCACGATGGAAGGAGGAGATGCACAAAGTTTGTTTAATCATTTCAAGGAAAGGCAAGCAAAGGATTCCAAATTTTTCTATTCGATACAAGTGGACCACCTGAATCGGATGACAAATCCTTTTTGGAGAGATGACAGGTCTTAGACTATGATTGCTTTGAAGATGCTTTATGCTTTGATACTACATTTCAAACTAACAAGTACAATTTGATTTGCACTGTATCTGCTGTATTTGTCACATGATCAAAGCAACTATTCTATAAAGAAAGAGAAGAAACTTACAGATTTTTGGTTGCTTTCCATGATAAAATTGAGTGGGTGCAGAACTATTTTTTTTTTTTTTTAAGAAAGAAAGAAATGAAACAAGGAAAGAAAGAAAGGGGAAGGAGTACTGAAACCCAAGGCCTACGGCAAAACAAAGTTTTTTTTTTGTTGTGGGGGGGGGGGGTGGCGGTGGGGAAGAAAAAAAATAGGGGGAAAGAAATAAAAAAGGGAAACATAACGTTAATATATATAATATATGAATTAGTTAAAAATTAATTATAAAAATTTTAAATATAAAAGAAGGGAATTATTATTAGCACTCTAAAAATTTCATTCTACACTCCTCACAAATGTATTTTTCTTTCTAATTATAGAAAGTTTGGAGTGCAAAATGAGATTTTTGGAGTGACAATAATAATTTTCTAAAAGAATGATAAAAGATTATATTTAAGACTTGCCAAGTGGAGAATTTTGAGTGGATTGTAGTGTCACTCAACGAAGTCTAATGGCAAACCAAGCCCCACACAAGTTTTTCTCCTCCAAGCGAGTACTCTATGTATTATAAAATAATTCACAGGATATCAAAATGGGAAGTGTTATTGGCACTCCAAAAATCTCATTCTACACTCCTTACAAGGGTATTTTTCTTTCTAAATATATAAAGTTTGGAGTATACAATGAGAATTTTGGAGTGCCAATAACAATTCTCTATCAAAAATATATATTATTTTTTCAATGTGTGTTTTGACAGACCGCTTGAATACCTTATGCTTAGAATATTATCTCATATCATATAAATAGTTTTTGACTTGAACAACATCATTTGATTATTATTTCGAGTGAGGATCTTCGTTGGATTCTCTTTGTGAGAATTTTGAAGATTCTCAAATTATATTCGTTCATTGTACATTATGCGGTCAGAATTTATTATAATTTTTTAATTTAAAATTAAATACAAACAGTACCTTACGAAAACTGATCTCACAATGCATGATGAATGAATGTGATTGTAGGATTCCTGAAATCCTCACCAAGAGGATTTGTCGAGAATCTTCTCTTTATTATTTCATCTAAATAGTAATATATGTGCACTTGTTCTTTTTTTTTTAATATATTTTAAAATATCTCAGTTATATTTATGGGGAAAATGATCCTCGTCGGATCCTTTTCCTAGGGATCTTGTGATCTCATTTGTTCATCGTACATCGTGTGGTCATAAATCATTTTAAAATTAAAAATTAAATATAAATAGTATCTAATGAAAACTGACCGTACGATATAGGATAAATGAGTGAGATCACGAGATCCCTAGGATCTCTAGGAAAAAGACCTGGCGAGGATCCTTTTCCATATTTCTGGCTCCACATACATAATATGATGACAAGTTTTACATAAATAAAAAAATTATTAATACCAAAAACATTCACAAGGGATATAATTTTTAATGTTTTAAAATTCAGATGATGGTGACTATTTTTCGTGTTTTGGACTATTTGGCTTAAAAATAAGGTTGTAATTTTTCAATAAGGGAATGGTACATGTGGATCAACACCTTATAGTTTGTCAATTATATAGGAGGGTGTAGTTAATTTGAATTTTTGAAGATTTTAAAAGACTTTTTTAAGTGATAGATTTCAACAAATTGTTGAATCCTTACAACTTTCAAATGGATTTTCAAGGAATCTTATGGATTTTGATTAAAGATTTGAATGAATTTTGAGAGATTTCTTGTTATTTAAAAAATTATTTAAACGGGATTAACGGATGTTGGTTGTTGACCAAAATGACCCGTTATTAAGAGTTTACCTATTACCAACCCGATCCAATAAGCATTCACTCAAATGCTAATTTTAACATATGAATGAGTCGGATTAACGGGTTGAATCTAAAATGCAAAGTCTAATTGTGGGTGGGAACAAGGGACACATTTTCAAGAGACGTCCTAATACTTAGTTTAAAGGAAAATTATCAATCACTCGACGACACCATTCTTCGTATACAATATACTTTGCCTTTAGAAAATGGACAGCTTGTGGACCATGCTTTATGAATCCTCAAGAAAATTTGCCTTTGTTCTTTTTTCATTGCTTTTAGAATGGAGCTTGGCTGCTGAAAAATCAGCAGCAATTCTTGCTGCTAAGGGTTGACATATGTTTAAATTGTGATTAAAAAATAAAATACTTGAACACATATTCATCCTTGATTCACTAGCAGCATAAGCTGCTGCTGATTTTTTCAGCAACCAAGCTTTCTCCTGGCTTTTAGGCTGACCATGGACTCGATCATCCATATGAATTCACTGTTGTGGAGAATTCTAGGGTGTGTAAAGGTGGGACATAACGACTAAGCTAAACATTATCGGCTAGTGTGTACGTCATCACATTTTCTACTAATTTCGTCAGAGTTTTGTTGGTGTGACTAGACAACAACTAAATGTTAAGGTATAACAACCTAACCTAACGTTTTGTGTCAATAAAATAAAGATATTAAAATAAAAATTTACACATATATTATATATAGAAATTTTAACGAAATATTTTTGTTATTGTTCACTTTTAACGAAAAATCATATTTTTTACCTTTTTCTGGTACTATTCACTACACATGTATTTATTATTTTTTATTAAAATTAAAAAAAAAAAATTAATCTTTTTATTAGTTTTCCTTATATTTTATTGTATTAACATGCAATGTCACTATAACAATAACTGTATCATATGAGAAATTTTGTAAGTGTCTGGTATTTGAGTGGATATTTTACGTGTTATAAAATAAGAAGAGGTGTACGAAAAAAATATCATTTCTTTACTTGTGTTATGACATTTAAAGTGTCGCTTGAATACATTGTACTCAAAAAAAAATCTCATGTCATATTCTTGACTTAAACACAATCACGTGATTATTATCTTATTTAAATTAGATAAAATTGTAACAATAATTCCTGAATTATAACTTAATTAGAGCAATAAATTCTGAACTAAAATTTCATTAAATTTTGTTCTTGAATTTGACAAAATGTTGAGCAATGATCCTCGAGCCTAGCTCTGTTTACTTTCAATCCGATCTGATTATATGGCCTGTGCATGGGATCCACACTTGTGGACTAGAATACATAATTTGCATTTTATCATGAGAACTAATTAATACCTTACAACCCACCACCGTATAACCTTTTTCGCTGTTGTCTTCTCCCCCTCAGCCCAACGAGCTGCCAACAACCTGCTTCTCCCCAATCAAAAACTGCAGGCTGCAACCCAGCCAGACCCCTTCCTCAACTAGCACTGCAGCCAACCCATTACAAATCCACAGAATTACATCCATATTTCATGATTTTGTTTGTTTTCATGGAAGTGGGGTGGGTGGGCTGAGGGGAGGATTACGAAAATGGTGGGATATGGCTATGGAGCACCCACTGGACTGAGGGGAGGTTTGATTTCATCGCCGAAAAAGTTCATCGTCATCGGCCTCATTATTCCGGATCTTCTCTCTCGCGGAAGCTATGGTTATTTACTGAGTGCCTACTGAGTTGATTTTTTTTTTCTTCCAAAATATTTAGAAGGTTTATGTAATTAAAAATAAGAATTGTTATGAGCATGACAAAAATCTTATTATATCCTTAAAATTTTCTATATTAGAAAAGAAAAATACATTTGTAAGAAATATAAAATGAGATTTTTGAAATCCCAATAATACTTCCATTAAAAATGAAAAAAAATATCATTGTGGATCCCGCGCACATGCCAGGTAATCAGAATATGGAAGGAAAATAAACAGAGTTAGGCAGTACTTTTGCTCAACATTTTGTCAAATTCAGGATAAAATCTAATAAATTTTTAATGCAGAGGTTATTTTTCTAATTGAGTCATAATTCAAGGAACATTATTACAATTTTATTTTTAAATTACAGTATGTGTATTGAATTTTCCTTTTTGAGCAATAAAACTAATGCATCGTGAAAATCTGTGCAATTTGCTTTTTATTAATATATTCTTCAAAAAAAACATTTCCGTTTTATATCTTGCTCACATAAAATGATGGATAAAGTACGGTTTCAAGTTTGGGTGTAACTGTACCCTAATACATTACTTTTAAATCATTTTAGTTATACATAATTACAAATTAATTACAAACTAGCATATGCCAATACACAAAAATATATGTGTGAATATTTTTTGTTTTTATTTTTAAAATGGAATGAGAGAGGGGAAGAGAGAGAAGTAGGAGTGGGGAGAAGTTTATTTTTATTTTTTAATATGATAGATGTTAGGATTATATATGGGTGATCGTTAAAAAAAAATTTGTGAAATTAATTTTGAAAAAATTGAAAAACGAAATGGAGAAGGATTTGATTGGTACATGGGATCTTGGAAAGGGGAAGGGAAGGCAGCAGAGATCCGGGAAAATGGTGAGCAGTGTCACAGCCGGTGCTGGCTGTTGCAGTGTGAAAGTGAGAAAGGAATACCAGAGGAAAGGAAAGATAGAAGGGGAAGAGTGGACCAACGTGGCATATTATTTTAGATAAACTAACGAAAAATTCAAAAGATCATTTTCATGAAAAGTTATTTTTAAAAGTATAATAAATAGTATCGGAGAAATATATAAATGTGATTTTTCGTTAAAAATGAACAGTACCTGAAGTATTTTGTTAAACATTCTTATTATTTTTCCTTCTTAGCTCAACATTTTTTATAAATAAAAATAAAAATAAAAATTCATATTTACTCTTATGTGGTATATTATGAACTGTGTCATATCAGTAAAATAGTAAGATTTGCAGCTGTCACACTATCACTTGACAATCGAATCAACCATTTAACTAATAAATATATGAATTTGCAATTTAATACAAATTTATATATGAGATTGAAATCATTTAAAAATATTGAATGAAATTAAATTTTATTTAAGATCATCTCTAACTTTTGGATTGAAACTTAAAAAATTTAGATTTTAACTCAAGTACAGTTTTTCTACTCCAAACTTTATAGGTTAAATTTTTAACTTGAGATTATTAGATAATGAATATAGGATAATTTTTTTTTTTAAAGTAACTTTTTAAAAATATTAAATTATGAAGACTATCCTAATTTAATTTTATGAACATTTAATATAAAAATATTTAGATTCTGATAAATATTGAAAGTTATTAAACTGACACCATGAAACTCGTGGAACACTACGAAATAATATAAAACACACAAATTGTCACATCCCGGCCCGGGCGGCACCACTTCCCGGGCCCGCTCCACTACCGTAGCACGATATTGTCCGCTTTGGGCTTACCATTCCCTCACGGTTTTGTTTTTGGGAACTCACGAGCAACTTCCCAGTGGGTCGCCCATCATGGGATTGCTTTAGCCCCCTTCTCGCTTAACTTCGGAGTTCCTACAGAACCCGAAGCCAGTGAGCTCCCAAAAGGCCTCGTGCTAGGTAGGGATTGGAATATACATATAAGGATCACTCCCCTGGGCGATGTGGGATGTCACAATCCACCCCCCTTAGGGGCCCGACGTCTTCGTCGGTACATTTTCGGCCAGGGATTGGCTCTGATACCAATTGTCACATCCCGGCCCGCCCGGGCGACACCACTTCCCGGGCCCGCTCCACTACCGTAGCACGATATTGTCCGCTTTGGGCTTACCATTCCCTCACGGTTTTGTTTTTGGGAACTCACGAGCAACTTCCCAGTGGGTCACCCATCATGGGATTGCTCTAGCCCCCTTTTCGCTTAACTTCGGAGTTCCTACGGAACCCGAAGCCAGTGAGCTCCCAAAAGGCCTCGTGCTAGGTAGAGATTGGAATATACATATAAGGATCACTCCCCTGGGCGATGTGGGATGTCACACAAATAATATTTTTAATTACTTTAGCTGTTGGATTTAAATTTGGACAGTTAGATTTTTTTTTTTTTTTTTTTTTTTACCATTGAATTTAATCAAATTAAATCTTAACAATTAGATTCAATGAATTTGTAAATATAAAACTAAAAAAACATACATACATAGTGGGTCAGCCCCACTAACTCAGGGGAAATCCAAGCTAAATTGGCCTAGAAATGAGTTTTCAGTTTGAACTCATATTTGCCCCAAAAGTTAAGTTGGAGTAAATTTTAAACCTAAAATTTGAGTTTTACTCCTAAAGTTGGAGTAGGTCTGTCTTTGAAGTAAAATATAATTTATCTTAAAATAATATGTCATGTAACAAGTATTTCATATAACCAAGAATTTCAGTGCGATAGTGGCTCCTTACAATAGTTCTAGAAAGATGTTGATTTCTTATATGATAACATAAGGTCAAATCCTGTTATTTGATAATCCAACATTTAATTTTATAAAATCTATTGTTAGACAAAAAAAAAATAATTCACTTGCGATATAATTTTTTAAAGTTTTTTCAAATACAGATGATGGTGACCATTTGGTTTTTTGGCTTAAAGATAAGGCTCTAATTTTTAAATAAATGAGTAGTACACGTGGACCAATAAAGAAGGATAACACATAATTATAATTTTGAGGTGACCATTTGGACTTTTTGGCTTAAAATAAGACTCTGATTTTTAAATAAAGGAATAGTACATGCGGACCAATAAAGAAGGATAACACATAATTATAATTTTTAAAGTTTTCAAATACAAATGATGGTGACCATTTGGACTTTTTGGCTTAAAGATAAGGCTCTAATTTTTAAATAAATGAGTAGTACACGTGGACCAATAAAGAAGGATAACACATAATTATAATTTTGAGGTGACCATTTGGACTTTTGGGAAGGATAACACATAATTATATTTTATAAAGTTTTCAAATACAAATGATGGTGACCATTTGGACCTTTTGGCTTAAAATAAGGATCTGATTTTTAAATAAAGGAATAGGACATGCGGACCAATAAAGAGGAAAACACTAATTTTCGTTTTTAAAGTTTTCAAATACAAATGATGGTGACCATGTGGACTTTTTGGCTTAAAGATAAGGCTCTGGTTTTTAAATAATGAAATTGTACATGCGGACCAATAAAGAAGGACAACACATAATTAAAATATACATGAGATAAAAAGATAAGGGAGAAGGTTGTTAATATTTATTCAAACTATATAAATTTGTATATTTCTTGGCATTTTGCCAAGTTTTTTTAATTGCTGATCTTTTACTATGTACGAGCATACAAAGAAAAAACTTTTTCTTATTATCTATTTTTCTTTCTTTTTTATTTCTCTTTTTTATCCGTAGAAAAGTTTCGGCTAAACTATATGCACATGCAGGGTAATTATCAATTAGAAAGCGGACAGCGCTGCTGAAAAGGTTTCGGTATAACACTACCTTACATTTTGTGTTAATAAAATAAAGGCATTAGAATAAAATTTACTCCTATTTTATTATATTAGCACGCCATGCCATTATGATGATGTATTGTGAGAAATTTTGTAAGTGTTTGATATTCAAGCAGATACTTTACGTGTCATAAAATGAGATAAGAGATACAAAAATATATATCATTCTCTTTACTTGTATTATGACATGCAAAGTACCACTTGAATACCTTATTAGAAAAATCTCTCGTTTTATATAAATCTTTCTCGACTTAAAACACAATAAGGTGATTATTATTTTATTTAAATTATAGTATGTGCATTTGTTTTTCCTTTTTGAGCAATAACACTAATATATTCTAAAAATATGTGCATTTGTTTTTATTAATATATTTTAAAATAAAACATTTTAGTTTTATTTATCGCTCTACATAAAATGATATACTGCTTGACAAATATTTCATATAAAAGTAAAAGTCAAAATAAACGCGAAATTAGTACAAGTAAAAAGGCTAAAATGAAAAAAAAAAAAAAAAGAGGAGAAAATTGCTAGTATTTTCTTAAACGAACGGACAAAGAAAAAGAAATCACATTATTGTTTATCTATAAATAGAAAGTTTGGCTATGCTATTTGCACATGTAGGGGAATTACCAAATAGAAAGCTCATAGCGCCGCTACCTCTTTTAAAGATTGCCCCAACTGAATTTCCAAGTGTAGTGGTTAGACTTTGTTTCTTTTTCTTCCTTGTTGCCTTTTCTCCACGTATGCAGGATGAACATAAAATCTAGTTGAATAAATAGGCGGATTGAACATGATTACTACAGTTGTTTTCATAGTTCTTAATCATAAGAACTATGACGATTGGAGTTGTTGGATCAAAACCTACTTGTTGGCCAAAGATCTTTGGGACGTTTTAGATCAAGAACATCCTAAAACAGAAGATGAAGAAAGTAAGGCTTGGAAGAAGAAGATGTTGGAAATATTGGCAATACGGATGCTACTTCTCCTACAACAAATCACATAAAAATAATATTAGTATATCACAATATGATTACCACAATTCATCAAATAAAATGAATCAAATGCAATAAAATACTTATATTTTGTAGAGTAGAAATGCTCTTCATCCATGCTTGATTAGAATAAGATTTTAGGTTTAGACGTGTAATCACTGTCCTTGAAAGTAGATTTCGCCCCCTTAAGATAATGTCTCTATGTAGCAGGTTATGACACTCTACTCTCCAAGATACAACAATCTATGATCTTCGTAAGTGTACACTCACAATACTTGGATCGAGTGAACAACTCGATTCTTCCTTTGGCATATAAAAGGTGAAAATTATAATAGTATTTGAGATAATACAAGAGATTAGGAGAGGAGAGGATGATGAGACTGTTTTTTTTAACTTGGTTGGGTTTGTCCATCGAAGGAAAGGAAATATTTACTCAATCATCAAAATTGGCATAAGCCTCAAAGATTATATAGGACAAAGTAGGCTATACATGAAGACCAACTAACAGTATAGAACGTTTGCCATTAAAACCCAACGGTTATAAATGAGTTAATGCATCAGTTTCAGTTTTACAGATCAAAACTGGAATTAAGAATTTAAAAATAAATTGAATAGGATTAAAGTGACCAATAAAGAATTGTATTTTGAAATACTCAATTAAAATTCTAACAATTCCCCACATATTTCAAAATACAAATCGACTCATAAGAAAAAGGGAATTAGAGAAACACATGTATAATGAGAGGACAAGGAAGAACCAAAGGAAAGTGAGAATCCAACGCATCAGAACTGGTGTCTTTTGGATTATGAACCAGTCTTAGGATGAGTTAGCCGTAACTCATAGAAATTTGGTGAAATTTATATTTTCTATGAACTAAGATTTCTTCATGTGAATCATAGGACTAACCACCCACATTGAATTCTTGAAATTGAGCTTGTTCTAGCGGGTTGGCGCGAATAGGCTATGCATCCACTTGGATATTCATGAGTGTTCTAGAGAACCTGCCTAAGCTCTCATAGGAAGCAGCCTCACTCCCACACTCAAATAGGTGAATCCATCAAGTGTGCACTGCAGTCAAGCACACCACCTACATATAGGCTATGGTATTCATTAAGAACATAAGTTCAACCTCACACGCTGCAATAGTTGCACTATCTACACCATAGGGATAGACTCTCAATATAGTTATTGATATAAATTGATAATGCACGTCCAATCAACAAGTGATTTGTTCTTACCCATATGATCACCTACTTCTTGGGATCTCCATTCACATAGGTTGGGTTACCATCACTCTTGATTGATGTGGTAGGCATACGTCTCATCCCAAGAAAGTACCAACTAATAAGGGTTACTTGAGGAATTGGTATAAAGCTGAATGTCAATGTTCCCATCACTTGATTTTTGGATGTAGAAATTGAGGAGAGATTTGTTGGTAAGACTACTACGAATTTCATCAGGCTAAGAAAGAACTCTCAGTTTCCAAAAGTTAATCGGAGAGAACAACAACTCGAAGTAGGACAAACTGTTTTAGTTGTCAACCGACTGAGTTGTTGAAGTCTAGGTACGACTCTAGGGTTCGACCTTTCGCCTTGTGGATAGGTTTGAGGTTCCCTAAATAAGGTATTTGGTTGGTTGGGCGACAAGGGCCCTCCATAAAACTTACGTGCCGTCTTCTCTTAAGGACGCAGTTGTAGTTCGAAAAGATGCAAGGAAGAACTAGTGTAGTACATAAAATGGATCGATGTGTAACTCACCTCACTATTGGTGATGGCTCTATAAGGAATTGGAGAAATGACGCCAAAGGTACACATTCTCGGATTGTACAGTTTTGCTTCTTTTCTCTACGCCTTACGCTACAAGGTCTTTGTGAGCTTCTCAAACTCATTCCGCTCCTACAGTGGGAATTTACCCAAGCTTCGACTCCACTATCTGACTATGAAAGTAATCGAAAAAGTGACTAGTCGAAGAGGTTCCGATTACCTAAATGGGTAGTGTGGTTAACACGACTACGAGTTCACTATTCTACTGCAAAGCTTGTTCCTAAGTTTCCACGATCTAGTTTTCTGGCTCTAGTAGTCACTGTTAATCAGTCTATCAATCGCGCCACTAATTTACGCGCTTAAGATATTTTTATATTGTTCATTACCCTGAAACTGTGAACCAGCATTCTAGCATAAAGGTATCACTCCCAGATACTAGCATCTATGTCCGGTATTAGAAATCATACCACTAAATACTAGTCAATGGTCTCTGGATATCGGATAGCATCGTCAATTAGTAACGCCTCCGTAGGCTGATTACGGGTTTAGAGCCCATTTGAGTAGATAGCTTTAGGTGATTGGAAAGGAACTGGTCAAGTGAAGTAATTCGTCGATTCTAGGAGGATTTGATTACTGCTTTTGGGATTCTTGTTACTCCCAGGGTATGATAACTCATACCCGTGAGCCTATACTCACCCAAAATATGAGTATAACATAAAAAGGAAATCTAGGAATTAGCGTTGGTTGGAAAGTTCCAGGGCTGGAAAAGGAACTTGCTAATAATCTACTTTGGAACGAACTTTATTGGGAGTCAATCTTCCTCTTGAAGATCCAGCATGAACACCAGTACGTTTGAAGATATTAGTGCTAACAGGGTTAGTGCGATTGTTCAGTTTAAAGGGATGTAAGTGTTTTAGAATCTTATAGTCCATGTTGTTTTTTTCTTGTTCATGAGTTGTAGGACCTGTGAATTCATTCATTTGGGTTCTTTCCTTGGTGCTTACCCAGGTTTTGTTTGGGAATAGCTGGAGCCGATCAGTTGCCCTCCAAAATGGATTTGCTTTTGTGGCGATGTTTGCGATAACGGGTTACTGAGTTCTGCAGAGATAACTAACCCTGTACAATTTACTTTAGTTTTGTTTCTTTCGACTCTGTTCCCTTTTTGATTGTCGTGATCATTTTATTTGTTCCAAATGCGTTTTATGATCTAAATTCTAACTAGCAGGCTTTGGTTTTGCTTTCTAGTTAAGATTTTCAGTTTTGGCTTGTTTACGTTCTTTTGCTTCTCATTAGCAGATTTAATTTGTCCTCTTTCTTGTGGAGACGATCTTATAATGTAGACAGTAGTTAACGAACACAGTTATGATATACTGATGTCTTTTGTTCGTTTCAGCTTCAGCTATCGACAGAACATAAGCCAATCGGAATGATTTCTTGCCAAAGGTCAAAAAATCCCCCCTTCATTAAGTATGCTATCAGTAGATTTTTATAATGAATAAAAAAAAGCAATCAAGAGGCAAAAAATTATAATATAATTGGAAAGAGAAGTTCAATATATATCGTAGTGGATTCTCTCATTATAATTTTGATTCTTGCACATTACATCTCTCACTTACAAATTGATATAGCATTGATGATGATGGTGATGTTGAACGTGGTGCGATTCTTCAGTTTGAAGGCATGTATGTGCTTTAGAATCAAGAGATGCAAACGTGCTGCGATTCTTCCGTTTGAAGGGATGTATGTGCTTTTACAATCTTCTGGTCGATGTTTTGTCTTTTTTTTTGTTCCCTGAGTTGTGGGACCTGTGAATTCATTCATTTGGGTTCTTTCCTTGGTGTCCAGGTTTTGTTTGGGATTTGGTGGAGCCAATGAGCTGCCTTAAAAAAGGATTTGCTTTTGTTGGAATTGTTCGCTATAACAGGTTACTGAGTTCCTTCAGAGATAACTAACCCTATGCACTTCGCTTTAGTTTTGTCACTTTTGACTTTTTCACTTTTTGATTATCGTCGTTATTTTATTTGTTGCGAGTCCGTTTTATGATCTAAACTCTAGAAATTTTTTTTTAATATACTGAAAACGTGGGCACATACGTCATATATTTAAATCGTAGGCTTTGCTTTTGCTTTCTAGGAAGGAGACCGGTGGCTTTGTGTGTTCCCTTTCATTCAATTTTTACTACCCTAATCTTACACTCTTTGTATAAAATTATTAGTATTTTTTAATTCATTTTTAATATGTAAGCAACTATATTTCTTAATAGAAAGTGACTCAGATTGTAAGGGTTGGAAAACACAATGACCATTTTGACTAAATAAAAAACATAGTAATTAAAATAGATTTTAAACATACACGGTGATCAAAAAGGTTTTAGCCTATAAAAAGTGTTGTGGGCTCGATTTCCCTACTTGTAGTGTATTAAAAAATAAGGAAATTATAACACTCGTGTTAGCTTCTCACATATTTGTTTAATTCTTATTGTTGTTTTCGTTTGACTTTTTCAATTCGATCATCAGAAATATAGAGTGATGTACGAGAAGTTATGCGTGAAAATAGAAAATATTGCCTACTTTTGAGTGGGCATCAATTGCCTATACCATTGAAGTTAATTTTGACCTACATGACTCATCAAAATGAGTTTGTCTATTCAATTACCTATACTATTAGAGATGCTTTTACTGAAAAGAAGAAAATCAAACCGCCGTATGCATGATGGGAGGAGCAAAGTACACTCCACTAATCAAATGTGTGCAAGAAGGCTGTACATATATGTTTATCATATTTTTCACACATGTACCGCCAATTTCACGTGGGATATAATTTTCTAGTTATTTGTTTATTTTATTTTCGGGGATGGTGAGCAATTTTTGTATTTTTGTATTTTTATATGTTTTTCGAGTTTTCAAACTTGACTCGTGGACGTTGTAGATCCACTTGAGCTTGACATTGCAAGTAGCTTTGGCTGGAGTGTGCTAATCCTACGTTGGAATGAGCGGGCAAGTGCTTTCCTTCGTGAAGTAGTTAAAGTTGAGTTTCGTTGTCTCGCCTGTCGGATTTCTCTACAGCATTGGCTGGATGTAGTTTTCTCCTTGAGTGATGAGTTATATGATCTCATCAACCAACGATATATTTACGTGGTATCACTCATCCACGATAACTTTATGTGGCCTCGTTATTTGGCAATGACTTATTGTACTCATTGATACAAAAATATGTTGCATCCATTGTTTTGTGGTATGGGTGGCGCCTCGCTGTTCGACAATGACTTGTGGTCACTAATAGAAATCCGTTGCATCTATCATCTTGCAACATATTAGTATAGTGGCATGTGCTGTTTTGGAACATGTGATAGCCATTTAGGGGTTTACTATGGTTCCTTTGTCTGAGAAAATTCACACTAGATCATTTTTCTTGTCACTGGAGCATTGTCCCCAATCAACACCTTTGTATTAGTTTGCAATGTTAAATAAAAGGATAATGAATGATGGGGGAACTAAATTTTTAAACAAAATGATGTGTCACCACCATGAAGCACGTCAATCAACATTTAAATAATAATTTAACTATCAACATCTACATCAGTTGGTTTACAAAATTTGATTTAGAAGTTTGTTTTCCCTAGCATTACTCTAAATGAAATATCAACCTATTGTTTCTTGTAAAAAAGAATTTGTAAAAAGAGGAGTACAAGTAGACCAAAAAAGGAAAGATAAAGAAAATGAATGATATGGAAAATGAAATGCTAAGATTAAAAATAAAAGATCTAAATAACTGTGGAAATCAAAGCTAACGGCTGAAACACTTGTAAATTGAATGATACATAGCATTGAAGCCTTACCCGATTTTATACTTTACTTTGGTCTTTTTCTTTTGTGAGAATGATATTCTTACTTGGTTTTTCAAATTTCTCATCTCACGTCAGAATGAGATTCTTTCAAGTTTTTATAAATTTCTCTCCACTTCTCTCATTTGATTTCATTCTCTCCTTTATCTTCCAAATCTTGTAACCATTTTGGAGACTTATATTTTAAAAATTGTTTATATTTTGGATTGCAGGTTCTTCCTTGTCAAATCGGGACCTTGGTTTGTTTTTGTTCCTGGATCTTGTTGATTGCCTTGCTTTCGAAATATAAACACATGCTATGATTTCTTCTCTTGTTCTTAGCATTTATATAGAGTAATGTCGGTCTTTTGTGTGTGTGTGTGCATAGTTAGATGGTGTTCTGAGGAGAAAAGGGAGCCTTGAATTTGGATGAGGAGGGCCACAAGGGTGCTTGATTTCCACTATAGCACTTGCCCTCCTCAAGTGGTGTTAGACAGCTGACTTTGTTTCATTTTTTTTCTTTCACATATGCTCTATTAACATAAAATCTCGTTGAATAAATGGGCAGGTTGAATATGACTGCTACAGTTGTTTCTACAGTTCTTAACCGTGAGAACTATAAGGATTGGAGTTTTCGTATGAAGACCTACTTTTTGGCCGAAGATCTTTGGGACGTCGTCCAAGGCACCGTTAAGGAACCTCCTGAAGGAGGGGAAGAACATAAGGCTTGGAAGAAGAAGGATGCCAAAGCCTTATATGCAATCCATAATTCTTGCGGGAATGATACTTACAAGTTTATCAAGGACGATACCACGGCCCATGAAGCATGGCTTTCTTTTTCATGGAGGTTGAAGGGATATGAACCACCAGATGAAATAGATGATGGTACGTACATACAAGAAAAGTTGATGAGAAATATTTTGTAATTATTTTTCACATGTAAGCATAGGCGTTTGTATATAGGAAGGGAAAAGAACAAGAAAATTAAGAATTGAATGATAAATCAAAATTTTCATTTTCCGCAGACAAGACAGTTGACGAAGCGTATCCAAACACGCTAGAGTCGGCATTGGAAGAAGGTCGCAGTGTCAGTGGAGGTATCCTCACAAATTCATACTTTTTGTACACAATTCTATTTAATAGTAATTAATGATGACCGTTTAGGTTCATTATCGGTGATATTAATTAGGAGTGAAATCTCCTTCTTATATATTATTTTTTCCCATTTGTTTATTTCAAGAGGAATTGTATTAATTAATTATTTTTATGCAAGTATGGGAAATTTAGCAACTAACAACATGGCATGCAGAACATGATGAGAGCGTTGAGACAGTTGAGAGCAATGCCAACCATATCCGAGAAACTTTCGTGAAATATGTCAAGTCTAATGATTGGGTTAATGCGATCAACCTTCTTCGCCAACATCCCCAGGCAGGAAGTGAAAGAGTTTTGTTGGATGGTACAGCTCTTCACTACGCAATCACGACGGGGTGCAGCGAGCGCATTATGCAAGAGTTGGTGGAGTTAATGGCAACGGAGCACTTGGAAATACAAGACTTATTTGGTTACACAGCTCTTTATTATTTGACAAGTCTGTTTCCAGAAAGGGTTCAAGTAGCTGAATGCATGGTTAAAGGGAACCCCAGTTTACTTACTATTTTACCGAGCTGGTCTCTGAAGGCTCAAGTTGTGGTGGCCCAAGGGAAAACAAAAGGGGAGCGAATGGCTCGCTATCTCTATTCCCTTACTCAACCCAAAACGATTAAAGTTATTGACGCCGCTCAACTTATTTCTGACGGTTTTCGTTTCCAAAGATTTGGTACTTCTACCCGTTTGATTTTTTTTTTTGTTACAAATTTTGTCTATATACGTACTTACAATGTTTTCTTTTCACACTTGTATTATATATAGATATTGCGTGGGATTTGATTCAACGTTACCCAAAATTGACCATAGCTACAAACCACGATGGGGATATCCCCTTAGGAACATTAGCCAGTAACCGTTTTGCATTCAAAAGCAGAAGGTCACTCAGTTTATGGGAAAAATTGATCTATTACGGTTAGTACATAATTGCTTTTTGTTTTCTCATTGTATTTTTTTCTTTGTAAAAGATAAAGCTTGATGTAAGTCCAATTTTGTTAAGTCAGTATTAGTATTAGTCCACTTGCGTGAAATTGGTCTAATGTCTAGAATTACACATCATCATATGTTTATTTCTGTAACAATATCAATATACCACTAAGATCATAAATATGTAAATGCACAAAATCCCTTAATAACTTCAACTCCCCCGTAGAAAAATATGGCATCTCTGTCTTCTTCTATCTAGTTCCCTTAATAATTTTGTGTTCAACTTTATCATTTGTTTTTTTTGATTTTGCGTTCACGTTTCAGTTTCCACAACAAAAAATTTCTTTTACTGTTTTTTCACTTCCTTCACCCACATGTCATCTCCACGTTCTCTCTCTCCTCCCTCCCTCTCCCTCAAAAATAAAAACAACTTGATCATTCATGAGACCTACTTATGTTGAATTGTAAGCCACGGGGGCCAAAAGATAATATAAAGATTAGTTTTTAAAATATGTTAGACATTTGATCTAAGTTTGGAAAGGCACTCACTCCGACAGAGAGCTCAATGGGTACAAACAGGTTGGGTTTGGGCTTAAATTTTTGAACTCATTAAGCTATCGGATCTTAACTAGTTTGACATGACACAATTCATTAAAATAACGAATTTCATACAAAATAACACAAACACGACAAACACAACTTAACGTAAAAATCTTGGTTGAGAAGAATATTTCATTGAATTAATGATTGGGCTTGTATTCTTATCTTGATAGGTATCCGCATAAAACCTCTTCCTCCCATCAACAAGGAAAAACATGAAAGTGAGCAGAGTGATCAAAGGCCTCTCTCAGACCAAAAAGAGAATAAAAGGCATCATCTCATTTCCTCAGGTAATTTACATGTCTGCAATCCAATTTGGTTTGCCAATGCTACTACAACTTAGGTTTGTATTCATGATATCAGCAGATCAATAGAATGTTAATCAAAATACTTTAACACACAAAACATAAACAAAATGTGCAGATTATAGTACCCTTTAAAACCGAAAAAGAATAAGGGTTTTCTCGGATTTCACCTTAATTTCACCCACAACCTTCCATTCTTCTCGGTCGAGCTTGGAAACAACCTTGATTCACCTTCCTCCTCCCCAATCTTCCACATGCATACACAAGCTGGAATTAAAATTCCATATATAGAATCGATCCCAAAACTTAAAGCTTTGATTTTAGGAAAGCACTTGCACTGGACGACGGCGCTGTTTGTCTTTACTGGGTTGCTGAAGCAGCGTGGAAAGGGAAGAGGAGGGAGTGAGAGGCACGGGAGGGAAGAGAGAGAGGGGGGCAAAATGAAAGGGAAAGCAAGGGAAATAAATTAAAATGGAAATGAAAAATAAAGGTAATTAAACTGACAGCATACAGTAAAATTCCGCTAATGGTTAAAAGTAAGTTCCAATGTTTTATATCCTTCAGCTAATGGAAAAATAACTGATAGGAGGGAAATGGTGTTAGTGGTAAATAAAATGTTTTTGTTTTGATTTTCATCAAATTTGACTTGTAATGCAGGAATGGGTTTATTCCGAAGTCTAGCGGCGAATCTCCAAACACTTTTGGGTGGGCCACGTACACATTCATATTGTTAATTCATTTTTTTATGAGAGTTTTATTGATTGTCAATATTATTTTTAAATTATTATTTTTTTAATGAACATAGGAATCAGTCATATATATCAGATAAAATTGATGCATGAGCGGGTCCAGCAATTTCTACAGCTCATGTGTAAAACAGTGAATGAAGAAGATATGAATGAATATCAAAAAATGAAATTGAAAGAAGCACTGTGTGTGGCAGCAGAACGAGGGCATGTGGAGTATATAACTCATTTTTTTAGATATTCCTCATATCCCGTACTTGCAGTTATGAACGAAAAAAATCAGAACCTGTTCCAAATTGCCGCTGAATGTCGTCACTACAAGGTTTATAATCTTATATGTGAGTTGCTCCGAAAACTAGATAAATGTGGCCTCTATAAATCCAGATATGGCCTTCATTACTCCGAAGGACTAAAGGAAATAGTGGAGCATAAAGATGCCCTTGGCAATAATATGCTACATACGGTAGCAAGGATTACCCCATTGTCGCAAATTGATCACGTTCAAGGTGCAACTTTGCAAATGCAGAGAGAACTACAATGGTTCAAGGTGACTATTTATCTATCTATCTATACATATGCTTATATTTATGAATTTTTTTTCCCTATATGTTGTTTATATATATTTTGTGGCTATAATTTTATTCTCATTTTCTCCTACTCCTTTTAACCTTTACATATTTTTGTTATTTTATTTATTCAATTTCAAAGAAAAAAAAAAGAGAATGTAGAAATTACTTCTCTTAAAAAATAAAAAATCAAAACATAAAGTTTGTCAACATGCACAAGCATAACATGAAAGAATTGAAATTAAAAAGGAAAACTTTATTATGATTTAACTTATCATCCAACGTGCTTAACTAATGATTTTGGGTTATGTGGTGTCTCAAACGACAAAGGTTCAAGCATCTGTATGAAGAGATAAAGATTTTAGAGTCACATCCATAAATAATTTTGTTGTCAAAAATGCAGAAGGTGGAGAGCATTGCAGATGCCAAGGATTATGAATCTGTAAACAATGATAATAAGACACCACAAGAAGTATTTACGGAGAATCACAAAAAAAATGTGGAAAGAGGCAAAAAATTCAATGAAGGAAACAGCAAATTCTTGTACAGTTGTAGGTGCTCTTATTATCACCATAATGTTCGCTGCAATATTCACAGTTCCTGGTGGATATGATGAAGGTACAGGTTTCCCATATTCTTAACTAAAAAGATATTCATAGTATTTATGGTTTCAGACGCACTCTCACTTTTTTCTTCCACAACTTCGGTTATCATGTTTTTAGGCATTATCACGTCACGTTATACTGAAGATGATTTCCACGGATCATTGCCCACAAAAATGATAATAGGCCTTTTCACCCTCTTTTTATCTATTGCCACCATGATGATTGTCTTTTTTTGTTCCCTTTACATTATGCTTGATGGAAAATCATCGATTATTATTCCAACCATTTTGCTAGCCACTGTTCCACTTACGTCGTACCTATGGATGCAATTTCCATTGCTCGTTGAGTCTTTTCTACTTTTGGACTGGGAGTATTCGAGTTCTGAAGTTTCTTATTTTTTAAGAAATTTTAAAGAGAAGCCAATGTACATGCTTTTTATTTGACCAATTATGTATGCGCTTTCCATTCTAATCCTACATTTGGATGAAGAAATTGCAAATTATTAAAAATTGTAAAATGACAGAATTTAAATTCTCATCAAATAAATCCTCAATTGCAAATTTTATTGTTTGGAGATTATGTATGTGGAATTTCAAAAGGACAAATTATAATCATGATTTATTTAGTTTCTTTGTAGTTCAACATCAAACTCTATCATTGATAACAATATAAGACAAAGAAAGTGAAACAAGAGAAATATGAAATGTACTAGGCTCCCTGCATGCGCTCACTCACGCGGGTGCGGAAGGCCCTTTTACGATTACGGCATCAATTAGATTATTATAAACTCCATGACACGCTAGTCTTGTACATTATACTAAACAATGTTTTCACCAAAATTTAATGATAAAAATACCACAATAGAAGTTTAACATGAGAGAAAGAGTTGATCTCTACCTCTAAAATGATAATCCTACCATTTCCCTGCATACTTGATGTCTTTTATGTCCAACTGCTAGATGAAAAAAAAAAAAAAACACCCTGGTAACACAATTTGAACAAAAAGAGTCCTCAATCATGGAAAAATTCAATTTCATGTGAAAAAACTATGTTCTAATTTTAGGGCTTGACAGTGGAATATTGGAATTTGCATTTGATTCAAATAAGTAAACTGATAAAGCAAAAGGTAACATAATCTATATCGATTTAATTATCCATCCAAAAAGACAAAATTTATATTGATTTAATTATCCATCCAAAAAGACATTTGAACAAAGAATATTTTTAAGGATCCAAACTGCCCTTAAACTAAACAATTAAAAAGTAAAAACAGCAAAGCATTCGTTGAAGATA
The DNA here is from genome assembly GCF_963583255.1 of Pyrus communis. Classification (NCBI taxonomy): domain Eukaryota; kingdom Viridiplantae; phylum Streptophyta; class Magnoliopsida; order Rosales; family Rosaceae; genus Pyrus; species Pyrus communis. The sequence goes on along the minus strand of NC_084813.1, from coordinate 21,894,722 downwards.
TATATATATATATATATATATATATATATATATATATTATATAACGTATTTCGTTCTTTATACCTAAAAGAAAAACATTGGCTTTCTTGTCTGCACTGAAGTGTGCATAATTGTCGGAAATTTACAATCTATAGAGACTTAATTTCAGACTCAAAAGACATTTAAAGGAAAAGTAATAAGAAAAATAAGTAGTGGTTTTACAATCACAATTCAAAATTCAAGAGGCCTATAAATCAACCATATAGGAAAAGATGACTAGAAGAAAAAGAAAAACAAACTGAAATCAAAATAGCATCTAACAAATCATTTAGAACCATCACAGAAAACAATTTTTGCATATGAGTAATTTAACGGAATACCATTAGGTCATGCATATATACAACGTACCCAATTAGATAAGTAGCACATCAACAATTGATGATCAAAACATTAGTTAGCCTCAATTTTTCAAAAACCAAGTGGTAGAATAGGCAAAAACTATCTCATGGCTCGTAAATGTAATTAACTAAATATTAAACTTCACAGCCACAAATAAACCTAAATTCCTCGTAAAACCGTTAGTCACCGTTAGGGTTTCATCAAATTTTGGGTAATTAATCCTTGAAATTAAGCTGATGATCTAAATTAAACAGAAGTTGAAACGAAATTAGTGAAAGGGAACAAACCTTGATCCATTTGCCTTGCACCAGAGACATGGCTGGAGATCTCTCAGTCACTGTGGAAACACAGTTTTGGTGCGTTTCTCAAATGCTTGGAGATCTGTTCGTACACACATATAACATATAAAGCAGAGGAAGAAGAAGAAGCAGCAGCAGAATCAGAAGAAACAGAGACAGAGGAAGCCGATAGAAACGGAGCAAAGGAAATGAAGCAGAAGAAAAGGAACCCAATTGAGCTCCAGGGTATTCCAATGACCCTAAACAGATACTAACCCTAAATCATAATAAAAAAATTATAATTATTTAAAAATTACTGTTTGTATGACGAAAATTTCCCTGGATTATTTGATGTATTATTTTGAACTTCTTCTGAATTTTTTTGTTTTGAGAGCATTTGTGTCCAAATTTTTTTTTCGAAGCCAGTGACACCAAATTGGCATGCTAGCTTTATATATAAAGAGATAAAACCCAAAATTCATAGGCACCAAATAATTTTGTTATGCAGCAAGTTTGCATCATACTACAACACAGAGGGAGCAGTCTAATGAAGCAATCTCACCGTCCGAATCGTGAATAGAGCATTAATTAGCACCTCCGTCGAGGAGTTGTAGAAAGAAATCGAGAGCAGCAAAGCTTTTGGGAACAGCACGAATAGCAGCTTTATAAAACTCATGTTGAGCTCAGAAAATTGGAACTGTGAAATGACGACCATTTTTTGAGGAATTTGAACTTGGAGAATTGGACCCCCAATTTCTGTGTGTTTTTTTCAGCTCGGCAATTATCGATTTCTTTCCTCCAATTAGCCAAACGTGGAAAATCCAAATTCTTGTCGTCAATTCCCGGCTTTTAGTTAATTCTCAGGATTATTTTTCTTATCCAAACAGTGTAAAAGAAAATTCCAATTTCAATAGATACTTTTGGGTTCGTTACTAAGACAAACTCTCTATATGGCGCTAGTTCGATCTAATCGACCAATCATTTGGGTTGATACGATTTCCCTTCCCGTGCATCCCATCCTACCATATCAACTACTAAATCCATTCCACATCATTTTCACAAACAACGCCCAATCTAAAGTCCTTTCACTCAAGGCACAGAGAGCCCTCAATCGAGACGAGTTCCGTCCTCAACCCTCAATCACATTGAAAGAGGTCAATTTAAACCATCCAAAATCACCAACTTACATCTTTAGTCGCTCGACCCTAGGCAGCGAGTTACCACGCTCGCTACACAAACCAGAAGACCAAGAAATCCCAAAATCCTTGGCTTGTTAGCCGATACCGATTTTAAGACCAACAACGTTATAAGCGGAGAAAAGACATCCCAGCAAGTAGAGACTAACAAAACCAAGTCACATAGGCATACCAGAGGAGGTCAGTAGAAGGCACTGCCCAGCAATAACAATTAAAATACTGGAGGATATGGTAATTCATCGCATGACAGGTTCAAGACCAAAGATATCATATCTTTGAAAATTACACGTACATCAAAAAATGTTTGGATTTCGAGAGGACGATTCACATGTTACTGGCTTAAAAAATATTTGGAATATAGGGAACCTTTCCACAAATACTATCAACATTGATATCAATGAATGTATTATAACATGTAGTGTATCGACTCATATTTTGGATACACTAAAAGTCTCTCCCCACAATTGCCACGATAAATGCATCAACCACCATGGCCTAGGAAGACATAAAATTCCTCGGTAGAATTCTCTATCAACTCCAATTTCAATGTCTGCATGCACCACCCAACTCAGCATTCAACCATACATTAACCAGAGCGTGTAAATACCACATGCATTCACCTTATGAGAATTACCTTGTGGGAATTTCAAAAGGGACGTGTCATTCTCAACAGGGAGAGATTTTGCAGCGTGTCCGAAAGACGATTGGTACATCACGTGTCATAATACAAGTAAATAGACTTCTCTCCATTTATATCATACTTCTTTTTGGTCGTGGGTTCTCCGTGTGAATTTGTTCGATCTTGTTTCCTTGATTTTGTATATACAATAGATAGACTTGCTTAATTCTTATCTCCATCACGTAGGACTACGGACATGCTGAGGACTATAGACTGACTTGCTTAATTCTTATTGCTTAAGTAAGAGTTCTGTATGCAGGTACGGAAAATGCATTGGCTGATCATGATTACTTTCTCTTCTGATCTTGGAAGTGCGTACAAAGCCTTCATACTTTCTTTCGACTCCAGAAAGGAAGAGTTCGGAAAGGATCGTTAACCATTCAACATGTTGCTTCTGTAACAAAAGATAACTAATTTGATATATGGCTCTTGAAGAAGTATTATATACGATAGCAACCACTTTCTGTTTCTTGCTTCTCCAAGTAACTAGATTACCACCCATAAACATTAAGTATCTAGATGTAGACCTCCGATCAGAAATAGAACTTGCCTAAAATGCATTTGTATACCCTTCAACAGTTAAATAACTATTCTCGGAGAAAACCAAGCTCTTGCCTGGAGTCATCTTCAAATATCTCCAAAATACGAATTACTGCATCCATATGACCTTTACTACTAGAATGCAAAAACTAGCTTACCACACTAACTGCATAAACGATATCAGGGTGCGTGTGGGACAAGTTGATTAACACCCCCACAAGCCTTTGGTATTGCTCCTTGTGAATATACCCAAACACTGATTTTGGTCAATCAGACTATCCCCTCCCAGCAGAACTATCACCGAGTTATGTTTTATTTTGGGTCCGGTTTGGATTGGGCTAGCCAGCTAGATTTAATCTGGGTCTTTCAACCTTGGGCCTGGGTTACCAAACCAGCCCAAAGAGCCAGAAACAAACAGGGGGCGAGAGAGAGAGAGAGAGAGAGAGAGAGAGAGAGAGAGATGGCATTTTATCCTCTCACAATCTCTTCACATGAACAGATATCTGTCTGTGAGTCTCCACTCAAAGGGGAAGATAAGAACTTAAACAGAAGAAGAAGAATATGTTATCTGTAGGAATGGGAATAGAGTGCAAGGCAAACCTGAACGCCGCCGTATTGCGGCTGAAGCTGCCGCAGCAAAAGCTTCTATTTGTCAACAGTGTTAATCAACGAGCATTGAATTTGAAGCCGAAGACTTGTTCTTTCTCGGTTTCTCACTCGCTGCCAGAGCTGAGGCTCGGACATACTCGTGCCGCAAGAAACGTCAGGCTCTCCGCCGCCGCCGAGTCTCTGGTCGCCGAAGAAACGGCCACCGATGACGACAACACCGCCCCGGAAAAAGAGGTCTCTTTTTTTCTCCTCCTCAGCATCCCTGTTGGGTTTTTGTGTTCCGTGTCTGTCTTGTTCTGTAATTTAGAACTATGACATTTTGATATTCCTTAACGTTAAGGTTAATTCATAATTGGGTTTATCAACAATTATATGCTGAGCTGAGTTGAATGAATTTCTTTTTATTTTTTCTCTGGATTTTTTCTGAGGTTGTAGAATTTGAAATTTATCTTACTCAGTTATAAGCATGAAACCATACTTATGGATTGTTCTGAAGGGGCTAAAAGCGTTTTCCTCACGACTTGAAACGTTTCTGGCAAAGTTTGCCGAAATTTTTTTAAGTGCTTATGCATAAGCATTAGAAAACTCTCTTTAGTTCTAAGTGCTTCTTCTAAAGCACTTGGATTTCAAAAAGAAAATATTTCGACGTTCTTGTGATAAAAGTGCTTCTATAGAAAGTGCTTATGAATATAATTGGTTACTTGAATTTACCTTCTGATTTCACACACTTTTCCAATTACCAAAATACAAGTATTAGGTCTGAAAAACACTGCTCTTATAGTTACAGCTGAACTTTGTTTCTGTTTTTGGATGATATAGAAGCTGGGAGTGGTGGTGAAGCCATTTGAGAAACCGAGGCTCGTATTGAAGTTTATTTGGATGGAAAAGAACATCGGCATTGCGCTGGACCAGATGATACCCGGCCACGGCTCCATCCCTCTCAGCCCCTATTACTTCTGGCCGAGGAAAGATGCGTGGGAGGAGCTCAAGGTCTTGCTCGAAAGCAAGCCCTGGATATCTCAGAAGCAGATGATTATCCTTCTCAATCAGGCTACCGATATCATCAATTTGTGGCAGCAGAGCGGCGGCAACCTGGCGTAAGCTTTTATGTAGAAAATCTTAGTTTTAAGCTGCTGTGTCTGTGTTATAGTTAGCAATGCTCTTTTGCAACACATTTTGGTTGTTTGCGAATCACATTTTGTTAAATTTTCTTATCTCTCTTCAGATGAGATCGACTGTATCTTCCGAGTTCCGATCACATTTCGCTGTTCCGTTCAAACTTCGTTTCGTTTTTGCAATTGAACCGTGTAGTACAATATGTTCGTATGCATCCATCGATGCCATTGTTACGCAAGAGATTCTTCTGGCAAAGTGCATTTCGTGTTCGATCTTAATCGACTGTCTTGATCTCTTGAC